>NC_062526.1:19853404-19896351 GCF_022655615.1 Tachysurus fulvidraco | reverse complement strand
TTATTTGTAATTTTACATTTTTGTGTAAAATTCAGCAGGAGGCAGAGCATGCCAATATGGAACAGACAGGTCATGGAGATGAAGAAGTGCAAATCAAAGGTGATGAAACTGGGCTGTACTTATACCACAAAAAGCAGATGAAATCTATTCATTCATCGTTCACAGCTTAGTGCCAATGTCTTGGCAAACCTTATTTAATTTGACAAATTGGATTATATATCTTAGACTCGATTTTAAATGTTTTGTGTAAACAACACAATTTAATTTTATTTTCAGATATTAATTAGCACATATATACATATGATTTCATATATAATAAACTATATGTTTATTATATATGAAATCATATGCATATATGTGCTACATTAATAAGATACATTAATAAGATACATAATATATGTATGCAAGTCTTTTCTGTGCAAAGATAAATAGAAAAAAAATTAACCTCTATTTATTTTAGTACTGTGACTTGACTTGCTTAGGGTGAACCCTTGACTTGCCTTGACTTGCTTGATTTATCTGAACTGTGACTTGAGACTTGACTCAAGACTTTAAAGGGTTAAGACTTTAGACTTGCTGGGACTTGACCATGTGTGACTTGTCCCCACCTCTGCCCTGCACATTATTCATTGATTCATTATTCTCACATAATATAGTCTATGATCTCTAATTCAAAATCAACAGAAAACCTAAATGAAAGTCTACATAATACAAGATTACATATTTTCGAAGTTTAATATGAAGTGAGTATAATACAAGATAGAAAATATTGTCGATATGATAGAATTTCATTGCATGTTTCTTTAGCATTTTATCTTAAAACATCAACATATAAACACACAAAGACAGCTCAGGTGATTGACTAGATTTGGCACAAAGCACATTGTAGATAGTTAAATGATGTTGTGGAACTTTCTTGAAAATAGCACACTGTTAGGCATAGGAAAGAGTAGAAAGTTTCACAATTTATTTCTGCTTCTGTACAAAAGGAACCAATGTTCCTTCTAAAACATGAGCGAGGAAGTGCATGCACATTCGTTACATTTAGTATTTTTAATCATGATTAAACACCAAACTGAAGAAAGGAAGACATTGTGAATCAATGGCTAGTACAATGCTTGATCATTGAATGACCAGGATAAACTTTCCAAGGTCTGTAAGATATATTTAAATATTCTACAATTTCATCTACGATTAACTTCTCAGTATGTTTTCAACCAACCTATAATGAGCATATCACTTACACTAACATAGATATTTTTAATTTGAGAAACAGAATAGGGTTAGAACCCTTTTTATCCTGAACTTTAATTATTTTTCTCCTTGAAAAACACATTTCCATCTGGTTGCTTTTTCCATTTCACTGTGATGTTCTCTGCCATCCCATGATCCTTTAGTTTCTGCTTGATCTGAAAAACAGGATTTTTATTACTCACTGATACATAGTGGAGACTCTATGTGAAATCTGTAAAAATGCAACAGAAACTGAAACCAACAGTCAGATTGTGATTACAGTACAGTGTGTCAGTGTCTGGTTCTGTCTGCAGTAATAAGAAGGAAAAAGTATGTTATAAGTGGAGTCTTTAGGAGGATGAGACTCACCTGCTCCAACATGGCCTCTTTTAGTGCAGGATCATTCACATCCTGACTTGACTGTACCTTCACTCTTATGATTCGTCTTTTGCTTGCTGGATATAGAAATGTATAGACACATACAAACACAAACAAGTTTAAATGTTTACTATTAGTTTAAATGTACAAATATTTATTTAAATATGAGACTCAATGAAACTTTAACTAACATGAGTAACAGAAGAAAGGCATTATGTCTGAGCACTGTGCATCAGCAGCCTGACCATTATTTATATAACCACAGTTTTCATTCTTCAGAGCATTATCAGGTTTTCCAGACATCCAGCTGCTGGTAGAGAAGCTGGTATTGTCTATCCACTTCCAGGTGTCTCTGGACAGACCGATCCAAACCAAGCCAGTGATCAGTCCTGGCTATAATTGAGTTTTCTGTTGCATTTCTAGCACTGGCCAGATCAGTATAATGTGTTCTGCAGTAAGACTGAGCTGCAGACCATGTCAGACGATTAGAGATGTAAATGTACCTCTGATTGCTCAGTTTTAATTCCTGAAAGAATAAAAACATTACCACTTGTTAATTATAAGTTGTAATAGGTTGTCTTATGTTACTGTATCAGGATAAACAACCTTAACAACCCTCTAATGCAGGGGTCTCTAATCTTTTCCGAAAAAGGCCAGTTTGGGTACAGGGTTTCATTCTAATTAAGCAGAAGCCACACATTCATTTAATGGAAGCCCTTTCCAGATAAGGTTGGACACATTCGGTTTAATGCAATCACACAAAACATGTGAGAAACATGAGCTTGAACCTAGTTCTCAGAATTACTATTACAAATGCCCTAACACACTGATCCACCAGTAAGCATTAGGTGATGGTGGGTTCAAGAAAACCAGAAAGGCCTAAAACCAAATAAAGTGAGGAATGTGTTAAAGTGTGGGAGTCTTAAATTAAAAAAACCTTTAAAAAAAATGGTTAGCAAAAAAGTGTTACGCAGAAACTAGAGAGAGGATCTTTTCTTTATTCCCCACAAAGACCTCTATAACCCCAAATCCAGGAAAAATTCAGTTTAGCAGCTTCATCTACACAGAAGAGTTTCACTCATTTGCATAAATATGTAGCATTTTCCCTTAAGTCTTATAGGACTAGACTGTTTTATAAGGCATTTGACCAAAAACCCTTATGCAGACCAACATACATTTTATCTCATTTTTATTGGAAACTGAGCTGTTGGGGGTTAAGGACTTGGGTCCAGCAGTAACAGCGTAGTCGACCTTGATGAGATTTAAATTCACAACCACCAATCAAGAGGCCAACATCGTAGCATCTAATCTATCATTTCCAGCTGTTACTGTCTACATCTCCCTCTGTCGGTGTGCATGGCTGTAATGCAACTCAAATATTTAAAGGATTACTTCGAAAAGTAAAACGTCTAGATGTAATTACACATAGAATGTATACAAGTTAAAAGATATCTTCAAAAGTATGAACACCAGTACACAATTTTCTGCATCAAATGGAAATGTCTTAAAAAGTTATATTTAATGAGAACACTAACACCACACTTTCGACACTGTTTTTATTATGATATCCTTCTCTCCTGACAAAAAAAAATGCTGTTCCTTACCATCGAAGCACACAAAGGGGTATGCGGAACTACATGGTATATCAGACCATCCAGAACCGTACAACACAACACACGATTCACTACTCGCCCAGTTGTCAGGCTGTCCTGAATTCCACAGTTTCGCACTTCCCAGTGGCTCATTTCCCATGGACCAGCGCCAGCTGTTAATGGCATCGTACAGTCCAATCCAAGCACTGGAACTGAATTTTTGTCCCTGTAATTCATACTGAAATTGACTCATTTCATAACTGGTTTTGATGATAGCCAGATCAGTGTATTCAGTTCGACAGTAAGCCTGAGCATCACTCCATGTTTTCCCCTGCTGGATCAGAAAGTAAATAGGGACAGACAGGACGAGAGGGACGGCTCCTGTGGATGATAGATTTTAAGGTTTTATGCAATTGTTACAACTCCAGTCACACCTCCCCCAGAGGGAGTCATGAACAGATTCCTAAGTTTACTTCCTTTCCTTTGTTCACATTTTCTTTCTGTGTCTTGATCTGTCTGTTTTCTCTGTTTTGTGCTTGTGGATTCTGTGTTTTGGATTTGCCTAATTGATGGCTTTTCTGGTTATTTGGACTCTGCCTCTTTTCTTGTTCTGCCCTTATCTCCTGTTTTGTATTCTATGCTGATGTGTCTTTATAAATATCAGCGTATGGATTCTACTTCTTCTGAGTCCACTTCATGACAGCAATGCTAGATCAACATTAATTTTTTTTCAGTATGATATTTCCTCTCATCTTTCCTTAAGTGCAAATCATTAAATGCTAAATGCATTTCTGTGTATTTTACATATGTATACATGATATACAGAATATGTAACTAGTACTTTGTCTCCTATAAATATTATAATTACTTTTGGTAGAGGTGGACTGTATTCTTTGCTGTATTATTTGCTCACCTGTGAAACACAGGAGCATGAACAGACGCTGTTCCATCACTGATGTGTTGAAACTCACTAAGAGATAAGAAATGTGATCAAAACCATTGGCTTCAGCAAAACAGATAACTGCAAGTATCACATTACAATACATCACATCAAATCACATCACTGCAACTCCCATTGTCAAGGACAAAATAAGACTTCAGAGTGTTGTTTGCTCCGCTGAGAAGGGGATTGGCTGCAACATCTATGGAAGTAAGACAGTGTTTACATTTTTAACTTTGGCTTAAACCCATGAAGTATAATTTATGTGGGGTGCAAAATTTTATATTGTAGTGACTGTCATAATATCATAAGACATAATGAATACATATTATGTTTGCCAATTTATTACGGTGTTCTCTATGCAGAGACAAGATACTTATTTTTCCTATTAGGAATGATGTGGAGTCATCATAATGTAATACTTTATATACTTGTGATATTATTTATATTTCTTTGCATGATTGAGTTTCTCATGGAGCTCACATGGCCATTTTTGGTGTTTAATGATTTTTCGAAATAATATTAACTCAGCTCTAGGTTATTTTTCATCTGTGCTACAACATTGCGGTTCTTGAAAGGCTTATGTAAATACAATAAGCAAAGATCATTTAATTAATAATCCAAATATAAATATGTTAAGATTCTGTATAAATACACATAAAATATTTAGATAAATGATGGAGAACTCACTGTAAAGTTTTTGTTTTTAACAATCATTTTTTTACAGTATTCAGTATACACTTATAGTATTGTATATTTATTAAATTTTTTTCATCACTACTGATGTTCTGGAATCTGTCCATGTTTTTCTAATAGTTAGATGTGGATCTGATTCTTATATTCTAGACTCTAATAATCGCCTGCTGGTATCAAGATCTCTGTACAGCTCTGCTCTAAGGAATACAATTATACTAAAAACATTCATTATTCCACATGTTAAGCTTTTTAACATGTTACGTTATTAATGCAGTATTTTAGTAAAGAACAGAAACATACCTGAAATATGAAGGAGGTAAACTCTCAATGTTGTAGCTTCTATAGTTCTCAGTGTCTTTCAGAGATGTTCTGCAGTATCTGACTAACGGAGTTACTATTTATCTTCTTTAGAAGATGATTAAATGCAAACCTCCTCCTCCTCCTCCATTTTGATAGTTTGCAAAACAGATTGGATGTAAATCTAAGACAGACAGGGCACAACTGGGGGAAAAAATACAAAAAAGACCAAAAATACAAGCCTTTTCTGTCATGTGATCACATATGGTGCTGCTTTTTGTAGAGCCCTGTATAGTTACCTTTGCTCTACCCTTGAATTAGTGCCTGGTGGACTGTACACTGTGACAATGAGCATGATAATGAATTATCTGGGTAAGTAGAATGGACTGCATTTAACAATTCTAAAATCCATCAGTGATGAACACTATTTTGAGACCACAACAACATTCCTTCACCATTTAGTCTGGGTGTAAATTTGAGTCTGTGGTGGAATCTGCTATTTTTTTGGGTTGTCTGCTGGGGCAGCAGCATCTATGATGAAGACGGGAAGAGACTGGATAAAATGATGAAGAAGATCAGCTTTCACCTGGAATGCACCCTGGAACCAGTGTACATGGTAGAAGAAAGGAGGATGACAGCCAAGCTATCATGTATGATGGAAAATGACTTTAACACCATGCTTGAGACTCTGATGACCAGCTGGACAGCACTTATAGTGGCAGGCTGCTTAACCTAATGTGTGAGGGAGAACTACCGCAGTTCCTCCCTTCCTGCTGCTTCTTGGAGGGTGCTCCAAGTAGACCCCACCAAATATCTAAATACAAACATATTTAATAGGTCTAATATTAATCTTGAACTTTTCTATAATATTAATCTTTGTATAATATAAAACCTTTACTACTATATTTCTACTGTTCTGCTTTGCATGTTTTTCATAATCAATGGATAATTTTATGTTAAGTCTTTTTATGTCTCTTTTTATTTCAATCACCTTGTCTTAATATTATAGTTTTCTTTAAAGAATCATTATCTTATCTTAAACACACAGACTCCCACCTCCAGTCTTGCAATTGCTTAGATTGCTTAGTCTTGCAACCTGGCTAGCTGAATAATTGCAACTTGAATACTGTACTTTGGGACATGTTTTGATAAAAAATTAATACAGGGCAATTCCTGGGTTCTCACGGGAATATGCTGAAACCTTCTTATTTTATTGTTGTGCAATGTTCTTCAATTAAGACTTTAGTTAGTGTTAGTGCTAGTTGGTGTGACACCAGGCACATGTCACATTCTGACAAAATAGTTTTGCATAAGAAAAGCAGTTTCCTTGTGTAAAAGGCTTGGTATCCACGGTCATATATTAACATTAGATGCATTTTTTGATTTTTTAAGTCATTGAAAAACGTTTTAAGTCAATGGCTATCATCATCTGTTCAATTACTAGCATAATCAGGCATTGAGTGGGAAGGTGATTCCATTCACAATTTCAGCAATCTTGTAAAAAATTATACAAAGAAGGACTTCTTTAAAGACACGACATACAGGCAGATCCAGGAAGACCAAGAGCATACTCGGCAGTATAATGTTGAGTGTCATGACAAACAGGCAATAAACAGCAGTTAGGAATACCCTACACATCAATAAGAATTACCAGATACAACTAGAGGACAAGCTATTCAAAACAATATCAACAATTTGGGTACAGAGGGAGAGTATAGATGCCATTTTACATTTGGTGTTAAACTGAACTGCTTATTTGTTTCCTTCTAGCAAATCAACCTATGCAAACAACTCTGTGTGACCTAATTTGAATAAAACCTTGATTAAATCAAATCAGAGTCTGGGTGGGAGTGTTTAGCAGGGCAAATCAAATAAAATTTTATTTGTCACATACACATACATACAGGGTACGACAAGCAGTGAAATGCTTTTTTGCATCTGGCCGGTATATAAGCATAAAAAATGCAATGCAATTTAGGATTTAAAAAAAAATAAACCAAAACCGAAAGTAGATAGATAAATAAAAAAGTATAAACTATATAAAAACGATATAAAATATGAAAATATATGTGGAAAAACAATGTATATACATATACATAAATGTGTATGGTTTTTTAAAGATTGTCCAGTGTCTATGTGCAGTATGGTGTGTAAATAGTGTATACTGTATAGTGTATAAAGTGGCACTGTGCTGTGCAAGTCCAGAGTTAAAGTGACAGTCCAGAGTTCAGAGATGGGGGATTCGAGTCATATGACTTGACTCGAGTCGGACTTAAGTCACACATTTGAGACTTGAGACTTGGTTGACAAATATTTAAAAAAAAAGACTCGACTTGACTTTGACTTGACATTCATGACTTGAGACTTAACTCGGGCTTGAGTTAAATCTAACCACGTGACGCAGCATGCAAGCGGAGTGAGAGCGCGCACTAACTAATAAACCTTAACAGTCGTGACGAAACATGGAAGGCGCTACTCCAAAGATTATTAAATTCGGGTACCGGGATTTTGTGCAAGTTGAGAAGAGAAGAACAGCAGTATGCGACCACATCGCTCACAACCGAATGACAAAGTTCTATCAAATTAATTTTTTTGCAAGCGCAGTGTAGTCTAAATGGTTGGTCACTGTTTATGTGGAAATGTCAGCTTTTTCGCAATACCACTAATTGGTCTTCAGTGTTAGGCTTTGAGTGAAAAGCTTATGGATTTTTTATGGGGATGCACAGATATATAAAAAACATAAATATAAATACAAAAATAAAAAACTTAAGAGTTGCAAGCACAGCCATATTCTTGTCTCGCATGCACACACACATTCAATTTAAAGGGATAGTTCACCCAAAAATAAAAAAAAATTCTTTCATAATTTTCTCACCCTCATGATGTTACAAACCTCTATAAATTTCTTTGTTTAGATGAACACGGAGGAAGTTTGTAACTAAACCATTCATGAGTCCCATTCATTTCCATAGTATTCTTTTTTCCCACTATGGAAGTGAATAGGGCTCATGAATGGTTTGGTTACAAACAGTCCTCAAAATATCTACATGTGTGTTCATCAAAACAAAGAAATTTATACAGGTTTGTTACATCATGAGGGTGAGAAAAAGGAGACAGAATTTTCATTTTGTGGTGAACTATCCCTTTAATTAAATTACACTCTCTCTCTCTCTCTCTCTCTCTCTCTCTCTCTCTCTCTCTCTCTCTCTCTCTCTCTCTCTCTCTCTCTCCCCCCCCCCCCAATAGTTAATTCACTTCAAGGTTTGTGTGAATCAATAATTTACGTTTTTTGATTGATGATTGATTGTTGTTGTTATTCTGTTGTAAAAAAGGAAGGATCTAATTTAAGGATGTGTTCATGTTATGTCATGTCAGGGAATGCCTGTTCAAAAAATGCCATTTGTTTGCAAAGAACCATTGTACTTTTTTATATATATACTTTTCCATGTTCTTCTGCCATGTTTGAGGCATATTGAAACTTTTCATGCTTTTATGTTGGCCTTATTTCAGTTACATTTACATCTTAGACTTTGTAGTTTTGATTTTTTTTTTTTTTTAATTTTTAGATTTTTATTGTATTTACAACTCACCTGTATGTGGACACCTTTTAAAAATAAATGCATATAATAATTTTTTGTTGCAAATAAAACTCTCATAGTCCATATATACTGTAGATTTAACTTTTCCATATATACTGTAGGTTTAACTTTTAACTTCTTGACATAAAGCAGTGACTTGACTTGACTTGACTTGACTCACAAAAAATTGACTCGGACTTGCTTGAGACTTGAAGGTTAAGACTTGAGACTTACTTGTGACTTGCACATGTGTGACTTACTCCTACCTCTTCCAGAGTTGAAGTGTCAATGCAAAAAAGGTGTGCATAAAAACAGTGAAGATGGAGGGAGAGGTCCAGTACTAGATACTGAGTGTTTCCTGGTTTAGACTCCGAATGGCCTGCGGGAAGAAGCTTCTCCTCATTCTCTCTGTGTTTGCTTTTCAAGGGTAAGCACTCCCCAGTCACAGGAATTCTCAACATTCAGGGTTACATACTGTACTGCATAATAATATATAAAGAAACAAATGAAGAAATATCTTAGTAGTAGTTTGCAGTTTTTGAGTTTAAATGTCAAACATACTTAGGTATTTTTACAGTACCGCAGTTTTCCAAAAAAAAGTAATTCACACTATAAAATAAACAGGGCTCTCAAGTTTTGAAGACAGGCAAGCGTGACATCTCCAAAATCCCCCCCCTCCACTGTGTGAGTGAGTGAGAGAGAGAGAGAGAGAGAGAGAGAGAGAGAGAGAGAGAGATTAAGGGTGCTTTCACACCTGCCTTGTTTAGTTCGGTTGAATCGTACCAGAGTTCGATTGCACATTTGGTGCGGTTCATTTGGGCAGGTGAGAATGCAGCAATCGAACTCTGGTGCGCACCAAAAGCGGACCAAACAAGTGTACCGAGACCTCCTTGAAGAGGTGGTCTCGGTACGCTTTCAAACGGACTCTGGTACGGTTCCATTGTGGTGAGAACACGGTCCGAGATCGAATAGACCTAACTGCAAAAAGTATTGCGCATTTTGGACTAAACCACTGCCGTAGTGGGTCGTTGGCAATATTTGCGGAAGATAAGCATGTCACAATTTCGCAAAAGTAATGCTCGCCGCCTCCTGAAGTGTCTTGTGATGCGTCTTCACCGTTTGCAGTGCATTAAAATGATCTTTTCAAGCTGCATCCAGGCTTCATTTTGAAAATTAAGACTTTGCATAGAATGCTGTATACAAGCGATGTAGCAGATTACAACCACAAACATAATTGCAGTGCGCAGTCTTCTCTCCATGGTGTACTGTATGCTGTATTTTCCTGTATTTTCCTCATTTTGTTTACTTCCGGAGTTTCGTTGAAATTTCCCGCACATTTATTCTGACCAATCGAGAAGCAGTTTAGGAAATACGCTCAAGGACATGTGGCCAATGAGTGATGTGGATGTTATCATATGACTGCATTTTGGTTTGTTTCAACTGGTGCAGAACATAACGATCAGTGTGGTGTGAAAAGGAACCAAAAACTGCTAAAAAGCTACAATTTATCATTTTTTGCTTTTGGTCCGGACCAAATGAACCAAACTATAGGTGTGAAAGCACCCTATGACTGTTGTTGTTTATTGTAAGTGTTTGTCATTTGCCTTTATCATTTGTAATGTTGGCTCCCATTTAAAACAGTTCGGCTCAAGCCCAGCCATTTTTAGGGTCATGATTGAGGACAATGTCCCATCCAGAGGCAAGCTGTTTCATTTTGAAGTTTTGTTCAAACCGACCATCGAAAATACCTTCTCTAATGAATATGATTTTTTTTTCATTGGTTGTTGCGTTGAATCTTACCCAGATAGTGGTATTTTCTGATTGGCTATTGTGTAGCCTCTTTTTTTGAAGCTTGCGGTGGTGGTGTGTGTGTTTACATTAACACAAGAACTCTGTGCTTGTTTCTAGTTACTGCTTGTCGCTAGTGGAGTTTGTGACTGTTAGATGCAGGCCGTTTTACTTGCCACGAGAATTCACCACAGTTTTCATTCTTGGAGTGTACATTCCCCCAGCACTAATTCTAAAGAGTCTCTATGTGAACTCTATGGGGCTATTAGCAATCTGCAGAATGTTCACCCCGATGGACTGTTTATCATCACAGGAGATTTCAGTCATGCAAATCTCAAGTCAGTGCTCCCTAAATTCCATCCATGTTGACTTTACAAAAGGGGGAAACACGCTGGATCTTGTTTACACAAACATTCCCGGCACGTCTCATACAGGGTCCCGCCCCCATCTCGGCTACTCAGACCACATTTCTGTTATGCTAAATCCAGCATACAGACCACTCATCAGACACTCAAAACTGGTACTGAAGCAGGTGAAACCCTGGCTAGCAGGAACTAAGACTTCTTTGAGTGCACTGACTGGGACATCTTCAAGGAGGCTGCAACCAACGGCGACTTCACCAACTTGGAGGAGTACACGGCATCAGTGACCAGCTACATCGCCAAGTGCATTGATAATGTGACCATCTTCAAGACCAACACCACACGCTCCAACCAGAAGACGTGGATGACTCCTAAAGTGTGTGCACTACTGAAGACTAGAGACCTAGCCTAGACCATTGCTGTTCACCTTGCTCACTCATGACTCTACAACAATGCACAGATTGAACCATATCATCACGTTTGCTGATGACACGACCATGGTGGGTCTCATCAGCAAGAACGACGAGTCAGCATACTGAGAGGAGGTGCAACATCTAACTGTCTGGTGTAGAGCCAACAACTTTTCTCTGAATGTTGATAAAACTAAAGAAATGATTGTTGGCTTCAGGAGAGCACAGTGCAACCACTCTCCTATGAACATCTCTGGAACCTCTGTAGAGATCGTCAAGAACACCAAATTTCTTGGTGTTCATCTTGCGGAGAACTTCACCTGGTCACTCAACAACAGCTCCATCACCAAGACAACCCAGCAGCATCTCTACTAACTATGAAGGCTGAGAAAAGCCCATCTCCCTCCCCCCATCCTGACTATTTTCTACCAAGGGACCATTGAGAGCATTCTGAGAAGCTGCATCACTGTCTGGTTTGGGAACTGCACCATCCTGAATTGCAAATCCCTGCAGCATCGACATTTACACAACATTGTGGATGACCCCACACACTCTCTGGAAAAAGGTACCGAAGCCCTCATGACCAGACTGTGTAACAATTTCCTTCCACAAGCCATTAGACTCCTCAATAACTGAACCGAACTGTACCGAGCACACACACACACACACACAATCAACTGTATGGACTGCAACGACCCACACCAAATACACACTATTCCAATTTACATCCATGTCTACAGCACCATCACTGCACTGTTTTGCGCTTTGTTTTTGCTCTTTGCACATACTGTCTCACATTTCAGTCAAATGCTGTTTTGCACAATTACTTTACAATACCTCATGTAACTGCTGCTATGATATTAACAGGGCTCTCAAGTGTCATGCACTGAGCCTGATCAGAAAATAGCACGATTGTAAATGGGTAAGATTTAACGCAACATCCAATGAAAAAAAAGCATATCCTGGAATTGTTCAGCATCATCCTCGTTCACCCACGAAAACCACTGTAGCTGCGAGCATCACTTTGAGAACGGAGTAAGTCATGCTCTCCTGTTTTAATGTTACAACAAATTCACAACTTTTTTGACACAAACAATGATATTTTGCTGTTCGAGAATTTTTCCCAGATCATCAGTATCAGATTTTCATGAGTGCCTGTAACTTAGCCAACAGTTTTACAGCCTGTTCAATGAAACACCTGCTCAGAACAAGTAGTCTAGGCCAGTGGTTCTCAAACTGGGGGCCCTGAGATGGTGCCAGGGCGCCCCCGGTATTATGACATTTTATAAAATAATGAATTTATCATAAATCAAATCTCATAAAAATGAGGCTACTAGCCATCAGCACTACATTGTCTAATTTTGTTTTGTTTAATTCAAATATTAAGTTTTGGAATGTTTTGTCATAATTTTTATTTTTTTATTTATTTTTTATTTGGGGGGGGGGGACTTGAGAGCCCTGTACTAATCTGTTCATTCAAGTATTTCTGCACACGCAAAATTGATTGAACATGCAGTATTTACACTGGTCAGTGCTGTTTTTGTTTATTTTCTTTTGTGTATTGTCTTTTGTGTGTTGTCTTGCATTTTTGTTTGCATTGTCTTTTGTCCTGTCTTGTCTCTCTCTGTTTGCACCAGGTTGCACAGATGCACTTTATGTTTCTATGACTATTTACTAAGTCCTTAGCTCTGTCTTTGTTTTATGTAGCACCATGGTCCCAGAGAAACATTGTCTCATTTCATTGTCTCATTTCATTGTACTGCAAGTTATATATGGTTGAAATGACAATAAAAGCTTCTTGGATTGACTTGACCTGCACTTCCACCTTCAACCCTCCAGAGGGCACCCTTACCTAAATATTGATCACACCCGGGTGACGGGTTATATACAGTAGGCCATGATCAGACAAACCACTAAAATGAAGTATAGTTAGCTAGCTTACATCAAGTATTTTGTACCATTGCTATGATCTCATTGTGTTTGATCCTTTGCTCTGTTTATTGAATTCTTGCTATTACTTCTCCATAGCTCCTCTCTCAGCACCCTGTCATATGCTTTGTCTAAATCCACAAAGTTCCTTCTGACCATCTCTGTAATTCTCCATGAACTTTCTCGGAGGAAATTGCATCGGGAGTGCACTTTCTGGGCATAAAGCCATACTGCTGCTCACAAATATCCACTTCCTTTCTTTGACTAGTTTCCATTACTCTTTCCCATAGCTTCATTGTGTAGCACATCAACTTTATGCCCCCGTAGTTGCTACAACTCTGCACATCACCCTTGTTCTGCACATCACTATAACACTTCTCCACCATTCCTCAGGCATCTTCTCACTCTTTACAATACTGATAAAACCGTCTAAATAGAAACTCCACTGCTGTCTTTTCTAGACGCTTCCACACTCCATAGGTATTTCATCTGGCCCAACAGCCTTTCCACTCTTGATCTGCCTCAGAGCCTTCCTCACCTCCACTTTTCATTGACTTGGAACCCTATATATATAGACGGATTGCTGTTATATCCGTGGATGCAGCGGATAATCCGTGGATCGGGTAATAAAATGTGGGTGAGAGTCATAAATGCTTTCATTCTGGGAGAAACAATCTACATGTATGTATGTTAGTATATATGTTCAGTATCTCACAGAAGTGAGTACACCCCTTACATTTTTGTAAATATTTTATTATATCTTGTCATGTGACAACCCTGAAGAAATGACACTTTGCTACAATGTAAAGTAGTGAGAGTACAGCTTGTATAACAGCTTGTAGACCATTAATGCTTCTCATTGTCATTAATGATGCAAACATGAACCGCATACTCTAAATATCAGAGGAAATTTCGCTTTCAAGAAATGATCTATATACTGTATGTATGTAAGTATGTACGTACAGTATCTCACAATTATTTAATTATGAAAAATAATTATGAATATTTTATTGGATTTCTCATGTGACAACACTGAAGAATTGACACTTTGCTACAAAGTAGTAAGTGTACAGCTTGTATAACAGTGTAAATTTGCTGTCCCCTCAAAATACAGTAACTCAACACACAGCCATTAAAGGTAGGGTGCAAAATGTTTGAAAGCCAATGTTGACATTTGAAATCACCAAAACAAACACGCCCCTAACCCAAATGGGTGTCAGCCCTGTTTTGATAGCTCCGCCCAACACATACATACACAACCAAGGCAACTATTATGGCAGAACTATTATGGCAGATGGATGAGGGAATATTTTTAACAATAAATGAACTCAATGAGTAATACTATGGTAATACAAATGTGTTCTTGTAGTACTGTGTTGTACCGTGAAAGGTTTAGCTCCGTTTCACGTGGAAGACATTCAGTTCTCTCCGGCGATGGAAAGCTGATCCTATATTAACACGGGTCTTGCTTCTTGCCATATCGTAAGATTTTTTTTTGCTTTTCGTTTTTTATCCGCCATGTCAGTGTTTCAATCATTTTCGGTTAATGTCAGACTTGCACACTGAACACTCTCTCTGCCGCATATTGACAAGACACGCTCCTTTCTGCTAATGTCAGACATACGCACTGAACACTCTCTCCACCGCATATTGACAAGACACACCCCTTTCTGCTCATTGGCTACACGTTTATTTTGTTTGTCGGCCTGACTCTGAAGGCCTGACTCTGACTTTTCTGAAGCATTTCTCAAACAACATGCACCCCACCTTTAATATCTAAACCACTGGCCAAAGAATTAGTACACCCCTAAGTGAAAAATATCCAAATTGGTCCCAATTAGCCATTTTCTTGGATCCATGTGACACAGTTTTACAAGGTCTCAGGTGTGAATGGGGAGCAGGTGTGAAAAATTTGGTGTTATCGTGCTCTTACTCTCTCATACTGGTCATTGGAAGTTTAACATGGCACCTCATGGCAAAGAACTCTCTGGGGATCTGAAAAAAGAATTAAATGAATAAAGATGACATAGGCTATAAAAAGATTGCCAAGACCCTGAAACCAAGCTGTGTGGTGGCAACCAGGTGAGGAGTACAAAGACAAGTGTGTCTTGCCTACAACCAAGCATGGTGGTGGGAGTGTCATGGTCTGGGGCTGCATGAGTGCTGCAAACACTGAATAGCTACAGTTCATTGGGGGAACCATGTACTGTGACATACTGAAGCAGTGAATGATCCCCTGGATACCGGGGACTGGGTCGCAGTGCAGTATTCTAAAACATTTAGAATATACCTTTATTCCTCTTTACTCATTCTTTGGTAGACAGACTTGGGTGCTTGTGATCATTGTCTTGTTATATGACCACATTTTTTCTTCAGCTTCAGTTCATGGACAGATGTCTTACCATTTTCATTTACTCAGTTCACTGGCATAATTCATTGTTTCATTAATGATGGCAAGCTTGCCTGGCAAAGATGCAGAAATACAAGCCCAAAGCATGATACTACCACCACAAATTTTTCACAGAAAGTATAAGATTCTTATGCTGGAATTTAGTATTTTCCTTTCTCCAAAAATAATGCTTCTCATTTTTAAAGGAAAAACTTTTATTTTGGTCTCATTCCTCCACAAATTATCTTTCCAATAGTCCTCTGGCTTGTCCATATGATCTTTAGCAAACCTTCATGGGCAGCAATGTTCTTTTTGGAAAGTAGTGGCTTTCTTCTAGTGGCAGTGCTTCGTGGCAGTGCTTTGCACACCAAGGTTGTTCAGTGTTCACCTGATGGCAGACTAATGTTAATGAACATTAACATAAGCCAAAGAAAAAGAGGCATTTAGTTGCTTAGACGTTACCATGTATTCCTTCTGACCCAAAAGACTATTACATGTCTTTATGTTTTTTGCCAGATACATATTACAGCACAGTGAAATTCTATCTTCACATATCTTAACTTTGGAGCAAAGAGTATTAAGCGCCTTGCTTAAGGGCCCAACAGCCGCATCTTGGCAGTTCTGGGGCTTGAATCCCGATCATCCAATCAACAACCAGAGACTTAACCACTTGTGCCACTATTGCTCATAGAAGAAGCATAAAAACAGAATAAACATTTTAAAGTTTAAAATTTAATTACTATTTATCTCTAAATCTTTACATCTGTCCATAATGAGCAAGACCGAGGTGACAGTAGCAAGGAAAATCTCCCTAAAATCAACCTTGAGAGGTACCAGGCTTAGAAGGAAACCCATCCTCATTTAGGTGACACTAGACAAAAACAATGTAAATGTAAATAATGTCCTTTCTACATCAGTTCATAGTCAAGTGGAACTGTGCAACCACGAGTTCCTGAGGAACTAATAGGTCCGAGTAATTTATGAGTTTTAATTGCAGACATTACACTAATTCATTCCTGCCTAAATCTTCAAATGTTCACTGTTGAAGACCACAGCACAAAGATGACCAACGGATGGCAATTCAAGGAAGGTATTATAGTCGGATCTGCAGAATTTACAGGAGGTATGCTTGTAATCATGTGATGATAGGATGTTTAAAGACAAAGTACATAATGTGTAAAGTGCAGACAGGGACTCTGCCAAGTCTACCTATGACAGCATAACTAAAAGGGAGAGCCACAAGGTGACACAACTTCCTTGGACATAAAGCTCCAACCACTCTACAGTCAGCAAACCTGAGTGACTTGCAAGAGTGGCAAGGTGAAAGCATCCAAACACCCTAGTGCACCAACACTCTATGCTCATGAACCAATGAAACCAATTAAACCAATGAACCAACTCATGACACTGAACCAACAATTTAAGAAAATCTATAGCACTGCAAAACTAAACAATTTCAGACTTTGCTCTGAGTTCTTTCTATCATTTACTGTTATTTTCTTTCGTTTTGTAGAATACATTTCCATCTAGTTGTGTTTTCCATTTCACTATGATGGTCTCTTGCATCCCCTGATCGATTAGTTTCTGCTTTATCTAAAGAAGAGAATAAATAAATTATTATTATTATTATGCAGAAAAGTGACAATAATCTCCTGTGTAAATGCTATAAATATGCTACAGAAACTGAACCCAACAGTCTGACTACAATACAGTATGTCAGTGTCAGAGGTTGATTAAGATTCAGGTTCTGTATGCAGCAATGAAAAGGAGAAAAAGTATGTTATAAGTGGTTTCTTTAGAAGGATGAGACTCATCTTCTCCAACATGGCCTCCTTTAGTGCAGGATCATTCACATCCTGACTTGACTGAACCTTCACTTTAATGATTTTTCTTTGTATTACTGGATATAGAAATGTAAAGACACATACAAGCACAAACACATTGAAATGTTTAAATATTAGTTTCAATGTTCAAATAATAATTAAATATGAGACTGAATGAAACTTTAACTCACTTGAGTAACAGAAGAAAGGCATTATGTCTGAGCACTGTGCATCAACAGCCTGACCATTATTTATATAAGCACAGTTTTCATTCCCCAAAGCATTATCAGGTTTTCCAGACATCCAACTGATGTTAGAGAGTGTGATACCATCTGACCACCTCCAGCCGTCTCTGTACAAACCAATCCAAACCAAGCCAGGGTTCAGACTTGGTACAGTATAATTGAGTTTTCTGTTGCATTTCTAGCACTGGCCAGATCAGTATAATGTGCTTTGCAGTAAGACTGAGCTTCCAGCCATGGCATTTTTTGAGAGATGTAAATAAACATTTGATTACCAATTTTAGTTTCTATGTAAAAACAGCATATGATTACCACTTAAGTAAATATAACTTAAATGTCTAATGTTTATTGATGTTTCTTAATGTCAATGCATCATTCATTAAGTGCAATGAATGTCACAGATATTTAAGATCTGGTGTTTTAACTGTTGTCATTAAGATTCCATATGTATCAGATTTTTCAATTTAAGACTAAGCACACACAGTCTATAATGTTTTAATCAGGCAGGCTTCTTTACTAACAAAAATGTGTTGTTCCTTACTATTATATCACACAAAGGCGTATGAGAGGTTGCATGACAGATCACTCCAAGCACTTATATTTACTGCACCACATGTTTGATTTCCCCCCAGGTTGTCAGGCTGTCCTAGTTCCCACAGTTCTTTACCATGTGCTACTACTTATAAATGTCATAGGACATTCAGGACCTGTATGACAGCTTTCTGTTATTTTCTACATTCCATCTGCATGAGTGTATAACCTACCAAGTCTTTTAAAAATGTATGTTTTCTCTGAGTTTCTTTGGTTAAAGCTAATTTGTGTGCATCTAGTACTTTATCTAGGACTGACGTCAGTGCCAGTCACAGGCAGATGGTGAGCTGAGCCTCGGTCTGTGTATTTCCTTACTAAATGAACTGTAACACAGTTTGTACATTGTTGACCTTTGGAACCCTGAAATATTTTGAGTGTATTTCCCTTTCTTTACTATGTGGCTTCGAACATTACACTAAATACATACATTTATACATATTTCATAATTTCATATATATATATATATATATATATATATATATATATATATATATATATATATATATATATATATATATATATATACATACTTCTGGAATATATTAAATACCTTAACAGTAAAAATATATATTTGAATGTCTCTCAGAAACATTTGCTAGACATAGTAGCATGGTGTTGAGGAGCGAGATATATTCCAGTGGTAATTGCAAATAATTGTAATTTTTAATTTAATTTCATTACAGTTTTGTGGAGCTCATTTTATTTCTTTGTACTTCTCATTTTAGATATTTATGGATCTCCTTTTGTGAATCTCTGTTTAATTATTTCTGGCACTCATTGTGTTTATTTGTAGATTTATTGTTATCTATTTGTCTCTCTTATTATTTATATGAATTCTCTGTTAATTTTCACATATTATTCACACTGCCACAGACCAACTCCATATAGACTGTTTGTCTCTCTATATCCCCCTGTGTTCTGAGGGAAAAAAGAAGTGCAAGACAGAGTGGTTTGCATAAGCCATTTTGCCTGAAGAAAGACAAATAATCAGCAATTTTACATAAAGATGGTTTCAGCTCTATAATGTCAGGAATAACTTATTTTTGATGGCTGGATTTCTGGACCTATAAACAGTAGGATTTTTTTTATTATTCTCATATTACAGTTTTTTACAATGCATTTTCAATACATTTAACAAGTTTCCTAAACTCTAAACTCTTATTTTGCAGTGTAGTTTCTTTTGAAGCCTGTTTTGTTGGGTTTAGTAAATGCATGCATTTTGTTTGCACCTGCTGAGTCCATGACATCTCCAGGGCGCTGCACACCTTCTGACTGGTAAACTACTCCTTAAATTTAAATTTCAATAGTCATCCTTCACCTCAACACATTGACACAAATGCACACATAGTTTACCCTATAGAAACTGTGTCTGTTCCCCGAGCAGTGAGATCAAAATGTAAATACGTGAGAAGTTCTCGAAATAATCTTACTGTAATTAGACCAGAAAAATGTCATAGAAACAAACAAAAACAGTTCCTAAAGTTTGGGCTTCTGAACATTAGATCTCTTACACCCAAAGCACTTATTGTAAATGAAATCATCTCAGAAAATAGCCTTACTGCACTCTGCCTTACCGAAACTTGGATTAAACCAAATGACTACATCGGTTTAAATGAGTCTACACCATCAGGATATATTTATAAGCATGAGCCTCGTCAGACTGGTCGTGGAGGTGGTGTTGCCATTATCTTTAGTGATTACCTTACTGTAATTCATTTGAAGTGCTTGTCCTTAAGGTTACACTATCGCACATGTACACGAAGAGATCCCTGATGTCTCTTGCTCTAGCGACCGTGTACTCTGAAATAAGACAATGTAAGTCACTCTGGATAAGAGTGTCTGCTAAATGCTGTAAATGTAATAATGTAAATGTAATAGTGTGTACAGACCCCCAGGGCCCTACACTGATTTCTTAGAGAATTTACAGATTTTCTTTCAGACTTATTGGTTAACTTTGATAAAGCACTTATTGTAAGAGACTTTAACATTCACGTTGACGATACAAACGATGCTTTAGGACTTACATTTATGGACTTACTAAACTCACTTGGGCTTAAACAAAACATCATTAAAGCAACTCATCGTTGTAATCACACACTAGATTTAATAATATCACATAGAATAGATGTCACTGATATAGATATCATACCTCAAAGTGATGACATCACAGACCATTATCTCATAATGTACACACTACCTATAGAACAGACTAACTGTGTCTCACCACGTTACCGACTCGGTAGAACTATAATTCCGACCACCAAAGACAGATTCACAAATAACCTGTCTGATCTGTCTGGACTTCTAACTGTACCCTTAAACACAAACGACCTAGATGTAATGACTAACAGCATAGGCGCAATATTCACTAGCACATTAGACACTGTTGCCCCAATATGATTAAAGAAGGTTAGAGATAAAACGCTTGCACCGTGGTATAATAGTCATACTCATACCCTCAAGAGAGAAACCCGTAACCTCGAGCGAAAGTGGAGAAAAACTAAATTAGAGGTTTTATAGACAGGCTCTAAAAGCTGCTAGGGCTGAGCACCTGAGCAAACTCATGGAAAATAACCAGAACAACCCCAGGTTTTTATTTAGCACAGTGGCTAGTTTAACAAACAGAAATCTGAACACACTATTCCATCACAGTTCAGTAGTGAGGACTTTATGAGATTTTTCACTGATAAAATCGAAAGTATCAGGAATAAAATAGGTGACGCTCAACATATGAGAGCAACTAGTGACCCAGTCTCACTTAAGGCTCTAGACACACAACTAAAGTGTTTTACAAGTACAGGACAGGAAGAGTTAGATAAACTTGTTACTACATCAACAACTTGCTCACTAGACCCCATTCCAACTAAATTACTGAAAGAAGTGTTACATAAAGCTGGTGAGCCTCTTCTTAGTATTATTAACTCCTCGCTATCTTTAGGTTACGTCCCTAAATCTTTCAAGTTGGCAGTCATTAGGCCATTCATTAAAAACCTAATTTAGATCCAAATGTACTATCAAATTACAGACCTATTCCACATCTTCCGTTTATGTCTAAAATACTAGAAAAGGTTGTTTTTGTTCAACTGAGCTCCTTCTTACAGGAGAATAATATCCTTAAATAGTTTCAGTCAGGTTTCAGGCCCCATCATAGCACAGAAACAGCACTTGTTAAAGTTACAAATGACTTGTTCTTAGCTTTGGACCAAGACTGTATGTCACTATTAGTTCTACTTGACCTTAGTGCTGCATTCGATACTACAGATCACAACATTCTCCTAGATGGCTTACAAAATTACACAGGTATTCATGGTCAGGCTTTAAGTTGGTTTAGGTCCTACCTGTCTGATCGATACCATTTTGTAGAATTAAATGGTGAATCCTCCAGTTTATTACCAGTTAATCATGGGGTCCCTCAAGGATCAGTTCTAGGACCTCTGCTTTTCTCGATATACATGCTTCCATTAGGGAACATCATTAGAAGACATGGGATTAGTTTCCACTGCTATGCTGACGATACACAGTTATATATCTCATCAAAACCAGATGAAATAGCCAAAGTGTCCAAATTAACTCAATGCCTTAGAGAGATAAAAGACTGGATGAGTTGTAATTTTCTGTTGTTAAACTCTGATAAGACAGAAATACTACTTATAGGCCCAAAAACCAGTACACAGAAACTTTCACAATTTAACTTTCACTTAGAGGGATGTACTGTTACTAGTACAGTAGCTCAACAGTGAAAGACCTGGGTGTTATACTAGACAGCAACCTGTCTTTTGAAAATCATATCGCTCATACTACAAAAACAGCATACAAGGCTCTTAATGGTTTAGCGCCCATGTATCTAACTAGTCTTCTAACACGTTACAATCCTTCATGCTCTCTGAGATCACAAAACTCAGGACTTCTGGTAGTTCCCAGAATATCTAAGTCTACTAAAGGTGATAGAGCATTTTCTTATTTAGCTCCCAAACTTTGGAATAGTCTTCCTGATAGTGTTCGGGGCTCAGACACACTTTCCCAGTTCAAAAGCAGATTAAAAGCTCACCTCTTTAGTCAGGCGTACACACACACATATTCCATAAAATTATGCACCAATACTTTAGACTTGCACCTTTTTTATGAACAGCAAATATGTTAATCCCTCTACACTGCTTCTCTCTTTCTACCCATCCCGAGGCATCCAGACATTGTACCAGCTCCGATTGTCTTCCATGCAATGAAGATTTTGGACCTCCACTGAGATGAAGCTGACTCTATGAAAATCCTGAGACATCTACAGATCTACCAGCTCAAGTTGGACTCTGATACCAAGAGGAGATCTGAACTCCATGTGATCTTTACACTAATTCAACACTTGTTTGACTGTATATTTGCAATCTCACCTCCAGTTACACCCATATGAGGATGTTTTCTCTTTTGAGTCCGGTTCCACTCAAGGTTTCTTCCTTACCAATTTAAGGGAGTTTTTCCTTGCCACTGCTGCCTGAGTCACCTCAGACTTGCTCATTGGGGATAAATAAATACATACATACATACATACATACATACATACATACATACACACTGTGAACTATATCTTAATTTTTTACTATATTAATTCTTTTTTCTCCTTATGTTTAACTTCTGTTCTATGTTTATGTTCTGTAAAGCTGCTTTGAGATGAAGCCCATTGTAAAAAGCGCTATACAAATAAACGTGAATTGAATTGAATTGAACTGTCCTCTTTTTACCTCTGGCACCAGCGTTTCGTGCAGGTCTTATAAAAACAGGAGAAGGCGGTCAGTGTGGTAGGGGCCAATCTCAAGGTTGTCCTCTACAATTCTGGACTGAATGTCCTTCAGTTTTATTTCATTGTCAGCAATCACCATGTTGACAATAGCAAGTTCCTGTTCTTCATTCAAGAGCTTTCCTCTGCCCCCTGACGGAGGTAGACGTTGAATCCTTAAGAGGGACAAAATACAGTTACAGTACATATTAGAGACCGGAGGCATACAGTCACTCTAATATGGTAAATGGTAAAACTGTTTACACTTTGCTGTAGGAGAAGCAATATCCTACCTGTTGGTTTCTCTGAAAATACGAACAATGGATGCCACTGTGTCCCGGCTGAGATTTGGCTATACTTTTTCACCAGCCTCTCTGTATGATAGCCTGTGGTTTATGACATGGTCAATGATAGTCTTTCAGTGTGGGCCGGAAGGGAGAACTCAAATGCAGGACGCTGATGTAAATTATAAAAGTCTTTAATGAGCTCAACACAATAATCAGGCAAGGCAGGCAAACACTCAGCATAGTAAACAGTCCACTAATCCGGTACACAGGTAGGCAGGGTAATACAAGGCAGGCGAAAACACAGAGTGAAAACAGTCCACTAATCCGGTACACAGGCAGGCAGAGTAATACAGGGCAGGCAAAACACAAAAACAAGCAAACCGATTCAAACCAGGCAGGGCAGAACAGGAACAAGGCTGGATGAATCACAAAGCAAGCTGAGAAAACCATCTGGCAAGGAACCATGTGAAAACAGCATCCTCATATAGTGCCTGACACCTAAAATTGCCACCGCCCTTTAAATGCAACTCCAAGATGTCCACCGACCTGGAAGTAGTAGCTCTTATTTACCCTAGCTCTGGTCCTACTTTTAGTGCCACTACGCATTCTAACTCCTCTCTCTTGTCCTTGTCCTTGCCCCACTCCTTCCCCTTGTCCTCGCCCCACTCCTCTCCCTTGTCCTGGTACTCTCTCTCTCTCTCTCTCTCTCTCTCTCTCTCTCTTTCTTTCTTTCTTTCTTTCTTTCTTCCTTTCTTTCATTCTTTGTTTGTGTTGCTCTATATTGTTCCTTTTCCACACAAGATCAGCCCAAAGAGAATAAAAGATTGTTTACTGTGTTAATGGAACTAGGAATTACTTAATACTTTGCTATTTATATTCTATTAAAATGTAGGTATAAAAAGATTTGTGTATATAGTTACACAAAGCAGTTGTGGTGAATTAGGATTTCATTACAATTTAGCGACATTATCACTGTATCTCCAGAATTCAAAAATCAAAACCTCAAACACATCTTAATTGATCAACTATATTTGGAATTAAGATACATTCTACACAGCTACAGTAAGTGAAAAATACAAAACATACTTTTTGTATCAACTAAAACAGGTTTTACCATCAATATAAAATATTAAGTTTAGCAAAGTGAACACATTACTCACTCTGGCCAAAAAAGTTAGTACACTCCTAAGTGAAGAATATCCAAATTGGGCACAATTAGCCATTTTCTCTGAGTCTTGTGACTCAGTTTTACAAGGTCTCAGAAGTGAATGGGGAGTATGTGTGTTAGATTTGGTGTTATTGCTCTCTCACTCTCTCATACTGGTCACTGGAAGTTCAAAATGGCACCTCATGGCAAAGAACTCTCTGAGTATCTGAAAAAAAGAATTGTTGCTCTAAATAAAGATGGCATAGGCTATAAGAAGATTGCCAAGACCCTGAAACTGAGCTGTGTGGTGGCAACCATGTGAGGAGTACAAAGACAAGTGTGTCTTGCCTACAGCCAAGCATGGTGGTGGGAGTCTCATGGTCTGGGGCTGCATTAGTGCTGCCGGCACCGAATAGCTACAGTTCATTCGGGGAACCATGAATGCCAACATGTACTGTGACATACTGAAGCAGAGCATGATCCCCTCCCTTTGGAGACTGTGTCACAGGGCAGTATTTCATGATACATGATAACCACCCTAAACAAACCTCCAAGACAACCACTGCCTTGCTAAAGAAGCTGAGGGTAAAGGTGATGGACTGGCCAAGCATGTCTCCAGACCGAAACCCAATCGCTCTAGTGCAACAATAAATTTAAGAAAAGTTTCTGGTAGCTTTTGATTAGTCCTGCACAACAGCTTAGAATAATTGTATTCCATTCCTGAGTACAGAAAAGCTTCGACACTTAGATTTCAGTGAGTGTCCTCACATGAACTGCTTGCTTCAGGTCCTTCCACAATTTCTCTTTTGGTTTAAAGTCAGGACATTGAGTTGGCCATTCTAAAACATTATCTTTGTTCTTCTTTAATCATTCTCTGGTAGACAGACTTGGGTGCTTGTGATCATTGTCTTGTTGTATGACCCATTTTTTCTTGAGATTCAGTTCATGGACAGATGTCTTGCCAGTTTCATTTACTCAGTTCACTGGCATAATTCATTGTTCCATTAATGATGGAAAGCTTGCCTGGCAAAGATGCAGAAATACAAGCCCAAAGCATGATACTACCACCACAATGTTTCACAAAAGGTTCTTATTGTGGAATTCAGTATTTTCCTTTCTCCTAAAATAATACTTCTCATTTTAAAAGAAAAAGTTTTATTTTGGTCTTATTCCTCCACAAATTATTTTTCCAATAGTCCTCTGGCTTGTCCATATGGTCGTTAGCAAACCTTCATGGGCAGCAATGTTCTTTTTTTCCTAGTGGCAAATCTGCTTCACACACCAAGGTAGTAACGGACACAGGGTAGAGATACAGGGTAAAAACAGACCCAAATGCAGGAAGCTTGACAAAACCAAGGATTTATTAACTTAAATAAAACAGGAAACAGAGACACAGACTGGACCGGACCAAACAAACGACAACCGGACAAAACCAAGGATTCCGCGCTGCACAAGGCAATGCGGCTTAACTAAATACTAATAATAATCAAGACAAATGGGGGACAGGTGTGCAGAGGTGGGGAGGAAAAGACAAGGGTGGGGTAGACACGTGAACACAGAACGTAATGGCCAAAGTCCGGGCTGAGTCCTGACTGTACCCCCCTCTCGAGGCGCGGCTCCCAATGCCGCCAATCCGTCCTGACAGTCCCAACGGGGTCCGGGGGGGCAAGGCACGCAACGAGGCACGTGGGGAGGGAGCAAGGCACACGGCGAGGCAGGTGGGGGAGCAAGGCACACGGCGAGGCAGGTGGGGGGAACAAAGCACACGGCATGTACAAAAAAGTAAATGAACTTGGAGAAGGGAACTAGTCTTTAGCGCCCGCGCGCCCCCTATGGGCACTATTCTGTATCAGTACTGGGTATGGGGTATCATTATCCTATGCTCGGTGGGGGGGGGGGGGTGTTTGTGTTCTGTATGTTTTGTTTTGTGTATTGAAATGCAAAAACTTCCTTGGTCGGTTGTACACATGTTTCAGATTTAATACAGTCTTAAGTGTTCAGTTTTTATTACTTTTGGTTATTCTATGACTACGCACAATACAGCCAGGTTTGTCACATGGAATGTTAAAGGGTTAGGACATGTGATTAAGAGGAGAAAGATACTAACCTATCTTAAAAAGCAGAAAACTACAATTACTATGCTTCAAGAGACACATTTATCTGATTCAGAACATTTAAAACTAAAACAGGATTGGGTAGGGCAGATATTTTTTTCATCCTGTAAAGCAAATTCCAGGAAGAGGGGCACAATTATTTTAATTAGTAAACACTTCCCCTTTATTTTAGATCAACAGATTAATGACCCAGACGGAAGATATGTTTTAATTACAGGTACAGCATATGGTCAACCTACTGTCATACTGAATGTTTACGCTCCGAATGAAGACTCACCTGAATTTATGTCTAAAACCATACTTTTGTTTAACCAGCACTGTAAGGGCTTGGGAGTTTGCGCCGGTGATTTTAACTGTGTTATGGACCAAAAAATGGATAAGTCTACCTTAGGCACAGCCACTAATCTTAGATCATCCCTGGTCCTTAAAGAACTTTGCAATGAGTCTGGCATTATTGATGTCTGGCGAGAATTTAACAGGGGGAGTAAAGAATACACTTTTTACTCTAACCCCCTGGTATAACGGTGGGAGATGAGGAACATCGGATTTCTTTGTATGCAGATGACGTACTGCTGTATATTTCTGAGCCAGAGCAGTCCGTTCCAGTAATATTAAAGTGTATTTCAGAATACAGTGCCTTATCTGGATATAAAATTAATCTGTCAAAATCCATGGCGCTTTCTCTTAAAATTTCTGCTCCAAATGATCTTGCATCTCTCTCACCCTTCAAAATAATTACTGTTGGTTTTAAATATCTCGGCATATTCGTCACACCACTATTTACAGATTTATTTAGAACAAATTATGCCCCTCTTCTGGATTCCATTAAAAAAGACCTTAACACCTGGGGGACACTCCCTATTTCTTTTCTGGGCAGGATTAACGTGATCAGAATGAATATTCTACCTAAGTTTCTGTATTTATTTCAATCCCTACCTTGTCATTTACCAAATGTTTTCTTTAAAGACATCAATAAGCACTTTTCTAAATTCATCTGGAACCACAAAATGCCTCGAATTAGTTTTAACAAATTAATGAAACCAAAGGATAAGGGAGGAGTCGCCTTACCGAACTTTCGTCTGTACTATTGGTCAGCACAGGTGAAGCATATGGTTAGTTGGTACAATGAAAGGACCGACTCTAGATGGCTTAATCTGGAAGCAAGGGCTTGTATCTTAAGATTCCAAAGGGCATTTTCACCCTGTGTTCACACATCATGGCACAACATCAGCTTTGTATTCCTAAGGAAATGTTTACAGCACTTAATCTGTATCTTTCTCTAAGACAAGAGCTTACTACAATGTTAAATATTGTGAGATAAAGACGTGTTAAAAAGCCATTTGCACTAAAAAGTTGTTATAGACAGTTTAACAGACAGTTTATTATTATTATTATTATTATTATTATTATTATTATTATTATTATTATTATTATTATTATTATTCTTAGACAAAAATTTATTTAAAAAAAAATGC
Organism: Tachysurus fulvidraco; assembly: GCF_022655615.1. Classification (NCBI taxonomy): domain Eukaryota; kingdom Metazoa; phylum Chordata; class Actinopteri; order Siluriformes; family Bagridae; genus Tachysurus; species Tachysurus fulvidraco. The sequence continues at coordinate 19,868,312 of NC_062526.1, read as the reverse complement.
GGCCCAGGGCGTTCGAGCCACATGCACCAAATTCGGATATGTCGTAGACCCTGGTCTGAAGTTTGTTGCTTCTATTTTTCTAAGCGATCGGAATTCCGGCATTCCCGGTAAGGAATCTCAAAATGGCCTTTTTTCCCATAGACTTCCATTATAAATTTTTGAGGTTTGTAACTCGGCAAGTTTTCGAGCGATTTACAAGGAACTCGGAAAGGTTCTTTAGGACCTTACTCCGGACGAAGTTTTTATTTCAGAGTTCCGACGGAATTTTCGGTTTTCCCGTAGTCGACGATCGAACATCCCATAGACTTGAATAGGGAATTCCGAAAAGTCCTCTAAGCTCTCACACACACAATACATCCAACATTATAATTACATGTACTGTTCTATGCAGTATAATAAGTAGAATCCCATAATGACTGCAATATTGACATGAAATGTCCAAACCCTCAGTAGCCACTTTTTGCCAAAAGTATTGGCACCCCACCGGGTATTCTGGTGACGTCACTCGACACCACAATTAAAAATTTGCACAACATGGACATGTGACATATCAAAACACTCAGCACAATGAGGGGAACTGCCCCACGGGTATTCGGGTCACGTCACGTGACGTCACATGACGTCACATGTAGCCCCGCCCCAAAAACATCAAAATTAAATATTTGCACAAGATGGACATGCGACATATCAAAACACTCAGCACAATGAGGGGAACTGCCCCACGTGTATTCTGGTCACGTCACGTGACGTCACGTGATGTCACATGTAGCCCCGCCCCAAAAACAAGCAAAATTAAAAATTTGCACAACATGGACATGTGACATATCAAAACACTCAGCACAATGAGGGGAACTGCCCCACGGGTATTCTGGTCATGTCACGTGACGTCACGTGAGGTCACGTGAAAATTAATAATTTGCACAACATGGACATGTGACATATCAAAACACTCAGCACAATGAGGGTAACTGCCCCACGGGTATTATGGTCACGTCACATGATGTCACATGTAGCCCTGCCCCAAAAACAAGCAAAATTAAAAATTTGCACAACATAGACATGTGACATATCAAAACACTCAGCACAATGAGGGTAACTGCTCCACGAGTATTATAGTCACGTCACGTGACGTTACGTGATGTCACATGTAGCCCTGCCCCAAAAACAAGCAAAATTAAAAATTTGCACAGCATGGACATGTGGTATATGAAAAAATTCAGCACAATGAGGGGAACTGCCCCACGGGTATTATGGTCACATCACATGACGTCACGTGATGTCACATGTAGCCCCGCCCCAAAAACAAGCAAAATTAAAAATGTGCACAGCATGGACATGTGATATATCAAAACACTCAGCACAATGAGGGGAACTGCCCCACGGATATTATGGTGACGTCACGTGACGTCACGTGTAGCCCCGCCCCCAAAACAAGCGAAATCAAAAATTTGCACAGCATACACATGTGACATATCAAAACACTCAGCACAATGAGGGGAACTGCCCCATGGGTATTCTGGTCACGTCACGTGACGTCACGTGTAACCCCGCCCCCAAAACAATCGAAATCAAAAATTTGCACAACATGGACATGTGACATATCAAAACACTCAGCACAATGAGGGGAAATACCTCACGGGTATTCGGATCACGTCACATGCTCATGTCTGCTCACCTCCAAAAGTATTGGCACTCTAGCGGTCCAGTAGCTTTCACAATCCTTCTGTCAACTTGCCTCCAAAATGCACCGGCCTTTGCGAATTCTTGCACCGTCAAAGCCAACATCAAAGTTTGTCGCGACGAACTTTACAAATCTAGTTATTATTAGTGTTTTATTCATTTCACAGATGTAGATATGTCTTAAATGTTATTGATGAAGTCTTGTATACTTCATATGCATATTTTAATAAAAGGAGACAGCTTTCTTTTTGATTCGTTTTCTTTATTTTTGAAAACTGTATTCAGTTGAATAGTATTCATTAATGAACTCCTAATGAATAAAATTTCAACATTTTAAACATGAAACTTTTTCTTACAATGTACAGTATATAACAAAAATACTATTTAAACAGTATAAATTCTGAAAACATTAGTATATTTAAACTGAATGTGAATCTGTATGTGCATTGTAACACATATATCACATTGTAACACTGCTGTAAGAACACCTGAGCTTTTATGAAACATTATCTTGATGTGCAGGATAAAAATAACAAAAAATAACAACAAAATAAGTATACTGTATGTCAGGAAACTGTGTGTGAGATGGAGACTGTGAATGAGACAAAGAAACAGTCATATCCTGCTGTACATCCTGCCTGCCCATCTAGGATAAATTATGGAATATAACAAACCCATTCTTTATTGTTATTGGCATCCTTACTGTACTTTTACACAATATCCATCACCCATATGTTTGCATCAAGGACATTTACTGTTTGAACTCCTCTGCAAGCTCAGGATAGGAAGTGTAATTGTTTGGAACTTCTAACACACATCCACAGGTGTGGGACTGGGGAGATCTTGTGAAGGAACAAAACACCTGTACAGAAACACAGAAAGAGCCGAACATCACTAAAGTGCTTGATGAACCTCTTAAGATAATCCATGATCTGGCTTTCTCTGTTATTAAGTGTTTCATGTTGTAATATGTCTATAACTTTTCTTGTTCTTGGAGTAAGGCTCATCATCAATTCATTTAGTCCCCCTGGAGGTAGTTTCAGTTTTTTCAACACCGGACTCCAACATTCTGCTACAGTATGTAAGCTGGATCTTGCACAATTTCTTTGTGTGCCACATCAAGTAAGATCTGCTTGGCATTATTCTCAGTGACAATAAGTTTCACATCACAAGCTTCCAAGAATTCAACCCATTCTCGAGACAGATGTAAAGTCTCTCATTGCTTCTTGAACAAGCTGCTTTTCCTCTTGAGAAACTATCTCCAGAAATGCTGTTAAGAGCTCATCCTCATCAATGTTCAGTCCAACACAATAACACAGAAAAGGCTTAGCCAGCACAATGGGAAAGTATTGAACAGTGTTATAAGCTACATTTAGCTACATTTTCCCATTCATCATTCATATCATAACATATCATATCATCGTGGGGGTTTTTACACCTGGTCACTTCATGCGTTTTCTGTCACTTCAGGAAAAGGTCTGGGATGCATTTCAGATAAAACTGGACAGGTGTAAATGCAAGCCACATACGTCAGCGCTATACTCCTCCCAAACGGAATACGTCACTCGCAAGTGACTCACGAGTCGTGCATCGCGCCAGAAACAAATATGTTTTCCCACCAGTGCTGGTTCCGATCTTTCACCCAGGTGTCTCGTTTGACCACAGCGTGTTCCATTTCAATTACCCCGGAAATGAGGTAAAATATATTTGCATATTGGGTGGGAGTAGAAAGATCAGACTGATATCCGATTCGCCAAGACGCATTTATGTGGCCTAATGTAAATGGAACAGTTTTAACAAATCAGATAGCTATCGGATCAGAGAAAACACATGAAGTGACCAGGTGTAAAACGGCCCTAAGTCCTGATGTACATTTCATGATAAATGTATCTCAATACTCACTCAATGCATCTCTAAAAATTCCACCATTGTCTTCTCCTTACTCTGTGCTACCATTAGGTAGGACCATCTCAATTTCTACAAGATAATCATTGACAGATACAAAGCCATCCATAAAAGCCACATTAAGATCTTGGAAACTTAATGACTTAACTTTGTGGTTTGTAACTTGTCTAGCACTATTTCAGTGGGGTCCGTTGATAAAGTATCATCAAGCATATGGTTTTCTAAAACTGCATATCCAAACTGGATTACTTCATCAACTAAAATTGAGCTATGTATTACATTCATAGTGCCTGGCTCTATCAACACTACACTGTTGTCCGACAAAAAAGGTGAATCAGCAATGGAACTGTTGTCCTCAGTTATGACAAGTTTTTCCTCACATTCACATGCCTCAGCAGAAGTAGAAGGACCTTGTTCGCAAAACCGTGGGTATGGATTGCGAAAGCGTGCACACGGTTTATGAATTTGTGGCTACAGACAGAGAGTGTGTGTGTGAGAGAGAGAGAGAGAGAGAGAGAGAGAGAGAGAGAGAGAGAGAGAGAGAATTGGTCTGTTATATTCAGTTAATAATAGCCTACTTATCTAATATTTATCTATATCTGTCTGTGGTGTTTCTTCAAGGTGGTCAGACAGTATGTGAGGACTGTTTCTTTCTTTGTCTTAACAACAAAGTCACGAGGAGCCTGTGCCTATCTCAGGCGTCATCGGGCATCGAGGCAGGATACACCCTGGACGGAGTGCCAGCCCATCGCAGGGCACACACACTCTCTCATTCACTCACACACTCACACACTACGGTATTCTGTACAATATATTTATATATATATATATATATATATATATATATATATATATATTTATATATATATATATATATATATATTTATCATACACAGATGATTATGACACACACCAAATTGTTGTCTATTATCTGTTACGATGGCAAGTTTAAGCATGCAGTTGAAACAGTTGAATGTATTGAATATACAATGATTAGTATAGAATAACCAGATAATATTAACAATGTACCCTGAATCTTGTTCTGTAGTCATGCTTGTGGACTACAGATTTCTAAAATGAGGGAGGGGCTACAAATTCGTGAGTACAGTTTGCAAAACCGTGGGTTACCGATTGAGAAAGCGTGCGCACGGTTTATAAATTTGTGTGTATGGATCACAAAAACCGAGGGTATGGTTTACAAATCTTAGAGCAAGGATTGTTAACTTGTGCGTACGGTTTATTATTCCGTGCGCACAATGTGTTAAACTGAGGGAACAGTTTAATATTCCGTGAGTACAGTTTATAAACTGAGGGACGAATTACAAAACCGTGATCACGGATTTGTGGGTCTTGTTTTCTTTTCTCCAAGGGGTGACCAGGCGGGCTCTGTAGAACGCACATTGAACTACAGTGAAAATGCTGAGCCATACAGATTTTTCAGATAATTTTCCACATCGCATCATCAAGTCATTCTTTAGACTCTGTAACTTCGGTGACAGTTTATCTTCTAAACCTATTGGAAACATTTCTGGTATGATGAGCAACGATATATTCATAAATACCTTTTCTAGGATCTTGGAGATAAAGGGGAGGTTTGATATTGGCCTATATTTGGACACCTGACAGGGGACAAGATCAGGTTTTTTAATCAGGGGTTTCATAACTGATAGTTATTAAAATAAGAATTTATTATTCTTAAAGGGGCATCAGTAGCTACTTGTATCATCTGTTTAAAGAATCATGTAGGTAAAAATTGAGAATAAGGGAAAATATATCCGTTTAAACACAGACAGGCAAGAAAATTATGAAAAACAGTTTGCAAACAGAAACTATATCACATATACATCAACAAAAGTTTATTAAAATAATTAATTAATTGTGATACATTATTAATAATTGACAGGACACAGAAATCTGTTGTTTATTTGTTGTTTATTTGAATGATTGTTAAAAGTCTATAATCTAATGACAGCAAATGTTTTTTTCAACATATAACAGATGTTGCAGAAAATAAAATCAAAAAGACAGTCAAATTAAAAGTCACTAAATCTTGTTTGTATAGAAAAACAATTTTCAGTAACAATTAGTTTCTTAGTACAGCTAATATACAGGAAAATATATGAGCAGTGTGATGTTAGTCAAACATGTGACTGCATGGAGAGAGGTAAATATTATTCACTTATGCACTTTTTATGTATACATTATTCATGTATTCTTACATTACATAATCTATTAACTCTATTTCATTAAAAAAATCTTCAAGCTAAAAGACAATCTAAATAATTTATTTTAAGTATATATAAGTATATATTTGTATGTATAAAGATTTGTGTGTATATTTAAACAAAACAGGTGAATTAGGATTTAGCGATATTATCACTGTATCTTCAGAATTCAAAAGTCAAACCCTAAATCACATCTTAACTGATCAACTACATTTGGGGTAAAGAGGTATTTTAGACAGATACAGTAAGTGAAATATACAAAACATTTTTGTATCGACTAAAACAGTTTTTCCCATTAAATTTCTAAAAGTGAACACATTGCTGAGAGAAATGAGAGAAAGAAAATCTATAGCACTGCAAAACTAAACAATTTTAGACTCTGCTAAAGAGTTCTTTCTATCATTTACTATTATTTTCTTCCTTTTTGTAAAATACATTTCCATCTGGTTGTGTTTTCCATTTCACTATGATGGTCTCTTGCATCCCCTGATCGATTAGTTTCTGCTTTATCTAAAGAAGAGAATAAATAAATTATTATTAGACAGAAAAGTGACAATAATCTCCTGTGTAAATGCTATAAATATGCTAGAGAATCTGAACCCAACAGTCTGACTACAATACAGTATGTCAGTGTCAGAGGTTGATGAAGATTCAGGTTCTGTATGCAGCAATGAAAAGGAGAAAAAGTATGTTATAAGTGGTTTCTTTAGGAGGATGAGACTCACCTTCTTCAACATGGCCTCCTTTAGTGCAGGATCATTCACATTCTGACTTGACTGAACCTTCACTTTAATGATTTTTCTTTGTATTACTGGATATAGAAATGTAAAGTCACATACAAGCACAAACAAATTGAAATGTTTAAATATTAGTTTCAATGTTCAAATAATAGTTAAATATGAGACTGAATGAAACTTTAACTCACTTGAGTAACAGAAGAAAGGCATTATGTCTGAGCACTGTGCATCAACAGCCTGACCATTATTTATATAAGCACAGTCTTGCTTCCCCAAAGCATTATCAGGTTTTCCAGACATCCAGCTGATGGTAGAGAAGCTGGTACCATCTGTAAACCTCCAGCCATCTCTGTACAGACCAATCCAAACCAAGCCAGGGTTCAGACTTGCTATAATTGAGTTTTCTGTTACATTTCTAGCACTGGCCAGATCAGTATGATGTGTTATGCAGTAAGACTGAGCTTCCCACCATGACTTGTTTTGAGAGATGTAAATATACATTTGATCACCAATTTTAGTACCTATGAAAAAAGCATATAATTAGCACTTAAGTAAATATAACTTAAATGTCTAATGTTTATTGATGTTTCTTAATGTCAACGCATCATTCATTAAGTGCAATGAATGTCACAGTTAATTAAGATCTGGTGTTTTAACTGTTGTCATTAAGATTCCATATGTATCAGATTTTTCTATTTAAGATTAAACACACACAGTCTATAATGTTTTAATCAGACAGGCTTCTATACTGACAAAAATGTGTTGTTCCTTACTATCAAAGCACACAAAGGCGTATGAGAGGTTGCATTGCTGATCACTCCAAGCACTTCCATTTAATGCACCACATGTTTCATTTCCCCCCATGTTGTCAGGCTGTCCTGGTGCCCACAGTTCTGTACCCTGTGGTACTACTTGACCTCCCATGGACCAGTGCCACCACATGTCATCGTACAGTCCAATCCAAGCACTGGAACTGAATTTTTGTATCTGTACTTCATTCTGAAAATTAAGCATGTGATCACCGGTATTGATGGCAGCCAGATCAGTGTATTTAGCTCTACAGAAACCCTGAGCTTCACCCCAAGTTTTCCCCTGCCAGATCAGAAAGTAATAATGAGGCGCAGACAGGACGAGAGGGACAAATCCTGTGGAGAAGAGGTTTAAAGGTTTTAATTAATTTAAATATATTGTAATTATTCTGTATCAAAGATATTTTTCTTAGATTTTCTTCATACACACACTCTCACCTATGAAAAATGGGAGTATGAACAGATGCTGCTTCATCACTGATATGTTGAAAATCACGGAGAAAAAAATGTGATTAAAAATAGTGACTTTAGTAAAATTCATAATTATGAGATCACTACATATGATTCTATCTAAATAAAAAGCATACACCCAGCATTAGACTCTTTATCGGTGGATCTGATTCTTATGCTCTAGACTTTGATTCAAGATTCAACTGTAATCACCTGCTGGTGTAATGATCTCTGTACAGCCCTGCTCTGAAGAACAATATACTAAATATTCATTATTCATTATCCTACATGACAAACTCTATAAACCATTTTCCCAATGAGGTTTTAGGGAATAACTGATGTATTTCAATAAAGAACAGAAACATACCTGAAATGTGAAGGAGGTAAACTCTCAGTGTTGTAGCTTTTGTAGACCTCAGTGTCTTTCAGAGATGTTCTGCAGTATCTAACTATGTAAGTTACTATTTATGTTGTTTTGGACTTGATGACTAAATGCAAATCTCTTCCTCCTCCTTCATTTTTTACTTTACAAAACAGATTGGATGTAAATCTGAGACAGACAGGGCACAACTGAAAAAAAAAAAAACAGAATTCTGGAGATGTTTATTCTTTCGTGTGTAATTTGAGAAAGAATTATACAGTTCCATTTTAATTATTATTTTTATATATAACACAAAGACAATCTCATTGTACTGAAATGTAACCATGGATACAGCCTCATAAGGACAGCTTTGGGAATCTGAAACACTGCCAACTCTATCATTTACAACCACAAAGCAGAACTGGTTCAAATCAAAGTATACGGTTAAAGGCCTTATGTCATGAATTTATCTAATGATCAGATCATAATGAGGCTAAGAGATCAATAAGTATATTTCTAACAATAGCTTACAAATGAAATCTATGAAAGTGTGAACATCATTATCCACCCCAATGGTGTGACACTACATTAATGCACACAGAAATAAACACAGTTTAAACATATGACTTATATTTTCTAACAAGTCGAACATGATTTACTTTTAAACACCTAATTTTAAAAGGTGTAATTAAGATTTAAGCAAAATATTACAATTACAATAACAGCAATTGCTTTACTGTTTCATGAGTTTCATGAGTAACATGTTTATAATAAGAGTTTGTATTATGATACAAGGTTGTTAAAAATTATGAACTTTTCTCTGGCCTTCTCTGGTTATTTTCTTAATAAATGAACTGTAACAGGGTTTGTCTATAGTGAGGGGGCATTCATTTAAGGTGTACTACAGCACTTACATTTATAATATAAATCTGCTGTGTTTGTAATAACTTCAGCAACTTTAACATTCACATGGCTACAAAAAAAACACATTCAGGGTTACACAAAACATAGAAACAAAACTTAAACATGACAGCAAACAACAGCAAACATAGCGAAAGTTGTGAATAATGACTCAACAAACAATTGATACATAAGAAGGGGTATAAATAACAAGCAACATTAGGGGTAATGGGAAATAGATACTGTAAACTCATACAAGACATAATCACATTACGATAACAGGACAGAGTCTAGACATTTTTAACAATACAAAACAAAAAAGTGTGCATAAGTTCTGTGCATGCTGACATTTGCAACCTTAGAGTTGTTTCCGTTTCAGCCACTGCTTTAAATATGTTAAAAAACTTGAGTCTTGTTAATGTTTTAATTTCTGTTGGTAAATCGTTCCATAAATTTATGCCACTTACTAAAAATGACGTCTGACCAAATGTTGTTCTACGTTTTGCGACTATACAGTTTCCACGAGTTGTGCCTCTAGTTCTTATTCCGCTTTTCTGTTTCACTACTAGAGTATTTCAGGTGCAAGGTTGTTCATACACATAAATATTAGTTTTAAAAATGAATAATATACAAAACTGTCAAAACTCAATATGTTACATTTTCTTACATCTTATAGGTTTTTGGTCCATTACTTGTTTTTTATCTAGTACTGACGTCAGTGCCAGTCACAGGCAGATGGTGAGCTGAGCCTCGGCCTGTTTATTTCCTTACTAAATGAACTGTAACACAGTTTGGACATTGTTGACCTTTGGAACCCTGGAATATTTTGAGTGTATTTCCCTTTCTTTACTATGTGGCTTCGAACATTACACCACTAAATACATTCATACATATTTCATAATTTCATATAAAAACCTCTGGAATATGTTAAATACCTTAACATTAAAAATATATATTTGATTGTCTCTCAGAAACATTTGCTAGACATGGTAAGAGTAGTGTGGTGTTGTGGAGGAGGAGAGAGATATATATCCCAGTGGTATTTGCCAGTAATTGTAATTTTTAATTTTATTTCATTACAGTTTTGTGGAGCTCATTTTATTTCTTTGTACTTCTCATTTGAGATATTTATGAATCTCCTTTTGTGAATCTCTGTTTAATTATTTCTGGTACTCATTGTGTTTATTTGTAGATTTATTGCTATCTATTTCTCTCTCTTATTATTTATAAGAATCCTCTGTTAATTTTCACATATTATTCAACAGTCACACTGCCACAGACCAATTACATATAGACTGTCTGTCTCCCTGTATCTCCTGTGTTCTGAGAAAAAAAAAGAAGTGCAAGTCAGAGTTGTTTGCATAAGCCATTTTGACTGAAGAAAGACAAATAATCAGCTGAATTTTTTCTTGAAGTATTTCACATAAAGGTGATTTTAGCTCTATAATGTCACCTATAAAACCTATGGACCTATAAATTCAATTCAATTTTATTTGTATAGCACTTACAATAGACATTGTCTCAAAGCAGCTTTACAGAACATAGGTAAACATAAGGTAAACATAATTAATGATAAAGGAAATAACGAATAATAAAAGAAAAAGAATTGACAGAATAAAAAATCCTAGATTATTATTATTAGATATAAAGAGTTCACAATCTGTATGTATTTATCCCCCTATGAGCAAGTCTGAGGTGACTCAGGCAGCAGTGGCAAGGAAAAACTCCCTTAAATTGGTAAAGGAAGAATTGTATTGGTGTAAGGATCATGGACTTCGGATCTCCTTAGTATCACAGAGTCTAACTGGAGATGTCTCAGGAAGGAGGATATCTCAAGTAGGATTTATTTTTCTCATGTTTAAAAAAGATTATTTACTGTGTTAAAGGAACTAGGAATTACTTAATAGTTCGCTATTTATTTTCTAGTAAAATGTAGGTATAAAAAGATTTGTGTGTATATTTACACAAAGCAGTTGTGGTGAATTAGGATTTCTTTACAGAATTAGAAAATCAAACCCTCAAACACTTCTTTATTGATCAACTACATTTGAAGTTACATAAGATACATTCTACACAGCTAAGTGAAAATTTTTTATAAAATGTTTTATATAAATAATGTTTTGTATCAAATAAAACAGGTTTCACCATCACTACAACTCATTAGGTTTCCCAAAGTGAACACATTACTCAGTCTAAAATGCCTAGAGCACTACAGCACTACATTACACAATTTCAGATTCTGCTAATGACTCTAAAGAGTTCTTTCTATCATTTTCTGTTATTTTCTTTCTCCTTGTAAAACACATTTCCAAATTTTTGGTTGCTCTCTCCATTTCAATTCAATTCAATTCAAGTTTATTTGTATAGCGCTTTTTACAATAGACATTGTCTCAAAGCAGCTTTACAGAACATAAACACAGAGCAGAAGGTAAACATAATTAATGATAAAGGAAATAACGAATAATAAAAGAAATAAGAATTAACAGAATAAAAATTCTAGATTATTATTAGATGTATATAGTTCACAGTGTGTATGTATTTATTCCCCTATGAGCAAGTCTGAGGTGACTCAGGCAGCAGTGGCAAGGAAAAACTCCCTTAAATTGGTAAAGGAAGAAACCTTGAGAGGAACCGGACTCAAGGGGGAACCCATCCTCATATGGGTGACACTGGGGGTGTGATTGTAATATACAGTCAGTTAAATGTGGTATTGGTGTGAGGTTCAAGGACTTCTGATCTCCTGAGTACCACAGAGTCTAACTGGAGATGTCTCAGGATTCTTAGAGTCGGCCTCGGCTCAGTGGACGTCCAAAGGCTTCGTCCCACAGAGGACGTTGGGAGCTGGTACAGTGTCTGGATGCCTCGGGATGGGTACAAAGAGAGCAGCAGTGGAAAGGGTTTAACATATCTGCTGTTCATAAAAATGTGCTGGTCTGATGTACTGGTGCATGATATTATGGGATGTATTATGTGTACGCCTGACTGAAGAGATGAGTTTTTAATCTACATTTAAACTGGGAAAGTGTGTCTGCGCCCCGAACACTATCAGGAAGACTATTCCAAAGTTTGGGAGCTAAATAAGAAAATGCTCTACCACCTTTAGTAGACTTAGATATTCTGGGAACTACCAAAAGCCCTGAGTTTTGTGATCTCAGAGAGCGTGAAGGATTGTAACGTGTTAGAAGACTAGTTAGATACATGGGAGCTAAACCATTAAGAGCCTTGTACGTAAGTAGCAGCAGTTTGTAGTCAATTCTAAACTTAACAGGTAGCCAGTGTAGAGATGATAAAATTGGGGTTATATGGTCATACTTTCTTGTCCTAGTGAGAACTCTGGCAGCTGCATTTTGGACTAACTGTAACCTATTTATTAAAGATGCAGGACAACCACCTAGTAATGCATTACAATAGTCCAGTCTAGAGGTCATGAACGCATGAACTAGCTTCTCAGCATCAGATACAGACAGGATGTTTCTCAGCTTGGCAATGTTTCTAAGGTGGAAGAAGGCTGTTTTGGTGGTATGAGCGATATGATTTTTAAAAGACAAGTTACTGTCTAATATAACACTGAGGTCTTTCACTGTCGAGCTACTTGTAATACTACATCCCTCTAAATGGGAGTTAAGTTGTGAGAGTTTATGTGCACTGGTTTTTGGACCTATGAGTAGTATTTCTGTCTTATCGGAGTTTAACAATAGAAAGTTGCAGCTCATCCAGTCTTTTATCTCTCTAAGGCACTGAGTTAATTTGGACACTGTGGCTATTTCATCTGGTTTTGATGAGATATATAACTGTGTGTCATCAGCATAACAATGGAAACTAATCCCATGTCTTCTAATAATGTTCCCTAATGGAAGCATGTATATAGAGAAAAGCAGAGGTCCTAGAACTGATCCTTGAGGGACCCCATAATTAACTGGTAGTAAACTGGAGGATTCACCATTTAATTCTACAAAATGGTATCGGTCAGACAGGTAGGATCTAAACCAGCTTAAAGCCTGACCATGAATACCTGTGTAATATTGTAAGCGATCTAGAAGAATGTTGTGATCTATAGTGTCGAATGCAGCACTAAGGTCAAGTAGAACTAATAGTGACATACAGTCTTGGTCCGAAGCTAAGAACAAGTCGTTTGTAACTTTAACAAGTGCAGTTTCTGTGCTATGATGGGGCCTGAAACCTGACTGAAACTCTTCAAGGATGTTGCTCTCCTGTAAGAAGGAGCTCAGTTGAACAGACACAACCTTTTCAAGTATTTTAGACATAAACGGGAGGTGTGAGATAGGTCTGTAATTTGATAGTTCATTAGGGTCTAAGTTAGGTTTTTTGATGAGTGGCCTAATAACTGCCAACTTAAAAGACTTCGGGACGTAACCTAAAGATAACGAGGAGTTAATGATATTAAGAAGAGGCTCACCAGCTTTATGTAACACTTCTTTCAGTAGTTTAGTTGGGATGGGGTCTAGTGAACATGTTGTTGATTTAGCTGTAGTAATAAGTTTATCTAACTCTTCCTGTCCTGTACTTGTAAAGCTGTGTAAAGCCTTAGGTGAGATTGTGTCACTGGTTGCTCTCATATGTTGAGCGTCACCTATTTTATTCCTGATACTTTCGATTTTATCAGTGAAGAATCTCATAAAGTCCTCACTACTGAAATGTGATGGAATAGTGTGTTCAGATTTCTGATTTTTTGTTAAACTAGCCACTGTGCTAAATAAAAACCTGGGATTGTTCTGGTTATTTTCTATGAGTTTGCTCAGGTGCTCAGCCCTAGCAGCTTTTAGAGCCTGTCTGTAGCTGGACATACTGTCCTTATACGCAATTCTAAACACCTCTAATTTAGTTTTTCTCCATTTCCGTTCGAGGTTACGGGTCTCCCTCTTGAGGGTGTGAGTATGACTATTATACCATGGTGCAAGTGTTTTATCTCTAACCTTCTGTAATCTGACTGGGGCAACAGTGTCTAATGTGCTAGTGAATATAGCGTCTATGCTGTTAATCATTGCATCTAGGTCGTTTGAGTTTGAGGGTACATTAAGAAGTCCAGACAGATCAGGCAGGTTATTTGTGAATCTGTCTTTGGTGGTCGAAATAATGGTTCTACCGAGTCGATAACGTGGTGAGACACAGTTAGTCTGTTCTATAGGTAGTGTGTACATTATGAGGTAATGGTCTGTGATGTCATCACTTTGAGGTATGATATCTATATCAGTGACTTCTATTCTGTGTGATATTATTAAATCTAGTGTGTGGTTACGTCGATGAGTTGCACTAGTGATGTTTTGTTTGAGCCCAAGTGAGTTTAGTAAGTCCATAAATGTGAGTCCTAAAGCGTCGTTTGTGTCGTCAACATGAATGTTAAAGTCTCCTACAATTAATGCTTTGTCAAAGTTAACTAATAGGTCTGAGAGAAAATCTGTGAATTCTCTAAGAAAAACTGTGTAGGGCCCTGGGGGTCTGTACACGGTCGCTAGAGCAAGAGATTTCAGTTGCTCTCTGCCATCCTTCAAAAGAATAACACACCTTCCACACCAGAACTAAAATGCAACCTTTAGAATCTGTTATACCATTGAGTTTCCAGATGGTTATTTGGTTTACTGTTTAGGTTATTTCACTAACCCCATGTCCTCTCCCAATTCTGCCTACTCCTAAATGATTTGCTGTAAATGATTTGAAGTAATCTAAAATATCCAAATAATAAACTAAATGATGTATTATTCTAATATGACTGCTCCCTTGCAGTAGTAATACCTCCTCACTCATTGAGGTGGATGATGATAATGAACATCGTCATCCTTAACAAATAGAGATGTTTCAGAGATGTTCTCTTTGTAAATTTGT
>NC_062526.1:19575904-19850904 GCF_022655615.1 Tachysurus fulvidraco | reverse complement strand
CTCTTAAACTAGTGTGTCTAACACTATGAACCATTCTACGTGTGCATAATGTGTCACATTACGTCTACCTCTCCACTTTTCCCTGGAAAACGGTGAGACTAATCATTAATCTGGAAAGGAGAAAGCAATGGCCCTACTAGCCCTAGTCCTGTGGGATGTGGTAGCTCAGTGGTTAAGGTGTTCGACTACTGATTGAAAGGTCATTGGTTCCAATCCCAGGTCCACCAAGCAAGGCCCTTATCCTTCAATTGCTCAGGTGTATAAACTGGAAAAAAAATGTAAGTCACTCTGGATAAGAGTGTCTGCTTAATAATGTAAATGTTTCAGTGTGTAAATGATGTGGTTGACTACAAATGACAGTGTCAACTGAATCAAAGACCAGATCCTCTGTCAGGATGAAGCCCAGACTTTTGACATGTTTGTTGTCTTTGTTTTGTCTTTATATGGTCTTCGGTTTTATTTTTCCCAGTGTTTTGTTTATGTTTTGTTTATGGTGTTTTTAGCTATCTGAAGATACCCAGGTTATCTGACAGAAGAATTCCGACCCAGCGGGATTGCATCTAGCCTGGCACCGGATAATTATAGGCACCGAATAATTAAAGCATTTATTGGATTGTTTTTCCCTTTATTAGTTTGTTTGTTCCCTGGACTTTTTTTTTTCTTTTCTTTTTTTTTTTTTTAGGTGGCCATGGCTCCACACCTGTTCACTTCCTGCTTTCCCATGGAGGACACCGCCTCCCTTCTTGTCCATGGGGGCTGTTGCAGGCCTGTATGTTTGCCCTTTTGTTTTTTAATTTTCTTTTGCTCCGGTGGCGAAGGATTTTGACTTCCCTTCCTGGACGTGGGTCTGGCCGCAGCTTCTCCCGGGTTGTCACTCGGCACTCCTGCTCAACTGTGGACGTCGCTCGGCCCCCTCTGGCTACATAACCATGTCCCTCACCTTCCCCCACCTGCTTCGCCGTATCCCTCGCTACCCCCACCTGCCTCACCGTGTCCCTAGCCCCCCCCCCCATGCAATTCTGCTATCTGATTAATCCTACACTCTGTACAAACTGATGATGATTATGATGATGATGATGATGATGATGATGATGATGATGATAATAATACATTTTATTTATACATGTTTTTCATGTCACTCAAGGTCAAACAAGTAAATAAAATAACATTAAATAATATAAAAAAGTTATCTAACAGTAAACATTAAGGAGATTTAAGTGCTGCCTAAGATCATGTGGAATAAGCAGAGCTGAACAAATAGGTTTTGAATGTGGTGAGAGAGTCTGTGTTATGGATGTTTTCCAGGAGAGAATTCCAGACATGAGGAGCTTTGTGACTAAAAAGAGCCCATGGTGGTTCAGCAGGCAGGGTGTGTATTAAAGAGCCTGGGTGGGAAATGCTACGGATATCGACATTAACAGAGATCAACAAAGAGCAGTGAGGAGAGTCTTTCTTGATGAATGTCAGAATGTCAACAGGAAGGTACTCAAAGTTGTTTTCGTCTCAGTCCTGAAAAGATCAAAGGTCACCAGGACAGGTCACAAAACATTCAAAATTCATTAAACTTACAGAGCATAGAAACGGCATAGAATTCCAAAATGCTCTCGAAGTCACAGTTCTGCTGGTTATTTTCCTCTGTTCGATTTCTTAATTGTTTTCTGTTGATGTTGACAAAAACATCCTTTCGCAAGCATAATTGGCGTGACATACGAGCCCAATCTCTAATGGCTGTGTAGCGATTTTGGCTCGCGAAGCAAGGTAAATATTTATAAGTAACTATAACATGTTAGAGTGACTTCTAAATATTTTAACCTAAGTTGAAATTAATGGAATTAACGTTACGCTTATTTGGTCTGTTCGTCCGGCGAACAGGCCGTGTAACCTTTATTAATTCTATGAAGGCGGTATCTTCCCGGCCAAGAAAGATTTGCTTCCCTTTTACTTTATACCGTAATTTAAATTAAATTAACTTAATAGAGCATGTAGTTCAGACCAGATGCTGCAGGTACCTTAATTTGTGAGCGATACTCATAGACAATCACTTATTTGGCACAAAAATATGGCATTTAATGAACGAGACAAACACAACATAAAACTAACTACACAAACAAACAAAAGAAATAGGGAAAACGAAGATGAAAATAAAATAAAACAAAAGAAATTAAAATTGGGGAAAGGGAGGAAGAGACTGGAAAGAAGAAATTAGAGAAAGGAAGGGAAAGGAATGGCAAGCTTAGACTCAAAAATTAATCACACCCTAACTGGGAAATCCTCACAGAAACTTAAATTCACCTTATGATTCAATGAAAGATTCCTACTTAAAAATACGCATCTAAATTGATTGGTAGAGGAAACAGCTACTTGCATTGGTTTGCGGCACAAGAATCTGGATGTAACGGAGAAATCTCAGTCAGAGTGGGGTCAGGCATTCTTCCTGGAGGTTCTGGAGAGTGGAGCTTGCCGGAAGTTCTATGAAGGAAGATGGAGTCGTCTCTAAGCTGTTCCAAAAGTCTGACCACGGATTAGTGGTGTTTGTGACAATTTAAAGGTTGCGAACGCCACCCATCTTTGGGGAGATGACCAATACTTCGGTCAAGATTTTGGAGGGAAAAACTTTGTTTCAGGCGTCTGTGGGCGTGGTTTAGCTATCAAACTTTTAGATGACTTTAAAGTTTTATCCAGGGTGTATTAAGATGGTATGGCGCCTTTCGTGCTCAAATAAATTACACCATTGTTTGAAAAACGAGTAACTGATAATTTTGTGGTCATTTGGATACTAAACATGAAGGATAATGACGGTATAAAGGCAGCGGTACATTACATACACAGATCAGTAATCAAAGTGTAACTGATGTTAATACGATAATGTGTTCTTATAAAGGCAAAGAAACAAAAATGAAACATAAAACAAGATGCACTTTCATTAGGGAAGTAAAAAGAAAACGATAGCTATGTATACATTCTGACATCAGACCTTAAAGGGGCATACGGCATTAGAACAGGTATACATTAACATGCCATGATCAGTAATTAGAGTATAACTGATGTTAAATACAATGTTGTTTACACATGAATAAAATACACCCTTGTCAGGAAATTAAGGAGCAAATAATTTTAAGTCAGGCAAGCCTTAAAAGAAGAACACATTACAAAAAGGGTTATAAGACTGAGAACCTTAGAGTACCTTATCTTCGGGTTTTATTAGTAAAAGGAATGTCTCATTGTGTTTTGTGTGTGTGTGTGTGTGTGTGTGTGTGTGTGTGTGTGTGTGTGTGTGTGTAAATGTTTTAAACATATTTAAACTTAAAGAAAATAAGTACACAATATTTATGTTAAACGAAAATGCAAATAAAATAAAATATATAAAATGCAAATGCAAGTCCAATAGGCTAAAGGTGAATAGAACAGCAACTTTGAAATTACAATATCATGAACCTTAATACTCAGTTAAATGCCATTAATAAGTATTGCCCAACTCTACTAAACAACCCTCAAGAACAAGAGATGGTTAATACCAAATAACCTTAACATGTTCAAAGGCACACTGTACAGTTTGTGGTAAAAAAAAAAAAATCCTGTAAATTAGTGCAGCAACATTTTAAGACATTATTTCGCAGAAGGAAACCACATTGAACTACAGTGAAAATGCCAGGCCATACAGATTTCTCAGATAATTGTTTACATATGTACAGTATCATCAAGTCATTCTTTAGACTCTGTAACTTCGGTGACAGTTTACCATCTTCCATACCTTTTGTAAATGTTTCCAGTCTGATGAGCAACGATAACTCTTTATCTGTAGTCCTCTGAAATCTCCATTGTTTTTGCAAAGATCCTCTTCCACAAACACGCATCATGAACATCAGACCGTGATATATCTCTGTTCTTTAAATTAAATTGGACACTCATGGAGATCTGATTGTATTCTTCTTGACTGAAATCAGATGGACTCTGATCTGTTTGATTGGGTTCACTTTGTCTGCTTTTGGGACTTGTGTGAAAATCTGATGATGTTTATGCAGAAATATAGAAATTTCTAAAGGGTTCACAAACCTTCAAATTACACTGTATACTGTATACCAATCAGGCATAACAGTTGTTGTAGGTTGAGAAATGTAATTTAATATGGTCTGTAGGTTTACTGTTAACTAAACCATTACTAGCATATGTAGTCATATGATGACCTGTTGAACTTGCAAAATGTGTATGTGGCCAGACACCGGCTGTTCTCTTTAAGGTCAGCAGACACACAGACACCCAGACTGCAGTAGGTTCCAGACATTGAACAAACTTAATATATAATGAGGACGCACCTCTCTTGTATGCACACTTCTGAGTTTATGTATGATAGACATCTCTCTGCAGAAAATAAAGGCAACTTGCTGTTTTCATTTAAAGCTTGACCACCTTCATTTTTTTTCCCAAATTCTTGGATTTCTACCACACAAATCATCCACAAATGGTAGAACCACACCAAAGTTATACTCATAAAATAGCAGTCAGTTTATAATTGGTCACTTGTCATTTATTGTACTTCATCCTAAATCCCTTGTGTTGACCTAATATTTACTTGTAAACACTTTTAGATTTAAAATGCAAATTTAAGTGAATTTTAGTGCTATATGCAAAAAGAGATATCACACGACATTAGACTGATGTAAATTCATCAGTGGATCTGGTTGTTTGCCCTATTCTATGTTTTTAAAACCTTAACCCATGAGTCTCTTTTAAGTGTAATCAACTGTGTTGTAAAGATCCCTGTACACCTGCTCTAATGTTCAATTCAGGTCAATGTATTTGAACAGTGTTTTTAACAATTGGCATTATCTCAAAGCAGCTTTACAGAAGAAGACATTTATTTTTGCCACATACACATTACAGCACAGTGAAATTCTTTCTTCACATATCCTAACTTTGGAGATTGGTGACAGAGCACAGGGTAAGCCATGATACAGCACCCCTGGAGCAAAGATTATCATGTGCCTTGCTTAAGGGCCCCAACAGCTGCAGCTTGGCAGTGCTGGGGCTTGAACCCCAATCATCCAATCGACAACCCAGAGACTTAACCACTTGTGCCACTACTGCTCATAGAAGAAGCATAAAAACAGAATAAAACATTTTTTAAAGTTTAAAATTTAATTACTTTTAATCTCTAACCTCTATCCATAATGAGCAAGACTGAGGTGACAGTAGCAAGGAAAAACTCCATGAGATGATGTGAGGAAGAAACCTTGAGAGCTACCAGTCTTAGAAGGAAACCCATCCTCATTTAGGTGACACTGGGCAATAAATAATTTGAATGTAAATAATGTCCTTTCTACAAAAGTTCATAGTCAAGTGTTACTGTGCAACCAAGAGTTCCTGAGGAACTAATAGGTCAGAATAATGTATGAGTTTTTATTGCAGACATTACACTTATTTCTTCCTGCCTAAATCTTCAAATGTTCACTGATGAAGAGCAGAGAACAAAGATGACCAACGGATGGCAGTTCAAAGAAGGTGTTATAGTCGGATCAGCGATCCCATGGGTCATGGGGTGTCAACGCAGATCTATCCCAGCAAAGCACACCACCAAGTGATGAGACCCAAATCAGGTGTAGGTTGTCAGCATGGATCAGGTAGGTCCATAAAGGAGAAGCATAACTGGGAACTCAGTACACTGGGAGCACGGGAGTGGCACGTATAGCTCGACAGGGAGCGAGAAAGAGAGAGAGAGAGAGAGAGAGAGAGAGAGAGAGAGAGAGAGAGAGAGAGAGAGAGAGAGAGAGAAATTATAAGGTATTTTTGTAATCATATAATGTTTAAAAGACAAAGTACATTATGTGTAAAGTGCAGACAGGGACTCTGCCAAGACTAGCTATGACAGCATAACTAAAATTGAGAGCCAGAAGGTGACACAAACATGAGGACTTCCTTGGACATACTGTAAAGCTCCAACCACTCCACAGTCAGCAAACCGAGTGACTTGCAGGGGTGGCAAGGTGAAAGCATCCAAACACCCTAGTGCACCAACACTCTATGCTCAGGAACCCAGATCTGCTCCTTTAACTAAGAAAAAATACTTTTATAAAAGGCTAGATTAAACAAATATATTTTCAGCCTGGACTTAAACACTGAGACTGTGTCTGAGTCCTGAACATTAATTGGAAGGCTGTTCTATAACTATGGGGCTCTGTAAGAAAAAGTCTGCCCCCTGCTGTAGCCTTTACTACTTGAGGTACTACCAAAGACCCTGCACCTTTTTTCAATGTACGCATGCCGTATTTAACCAGTGTTGTCTCTGTTCTATGATAAGGGATAAATACTGAAGGTTACATTTCATGAATGTTATTACTATGTAGGTTCGAGCATATCTGCTGTGCTACAACCTTTTCTAGGATCTTGGAGATAATGTTGGAAAAAAATCTTAGTAGAAATAATTAAAATATTATTCCTTACAATACTATAACCAAAGTAAAGTATTAGGCCCATTTAGGCCTAGTCAGTCTGAGCACATTTGTAATAACAACTTGTTATGTAGAAGGGAAAATACCATTGTTCCCAGACCTTAGCTCATAAATTGTTATGGAAAATGAAGAACACCATGGTTCTCAGACCTTGGGCCATAGCAATAACATGTTATGTAGAATGAAAAAAAAAAACAGGCCCTGAAAAATATGGGGAGGAAAATCCATAAATGGGCATGTGGTGCTCATAAACTTGTTGTGCAGACTGAAGAAGGCCCAGGTGTTTAGTCTGAGGTCATGAAAAATAAGTGGAGGAAAATCCATTAATGGGCATATGGGTGAAAGGTAATGGGAAATAAGGGGAAATTGGGTCAGTGTATTTAGAAAACATAGGAGATGTTTCCGGTAAATAAGGTGATATGGCACCTGGGCTCCTAGGAGTGCCAGGGTATATATGGAGAAGATATCTGAGGTTTTTTTTGGTTCTTCGGGGGCGAAGGTTTGTGTGTGCGTGTGGGGGCGCGTGCGCGCACACGCGGGCGCGTGCCCGTGTCCGCGGGTCAAGGTGGGTGGTTTTTATTTTCGCAAGGACGTCGCAAGAGTTCTTGTTTTTCTTGATTGATTTTGCATGACATGCTCTTTTTGGGGGTTTTCATTTGTTACTTTGAATTTGGCAATTTGTTACTTTTAATTTGGCAATTTGTTACTTTTAATTTGGCAATTTGTTACTTTTAATTTGGCAATTTGATATTTTTAATTTGGCAATTTGATACTTTTAATTTGGTAATTTGTTACTTTGAATTTGGCAAATTATAATTTGTTGGCTGATTGACCATAATAAAGAAGTTTGCTCATTCTCATCCAGGTCTGAGGAGTTTTCTCAGTATTTTTGTAGTAATTATAGAGTTAACAGTTAAGTTTAACTAAAACAGTCTTTAGTAACCAAAAAGTCTAAGTGTAGAGATCACCCTGTGATGTGTCGACTTGGAGACCGGCTCTGAGTTCCATGGAGGTTTGATATTGGCCTATATTTGGACAGCTGACAGGGGTCAAGGTCAGTTTTTTTTTTAATCAGGGGTTTCATAACTGATAGTTATTAGAATAAGAATTTGTTATTTTTAAAGGGGGCTCAGTAGCAATTGGTATTATCTGTTTAAAGAATCATGTAGGTAAGTTAATAAAATGTAATGACTAAAATACATTATTAATAACTGACAGGACAGAGAAATCTGTTTATTTCAAATCTGTTAAAAGTTGTTTATTTGAATGCTTGGCTAAAGTTTATAATCTAATGACAGCATTTTTTTTTTCAACATATAACAGATGTTGAAAAATCAAATGATCAATTAATTTTTTTCTGAATTAGTAAAATCCAAAAGACAGTCAAATTAAAAGTCTTAATCTTGTTTGGATAGACAAACAATTTTCAGTAACAATTAGTTTCTTAGTACAGCTATTATACAGGAAAATATATGAGCAGTGTGATGTTAGTCAAACATGTGACTGCATGGAGAGAGGTAAATATTATTCACTTATGCACTTTTTATGTATACATTATTCATGTATTCTTACATCACATAATCTATTAACTCTATTTCATTAAAAAACTTCAAGCTAAAAGACAATCTAAATGATTTATTTGAAGTATATATGAGTATATATTTGATTATATAAAGATTTGTGTGTATATTTACACAAAGCAGGTGAATTAAGTTCACTGTATCTTCAGAATTCAAAAGTTCAAACCTTAAATCACATATTAATTGATCAACTACATTTGGGGTAAAGACTCATTTTAGACAGATAAGTGAAGTATACAAAACATTTTTGTATCAACCAAAACTGTTTTTTGTTTGTTTTTCCCATCACTACATATTCATTAAATTTCTAAAAGTGAACACATTACTCACTCTGAAAATGAGTGAAAGAAAATCTAGAGCACTGCGAAATGAAACAATTTTAGACTCTGCTAAAGAGTTCTTTCTATCATTTACTGTTATTTTCTTTCTCTTTGTAAAATACATTTCCATCTGGTTGCTTTCTCCATTTCACTATGATGGTCTCTTGCATCCCCTGATCGATTAGTTTCTGCTTTATTTAAAGATGAGAACAAATGAATTATTATTATAATGCAGAATAGTGACAATAGTTTCCTGTGTAAATGCTATAAATATGCTACAGAAACTGAACCCAACAGTCTGACTACAATACAGTATGACAGTGTCAGAGGTTGATGAAGATTAAGGTTTTGTATGCAGCAATGAAAAAGAGAAAAAGTATGTTATAAGTGGTCTTGAGGAGGATGAGACTCACTTTCGCCAACATGGCCTCATTTAGTGCAGGATGATTCACATCCTGACTTGACTGAACCTTCACTTTTAGGATTTGTCTTATGATTACTGGATATAGAAATGTAAAGACACATACAAACACAGACACATTGAAATGTTTAAATATTAGTTTAAATGTTCAAATAATTATTTAAATATGAGACTAAATGAAACTTTAACTCACCTGAGTAACAGAAGAACGGCATTATGTCTGAGCACTGTGCATCAGCAGCTTGACTATTATTTATATAACCCCAGTCTTGATTCCCCAAAGCATTATCAGGTTTTCCAGACATCCAGCTGATGGTAGAGAAGCTGGTACCGTCTTTCCACGTCCAGCTGTCTCTGAACAGACCAATCCAAACCAAGCCAGGGTTCAGACTTGCTATAATTGAGATTTCTGTTGCATTTCTAGCACTGGCCAGATCAGTATGATGTGTTCTGCAGTAAGACTGAGCTGCAAACCATGTCATACTTTGAGAGATGTAAATGTACCTCTGATCACCATTTTTTTTTCTATGAAAAAAAAGCATATGATTACCACCAAGTAAATATGTTAAATCTCTAATGTTTATTGATGTTTCTTAATGTCAACGCATCATTCATTAAGTGCAATGAATGTCACAGGTAATTAAGATCCGGTGTTTTAACTGTTGTCATTAAGATTCCATATGTATCAGATTTTTCTATTTAAGACTAAACACACACAGTCTATAATGTTTTAATCAGACAGGATTCTATACTGACAAAAATGTGTTGTTCCTTACTATCAAAGCACACAAATGGGTTTAAGAGGTCGCATGACAGATCACTCCAAACATTTATATTTACTGCACCACATGTTTCATTTCCCCCCAAGTTGTCAGGCTGTCCTGGTGCCCACAGTTCTGTACCCTGTGCTACTACTTCACCTCCCATGGACCAGTGCCACCACATGTCATTGTACAGTCCAATCCAAGCACTGGAACTGAATTGTTGTATCTGTGCTTCATTCTGAAAATTAAGCATGTGATCACCGGTATTGATGGCAGCCAGATCAGTGTATTTAGCTCTACAGAAACCCTGAGCTTCACCCCAAGTTTTCCCCTGCCGGATCAGAAAGTAATAATGAGGCACAGACAGGACGAGAGAGACTAATCCTGTGGAGAAGAGGTTTAAAGGTTTTAATTAATTTAACTATATTGTAATTATTCTGTATCAAAGATATTTTTCTTAGATTTTCTTCATACACACACTCTCACCTATGAAAAACGGGAGTATGAACAGATGCTGCTTCATCACTGATATGTTGAAAATCACGAAGAAAAAAATGTGATTAAAAACAGTGACATTAGTAAAATTCATAATTATCACATCACTACATGTGATTCTATCTAAATAAAAAGCATACACCCAGCATTAGACTCTTTATCGTTGGATCTGATTCTTATGCTCTAGACTTTGATTCATGATTCAACTGTAATCACCTGCTGGTGTAATGATCTCTGTACAGCCCTGCTCTGAAGAACAATATACTAAATATTCATTATCCCACATGTCAAACTCTATAAACCATTTCCCTAATGATGTGTTAGGAAATATCTGATGTATATAGACCTCAGGGTCTTTCAGAGATGTTCTGCAGTATCTAACTATGTAAGTTACAGTACTATTTATCTTGTTTTAGACTTGATGACTAAATGCAAATTTCTTATTCCTCCTTCATTTTTTACTGTACAAAACAGATTAGATGTAAATTTGAGACAGACAGGGCACAACTGAAAAAGAAAAAAAAAACAGAATTCTGGAGATGTTTATTATTTAGTGTGTAATTTGAGAAAGAATTATACAGTTCCATTTTAATTATTATTTTTATATATAACACAAAGACGATCGCATTATACTGAAATTCAATTCAATTCAAGTTTATTTCTATAGCGCTTTTTACAATTGACATTGTCTCAAAGCAGCTTTACAGAACATAAACATAGAACAAAAGTTTATTATAAGAATAATATAAAGATTAATAGAATACAAAATCCAAGATTAATATTAGATAGATTTAGTTCACAATGTGTATGTGTATATCCCCAATGAGCAAGTTTGAGGTGACTCAGGCAGCAGTGACAAGGAAAAATCCCTTAGATGGTAAGGAAGAAACCTTGAGAGGAACCAGGCTCAAGGGGAACCCATCCTCATATGGGTGACACTGGAGGGTGTGATTATAAATATACAGTCTAACAAATGTTGTATAGATCTTTTATAGATACATCTTTTTAGTATAGCAGAATCTAAGTGTAGCTGGTAGATCTCTGGATGCCTCAGAGTTCGCTGTGTCGGCCTCTTCTCAGTGGTCCAAAATCTTCATCGCACAGGAGACGATCAGGGCTGGTATAATTTCTGGATGCCTCGGGATGGGTAGAAGAGAGAAGGAATGGAGAGGGATAAACATATCTGCTGTTCATAAAATTTGCAATTCTGATATAATTTTGCACAGTATTATGGGATGTATTATGTGTACGCCTGACTAAAGAGATGAGTCTAATCTACATTAATCTACATTTAAAATGGGAAAGTGTGTCTGAGCTCCGAACACTATCAGGAAGACTATTCCCAAGTTTGGGAGCTAAATAAGAAATGTAACCATGGATACAGCCTCATAAGGACAGCTTTGGGGATCTGAAACACTGCCAACTCTATTATTTACATCCACATTTCAGAACTGGTTCAAATCAAAGTATAGGTTATGAATGTCATCAATTTATCTAATGATCAGATCATAATAAAGCTAGGAGATCAATAAATATAGTTCTAAAAATAGCTTACAAATGAAATCTATGAAAGTGTGAACATCATTATCCGCCCCATTGGTGTGAAACTACATTAGATCTGGCACAAGTGATGAGCAAGAGAAGGTGATGCACACAGAAATAAACACAGTTTAAACACATGAATTATATTTTCTAACATGTCTAACATGATTTACTTTTAAACACCTAATTTTAAAAGGTGTAATTAAGACTTAAGCAAAATATTACAATTACAATAAAAGCAATTGCTTTACTGCTTCATGAGTAACATGTTTATAATAAGAGTTTGTATTATGGTACAAGGTTGTTAAAAATTCAGAATTTTTCTCAGGCCTTCTCTGGTTATTTTCTTTTTTCTAATTATAACTTTATTGATTTCTTATTAGAACTCAAACCAAACAAAACAAAAACAGAGCCAATCAGTCAGCACACACAGTATACATTCAAACATATTAGTAACATTATAACAACAATGCATTTTTAATATGCGAGTGACCATGGAAAGGCAAAGGGCAAATCAAAACAGGTCAGGGTTGGGGTCTTGTTTGTTCAAGTAAATCCCACAAAAAGGCCCATGTCCGCCAAAACAATTCAGATTTGTTCTGCAAGTCACGCGTAAGTTTTTCCAAAGGGAGAAGATTAGCCACTTGTGCCAAACACATCTCTAGATTTGGTACCTGTGGAGATGACCATAGAATAAGTATGCATTTCTTTGCCAAATAAGACATGAAATTTAACAAAGCGTGTGAAGCAGTAGAGAAATCAAGTGATGTTTTGCAGTTAGGTAAATATATAGTTGTGGATATAGTGAATTTTCTGGCCAGCATCTTCTGAACCAGATCATGTACCTCATGCCAAAAAGGTTGAATGTTCTTACAGTCCCAGAATAAATGCACCAATGTTCCTATTTCAGATTTACATTTAAAACACAGCCTAGATATATTTGGGTACATTTTATGGAGGCACACTGGGGTAAGATAAGTACTGTATATGAATTTAAAGTTTTGCTCATGCACAGAGCTTGAGGTTGATTTATGAAAAACCTCCTCACATATAGAAAGCCATTCGTCATCAGTAAATGTTTGGCCCATATCCCTTTCCCAGACCTTTCTCAAAGGATTTAAGGGCAAGGAGGGTTCTGATAACTGAGAGTACAGATAGGTAATCTGACCCTTTAATGCCCCTGGCAGAAGAAGACTATTCTCAATATCAGAGAGTTCCCAGCGAATTTTCCCCTGTCTTATTTCAGACTGAATAAAATGACATAATTGGAGAAATTTGAAAAAATCAGTTTTAGGAATTTGGTAATACATTCTGAGTGTATCAAATGATTTAAGTGTCCTGCCTGAAAATAAGCTGCCTAAATTAGAAATACCTTTTTCTGCCCAGGACTGAAGGCCGACATTGGCTAATGAGGCAGGGAAATCAGGGTTCAAAGTGATTGGTTATTGCATAGTCAGATTTTTGGGGACATGGAAATACTGTACTTTCTGCCATCTTCCCAATCCAAAAGGGTGTTAAATAACAAAAAGTTTTCAACTACTAGGGGGACCTCTCTAAAGTTATCAATAAATGGGAGAGATGTTAGCATTCTTGAAGCACAGGCAAAGGATTCCATACTGACCCACAAGGAGTTGGTATCATTCAGAAACCATCTAAGCATTTGTTTAATCAGAGCAGCCCAATAATAGAGCTGCATGTTGGGCAATGAACCACCCATCACTCTCCCTTGGCTTGAGAAGGGAAGCGAGTTTAATCCTAGGTTTTTAATTATTTGATATAAACTTACCAATAGCTGTGTTCAAATCCTTAAAAAAGTTCTGATTCAGATAACAGGGTATACATTGAAATAAATAAAGTAAACGGGAAAGCACTTTCATTTTAATTGTGTTAATTCTTCCAAGAAAGATAACGGTAAAGAGGTCCACCTATTCATGTCTTTTTGCAGAAGTTCTTATGAAATAAATCCTTTAAATGGGAGGTTACATGTATGCCCAAATAGAGAAATCCAGATTCAGTAATGTGAAAGGGACACTGTGATTTAACATTTTGTGGCGTATTTAGAAACATGGCTTGGGATTTCCCTAAATTAACTTTGTATCCAGTGGACTGACTACAATGATTGATTGTCTCCAACAAATTGGGTAGGGATAATTGTGGTCGCTTTAAGTAAAGAAGGACATCATCCGAATACAAAGATAGGCGGTGTTCCATCCCACCTGCCATCACCCCCCGGATGCCACTATGCATGCAAATACTTTCTGCCAGGGGTGTACAGTACAAGGCAAACAAGAGTGGTGACAGCGGACAGCCTTGTCGGCAGCCCCTTTGGATCGAAAATCCACTTGATAGTAACCCGTTGGTGTTAAACACAGCTGATGGGCTATTGTAAAGGAGTCTCACTAATTTGATGTATTTAGTGCCCAAATTGAATTTATCCAAGACTTGAAATAGAAAATTCCACTCAACCCTGTCAAATGCTTTTTCCGCATCTAGAGGCTGGGTCACTATTTATAGTCAAATGGTGTATTATATTCAACAAGCTACGTATATTGTCGGAGCCATAGCGGGATTTAACAAATACAGTTTGGTCTGACCTTAGGCAGGAATCTCTCTAGATGACGAGCTAAGGCTTTGGCCACAATTTTAAAGTCTACGTTAAGTAAACTTATTGGGCGATACGAGGCACAGTCTAATGGGTTTTTTCCTTTTTTAAGGATCAAGCTAATAGAGGCAGTCCTCCAGGAACCTGGAGTAAGACTGTCTTCTAAAAGATTGTCAACTACTGGCATGAAGATAGGATGCAGCACACCTAAAATCTTTAGTAAAATTCCAGAGGGAAGCCATCCAAGCCTGGTGCCCTACCACAAGGCATAGATTGGATAAGCGCAAAGATCTCCTCTTTTGTTAGAGGAGTATTGAGAAAGGCCTGGTCCTCGTCTGAGATTGAGGGTAACGGTATCTTATCCAAAAATGTCCAAAAAGTCTTTAAAACTGGAGTTTATTTTAGCTGGATCATATGAAATAACTCCCTCGGCAGTTTTGATGGCCTTAATGGACCTTTCAGCTTGTTCACATTTAAGTTCGTATGCTAAGAGGTGATTAGGTTTGTTCCCATATTGATAAAACCTTTGTCTGCTAAACATTATTAATTTTTGTACATGTTCTGAATAATTCAAGTTAATTTAGATTTATTTATTTTATTTTATCGGCCTGTGTATTTCCTTACCAAATGAACTGTAACACAGTTTGTACATTGTTGACCTTTGGAACCCTGGAATATTTTGAGTATATTTCCCTTTCTTTACTATGTGGCTTCGAACATTACCCACTAAATACATTTATACATATTTCATAATTTTATATATATATATATAAATAAATATATATAAGTGCTGGGCAACGACTAAATGTGTTAATCGTGATTATTCGCATGATTTTCCTGTGATTAATCGTGATTTAATAAATAAAACATTAACGTTTTGTTTAGTTTGTTAAAAAAAAAATGTCCAGAACTTTGATCATAACATTATAACGGGACCCTTACTGGACCCCCTGCAGTTTGCCTACAGAGCAAACAGATCTGTGAATGATGCAGTCAATATGGGACTGCATTATGTTCTGCAGCATCTGGACAGACCAGGGACTTATGTGAGGATCCTGTTTGTGAACTTCAGCTCTGCTTTAAACACCAGCATCCCATCACTCCCTCCTCTGGCTGCCAGTGGATCACCAGCTTTCTGACAGACAGGCAGCAGCTAGTGCGACTGGGAAAACTCAAATCAAGCACCCAATCAAGTCAGCACTGGCGCCCCCCAGGGCTGTGTTCTCTCCCCACTACTACACACTATAATGACCCATCTGTCAAGCTCCTGGAGTTTGCAGATGACACAACACTGATCGGCCTCATCCAGGACGGTGACGAGTCTGCTTACAGACTGGAGGTTGAATGGCTGGCTGTCTGGTGCAGCCTTAACAACCTGGAGCTGAATACACTCAAGACAGGGGAGTTGATAGTGGACTTCAGGAGAAACCCCCCTGCTCTTCCCCCACTAACCATCATGGACAGCATTGTCACAGCAGTGGAGTCATTCAGATTCCTGGGAACCACAATCTCCCAGGACCTGAAGTGGGACATTCACATTGACTCTATTGTGAAAAGGGCTCAGCAGAGGTTGTACTTCCTTCGTCACCTGAAGAAGTTCAACCTGCCACAGGATTTGATGAAACAGTTTTACACTGCCATCATCGAATCCATCCTCTGCACCTCAGTAACTGTTTGGTTCAGCTCAGCCACCAAATTCGACCTCAGAAGACTACAGATGGTAGTCCGGACTGCTGAGCGAATCATTGGCACAACTCTCCCCACTCTTTAAGACCTGTACTCCTCCAGAGTGTGCAAAAGAGCAAAGAAAATCACCCTGGACCCCTCACACTCCCTCACTCCCCCTCACACGCCAGCACACTCCTTCTGTGAACTGTTGCCATCTGGTCGGCGCTACAGAGCCCTGAGCTCCCGAATGACCAGACATAGGAACAGTTTCTTCCCTCAAGCAATCCACCTGATGAACAATTAACACCATGGAACACATAATATTTGCACTATGTACTGTATACCTCAAATGCACATTTCATACTTGCACTCTGTACATACATGCATACATATTGTCTGAATGTTTATGTTTACTTCAACTGCACATTTCACAATTGCACATGTGTACATACAAATTGTATATATTGTATACTATTTGCATATTTATATGTTTCATGCTTATTTAAACTGCACATTTCACACCTGTAAATGTTTACATACAATTTCATCTATACTACATATGTCATTCTGTTACACTGTGGAGATTATGTCACTAAAACAAATTCCTTGCATGTGAAAACATACCTGGCAATAAAGCTGATTCTGATTCTAACTGGCCCCTTCCGAGCAATTTAAGTGACACTTCAGACTCGAAGTACTCCGATGATACGACAATTTAGCTTTGCAGTGGTTACAAATAGCTTTAGTTCTATCAACTCCACCGTGTGGAAGAGGTTTAAAATAAAAATGTCTATTTAAGATTTCGGTACCTTTTTCCATTTTTCTGTCCGCACCAGATATATTCGCGCTGTAGCTCTCTTAGGCACACAACAAATGCTTTCGTTGGTTGAGATGTGTGATGACGCTCATCCCAAGCAGCCAGTAGCCTACTGATAAACATCCCACCCCTCCTGTGACCCAGCCTATCTATGTGTATTCAAACGCAGTGAGCAACGGACTTTCAAAACAAAAAGTACGTTAACGCGCGATAACTAACGCGATAACACGCGTTAACTAATTGTCCGCGTTAATTAATTAATGCGTTAACGCGATAAAAACGCGTTAACTTGCCCAGCCCTAACATATATATATATACTTCTGGAATATATTAAATACCTTAACAGTAAAAATATATATTTGAATGTCTCTCAGAAACATTTGCTAGACATGGTAGTGTGGTGTTGAGGAGAAAGATATATCCCAGCAGTAATTGCCAATAATTGTAATTTTTAATTTAATTTCATTACAGTTTTGTGGAGCTCATTTTATTTATTTGTACTTCTCATTTTAGATATTTATGGATCTCCTTTTGTGAATCTCTGTTTAATTATTTCTGGTACTCATTGTGTTTATTTGTAGATTTATTGTTATAACCATAACTATATCTATTTGTCTCTCTTATTATTTATATGAATTCTCTGTTAATTTTCACATATTATTCACACTGCCACAGACCAACTCCATATAGACTGTCTGTCTCTCTATATCCCCCTGTGTTCTGAGGGAAAAAAGAAGTGCAAGACAGAGTGGTTTGCATAAGCTATTTTGCCTGAAGAAAGACAAATAATCAGCAAAGTATTTCACATAAAGATGGTTTCAGCTCTATCAGGAATAACTTATTTTTGATAGCTGGATTTCTGGACCTATAAACAGTAGGATTTTCTTTTATTATTCTCATATTACAGTTTTTTACAATGCATTTTCAATACATTTAACAAGTTTCCTAAACTCTTAATGCACCAACACACCTAAAACACACAATTGGCAAAACGGTTAAGCTCATGCTCAAAATCAAACATTGTAAACTAAACCCCAAAACTAATTTTCAAAATACAATAATAAACACAATACATGTCTAACAAAACACTGCAAACATGTTTTAAAATCAAATAATTATTCAAAACACTAACACATGTTCTTTTCCAACAGGAACATTTAGTCAATCATAATACAATGAGAAAAA
Source organism: Tachysurus fulvidraco (assembly GCF_022655615.1). Taxonomy (NCBI): domain Eukaryota; kingdom Metazoa; phylum Chordata; class Actinopteri; order Siluriformes; family Bagridae; genus Tachysurus; species Tachysurus fulvidraco. The sequence continues at coordinate 19,833,064 of NC_062526.1, read as the reverse complement.
AGCTGAAATTACAGAAACTGCATTATTTTATGTGTCAGGTCTGCCCTTTATACAATAGCCAGTATATTGTATTGATCATACTGTAGATTGTGTTTTGCAGTGTAGTTTCTTTTGAAGCCTGTTTTGTTGGGTTTAGTAAATGCATGCATTTTGCTTGCGCCTACTGAGTCCATGACTGGCCAGATGGTACTGTCAGGGTGGGCCGGAAGTAAGTAAAGTAAGTAAGTAAAGTTTATTTATATAGCACCTTTCACAGATAAATCACAAAGTGCTTTACAAAATATAACAATAAAACTTAGAAGTACAATAAAACAATAAAAGATAAATTTATAGAGATGATAAAACTACAATTATAAAACAATAAAAACACACTACAACAGAGATGAAACCATAAAAGCCCAATCAGCTAAAAGCTTGTCTAAATAAGAGTGTCTTAGTTGCTTTTTAAAGGAATCAGCAGAATCAGCCACACGCAGAGACAGGGGCAACGCATTCCACAATCTGGGGGCCACAGACTGAAAAGAAAGATCCCCCCGAGTTTTAAAATGGGTTTTAGGGACCACAAGCAGATTTTGACCTGATGACCTCAATGCTCTCGAAGAGCCATAAGGGGTCAACAGGTCAGTGATGTAACCAGGAGCATTCCCATGAAGGGCTCTATAAGTGAGGACCAAAATTTTAAAATCAATTCTATATTTGATTGGTAACCAGTGAAGAGAGTATAAAACTGGTGTGATGTGAGATCTTCTGCTGGTTCCAGTTAAAAGCATCGCTGCTGAAATCTGAACAATCTGAAGACGATTTAAAACACGTTTGTTAAGACAGGTAAAAAGTCAATTACAATAGTCCAAACGTGAAGAGATAAAACCAACTGTCCTGAATGTTGACCTAAAGACATGGATTTATCAAATACAACACCAAGGTTCCTGAGGCTTGACTGAACAGAAGAGCCCAAAGAACCAAGATGTTGCCTGATCTGTGGAATTTTCTTATCTGGGGCAATGATCAAAGTTTCTGTAAATGAAAGCAAAAAATATGTATGTGTGTGTGTCACTTTAAATGTGTTGTGTGCGCGCACGCACGCTCTCTACGTAACGTAAGCTGTAACGCAGGTAGAAGAAAGAGGTGCGGACGAGGAGCACATCGTGGTTCTCACATGGTTCAATTCAATTCAATTCAAGTTTATTTGTATAGCGCTTTTTACAATAGACATTGTCTCAAAGCAGCTTTACAGAACATAAACACAGAGCAGAAGGTAAACATAATTAATGATAAAGGAATTAACGAATAATAAAAGAAATAAGAATTAACAGAATAAAAATTCTAGATTATTATTAGATGTATATAGTTCACAGTGTGTATGTATTTATTCCCCTATGAGCAAGTCTGAGATGACTCAGGCAGCAGTGGCAAGGAAAAACTCCCTTAAATTGGTAAAGGAAGAAACCTTGAGAGGAACCGGACTCAAGGGGGAACCCATCCTCATATGGGTGACACTGGGGGTGTGATTGTAATATACAGTCAGTTAAATGTGGTATTGGTGTGAGGTTCAAGGACTTCTGATCTCCTGAGTACCACAGAGTCTAACTGGAGATGTCTCAGTATTCTTAGAGTCGGCCTCGGCTCAGTGGACGTCCAAAGCCATCCTTAATAGCCATCCTTCACCTCAGCACATTGACACAGAAAATGCACACATAGCTCACCCTATAGAAACTGTGTCTGTTCCCCGAGCAGTGAGATCCAAAAGTAAATACACGAGAAGTTCTCGAAATAATCTTACTGTAATTAGACCAGAAAAATGCCAAAGTAACAAACAAAAACAGTTCTTAAGGTTTGGACTTCTGAACATTAGATCTCTTGCACCCAAAGCACTTATTGTAAATGAAATGATCTTAGATAATAGCCTTACTGCACTCTGCCTCACCGAAACATGGATTAAACCAAATGAATACATCAGTCTAAACGAGTCTACACCATCAGGATATATCTATAAGCACGAACCTCGTCTGACTGGTCGTGGAGGTGGTGTCGCCACTATCCTTAGTGATTACCTCACTGTTACCCAGAGAACACAGCCTAGATTTAGTTCTTTTGAAGTGCTCGTCCTTAATGTTACACTATCGCACGTGCACACGAAGAAATCCCTGATGTCTCTTGCTCTAGCGACCGTGTACAGACCCCCAGGGCCCTACACAGTTTTTCTTAGAGAATTCACAGATTTTCTCTCAGACCTATTAGTTAACTTTGACAAAGCATTAATTGTAGGAGACTTTAACATTCATGTTGACGACACAAACGACGCTTTAGGACTCACATTTATGGACTTACTAAACTCACTTGGGCTCAAACAAAACACCCCTAGTGCAACTCATCGACGTAACCACACACTAGATTTAATAATATCACACAGAATAGAAGTCACTGATATAGATATCATACCTCAAAATGATGACATCACAGACCATTACCTCATAATGTACACACTACCTATAGAACAGACTAACTGTGTCTCACCACGTTATCGACTCAGTAGAACCATTATTTCGACCACCAAAGACAGATTCACAAATAACCTGCCTGATCTGTCTGGACTTCTTAATGTACCCTCAAACTCAAACGACCTAGATGCAATGACTAACAGCATAGACGCTATATTCACTAGCACATTAGACACTGTTGCCCCAGTCAGATTACAGAAGGTTAGAGATAAAACACTTGCACCATGGTATAATAGTCATACTCACACACTCAAGAGGGAGACCCGTAACCTCGAACGGAAATGGAGAAAAACTAAATTAGAGGTGTTTAGAATTGCGTATAAGGACAGTATGTCCAGCTACAGACAGGCTCTAAAAGCTGCTAGGGCTGAGCACCTGAGCAAACTCATAGAAAATAACCAGAACAATCCCAGGTTTTTATTTAGCACAGTGGCTAGTTTAACAAAAAATCAGAAATCTGAACACACTATTCCATCACATTTCAGTAGTGAGGACTTTATGAGATTCTTCACTGATAAAATCGAAAGTATCAGGAATAAAATAGGTGACGCTCAACATATGAGAGCAACCAGTGACACAATCTCACCTAAGGCTTTGCACAGCTTTACAAGTACAGGACAGGAAGAGTTAGATAAACTTATTACTACAGCTAAATCAACAACATGTTCACTAGACCCCATCCCAACTAAACTACTGAAAGAAGTGTTACATAAAGCTGGTGAGCCTCTTCTTAATATCATTAGCTCCTCGTTATCTTTAGGTTACGTCCCGAAGTCTTTTAAGTTGGCAGTTATTAGGCCACTCACCAAAAAACCTAACTTAGACCCTAATGAACTATCAAATTACAGACCTATCTCACACCTCCCGTTTATGTCTAAAATACTTGAAAAGGTTGTGTCTGTTCAACTGAGCTCCTTCTTACAGGAGAGCAACATCCTTGAAGAGTTTCAGTCAGGTTTCAGGCCCCATCATAGCACAGAAACTGCACTTGTTAAAGTTACAAACGACTTGTTCTTAGCTTCGGACCAAGACTGTATGTCACTATTAGTTCTACTTGACCTTAGTGCTGCATTCGACACTATAGATCACAACATTCTTCTAGATCGCTTACAATATTACACAGGTATTCATGGTCAGGCTTTAAGCTGGTTTAGATCCTACCTGTCTGACCGATACCATTTTGTAGAATTAAATGGTGAATTCTCCAGTTTACTACCCGTTAATTATGGGGTCCCTCAAGGATCAGTTCTAGGACCTCTGCTTTTCTCTATATACATGCTTCCATTAGGGAACATTATTAGAAGACATGGGATTAGTTTCCATTGTTATGCTGATGACACACAGTTATATATCTCATCAAAACCAGATGAAATAGCCACAGTGTCCAAATTAACTCAGTGTCTTAGAGAGATAAAAGACTGGATGAGCTGCAACTTTCTATTGTTAAACTCCGATAAGACAGAAATACTACTCATAGGTCCAAAAACCAGTGCACATAAACTCTCACAACTTAACTCCCATTTAGAGGGATGTACTGTTACTAGTAGCTCGACAGTGAAAGACCTCGGTGTTATATTAGACAGTAACTTGTCTTTTAAAAATCATATCGCCCATACTACCAAAACAGCCTTCTTCCACCTTAGAAACATTGCCACGCTGAGAAACATCCTGTCTGTATCTGATGCTGAGAAGCTAGTTCATGCCTTCATGATCTCTAGACTGGACTATTGTAATGCATTACTAGGTGGTTGTCCTGCATCTTTAATAAATAGGTTACAGTTAATCCAAAATGCAGCTGCCAGAGTTCTCACTAGGACAAGAAAGTATGACCATATAACCCCAATTTTATCATCTCTACACTGGCTACCTGTTAAGTATAGAATTGACTACAAACTGCTGCTACTTACGTACAAGGCTCTTAATGGTTTAGCTCCCATGTATCTAACTAGTCTTCTAACACGTTACAATCCTTCACGCTCTCTGAGATCACAAAACTCAGGGCTTCTGGTAGTTCCCAGAATATCTAAGTCTACTAAAGGTGGTAGAGCATTTTCTTATTTAGCTCCCAAACTTTGGAATAGTCTTCCTGATAGTGTTCGGGGCGCAGACACACTTTCCCAGTTTAAATGTAGATTAAAAACTCATCTCTTTAGTTAGGCGTACACATAATACATCCCATAATATCATGCACCAGTACATCAGACCAGCACATTTTTATGAACAGCAGATATGTTAATCCCTTTCCACTGCTTCTCTCTTTGTACCCATCCCGAGGCATCCAGACACTGTACCAGCTCCCAACGTCCTCTGTGGGACGAAGCCTTTGGACGTCCAGACATGGTGTTTACAAAAGTTTAAAATATATATTGTAAAGGGTGGATGCACTTTACGTTTTGGTTCATTTAGTACCCTTTGGCAAGGGGAGCGAGGTATGTGTCTTTATTGTGTGTTTTGCATGTTGTATTTTAAAGTGATATATAATTTTGTATGTCACGTGTTATTTGTCGAGCACGGTTAATGGCGCTCAAAGCGAGCGAAAATTGAATAAGTCAAATCACAAGAAAATATTCAAGTCTACTTGATTATTTAAAGACTATAAAAAAAAAACTTGTGTGTTAAATTTGAACGTTGATTGTTGAAGATTTATCTTGGACATTTAAAAAGTCATACACAAAGAGTACAGTTAACTTTATTACTGTTTGTAAACACTGAAATTTCTGATCTATTACAAGGGAAATATTTAAATGTTAAAAGTGTTTACAGTTGTGCATTTGTGTTGATTCTCCTTGCTAATATTTTGAGTGCTTACATTTTAGAGGTCTGATGGAAATGGTATCACTTATGGCTTAAGTTGCCCAATTTAAAGAAGTAAACAACATTAAAGAGGCCATGGAAAACCCACCTGAAAGGGAAGTAGAACCAGTTGAGGAGATGCCACTTCCAGCTGAAGAAATAAGTAACCCACCAGTGCAACAGATCAGAGCAATCTCACGTGAAAGAAGCTTAACAGAGAAAGGTCGAGAGATGCATGACCTCGAAGCAAAGAAACAGGAAAAGTCCTTCCATAAGACATATGAGTCCTGGAAGCAGGCTGCAAGAGAGGCTAGATCAAATTTGAAAACATTCTGTACACGTGAAGACCTGGATCAAATACAGCAGGACATTCAAGGCAGACATGATTCAGTCTATCAGCGTTATGAACCGATTCTGCGTAACCACACTACTACTCCAGACATTGTTAAACGTATGGATGCCTGCGCTGCACTAACTGCAGAGATCACTGATCTTGTCAGTAAACGACTGGAAACATTTAATGAAAGTTACAACGAAGAACTTGTGAAGGAAAGAGTAAGGCAGGTGCTGAATAAGGATGAATATGGATCCGTCTTTGGATGTACAGTAACAAACACAGTCGTTTCAGAGTTATCACTGGGATCCGATAACCAATCAAAGACTTCTAAAGTCTCAAGTAAGCGTGCTGATGCACAGGCAGAATTTGCAGCGAAACAAGAAATTCACAATCAACAAGCTAAGCTTGATAAGATGGAGCATGAGGGGAAGCTTTGTGAATCGAGAATGTTAGCGGAGATAAAGCAGAAGGAGGCTGAAATGCTGTTAAGGCTAGTTGAGGAAAAGAAACGGCTACAACAGCTATAAGTTGACAAAGAAGTTAAAGTAGCAGCAGCTCGTGTCAAAGTGTATAACGATTTGGAAAGCAACCTTCAGCGCTGTGAAGATGACGAAGGCCCTAGCATTCACACTGGCTGCCAAAGGACAGAGCTTACATCTCAACTGAACACGGAAGTACAGTCGTTTCTACCTCAGCAAGCATCATGTGAAGGATATGAAGTTACATCACCTCAGGAAACTGCAAATCTAGCTCAAGCAATAGCAAACTCACTAAGCACACATCGGCTGCCAGTTCCAGAACCCACTGTCTTTGTTGGTGACCCTTTAAAATTCATAGATTGGAAGATGTCATTCATGGCCCTCATTGATCGAAAACCTCTTCCTTCTGGTGAGAAAATGTTCTATCTGAAGAATTACCTTGCTGGGGAAGCTCGCAAAGTGGTGGAGGGATATTTCTATAGAAATTCTGAGGATGCGTATCAAGGTGCCTGGAAAGCGTTACAGGAAAGGTACGGGAACTCGTTCGTCATCCAAAGAGCGTTTTGAGACAAAGCTGATGAGATGGCCCAAAATTGGAGCAAATGACCCACTGGCATTACGAGACTTCACAGATTTCCTACAATGTTGTGTCGAGGCAATTCCTCACATAAAAGGATTAGCCATCCTAAATGATTCCGAAGAAAACCACAAGCTGTTAAAGAAACTCCCCGAATGGATTGTGAGAAAGTGGAACCGAATCGTTGTGGAAGAGCTAGACACATCAGGTGACTATCCAAGTTTCAAATGCTTCACAGAATTTCTGCAAAGAGAAGCAAAAATAGCTTGTAACCCTATAACCTCTGCGCTATTTGTGAATCAAAAGAACACAGATGAAAGGTTCCCCAAGCGTGCTAAGGCTCTCAGTACAAAGGTTCAGGTGAAGGACTTAAGCTCAAAAGGACCAGAGACGTACAGCTCCAAGCCAAAGACATCGTGCCTTTTCTGCAAGGATGAAAAACATCACATTGCTCAATGCTCTACATTTGCTGGAAAGACTATTGAAGAAAGGAAAGCCTTAATTCATGAAACCCACCTCTGTTTCAGATGTCTCAGAAAGGGACACATGAGTAAAGACTGTAGAAGAAGACATACATGTGGTACGTGTGGTCGAAGTCATCCTACCTGCTTACATGAAGAAAGGGATAAAGCTCCTTCAAAGGACCCTAAAGGGGCATCTACGAATGTTCAAGCAAGTGAGGAAGTTCATAAAGTCATGACCCACGCACTCACTCAATGTTCTCCTGCTACTTCCAGCATTGTGCCAGTTTTCATCTCTACAGTGGACGAACCCCAAAGAGAAGTACTAACTTATGCTCTACTTGACACCCAGAGCGACTCAAGTTTCATCTTGGAAGATCTTCTTGAAAGTTTGAATGTTGTCTCACAACCTGTGCAATTGAGGCTCAGCACCATGACAGCTGCTGACACGATCACTGTCAGTAAGAGAGTCTGTGGACTCAAAGTAAAAGGACTACAATCTGCAAGTTCTATACCACTACAGCAAGCATACACAAGAGACTTCATTCCAGTGGACAAGTCGTATATTCCCACCAAGCACACAGTGCTTCAGTGGAGTCACCTCAGACACTTAGCAAGTCAGCTGTCACCACTTTTGAACTGTGAAGTCGGACTTTTAATCGGATTTGACTGCCCATCTGCTCTAGCTCCCTTGGAAGCCATTATAGGTGGTGAAAATGAGCCTTTCGCACAAAGAACTGTGCTTGGGTGGAGTATTATAGGCCTGTCTAATCCACACCTTGACCGACAAGGAAATCAGAGTTTTGTCCACCATGTTGCAGTAAAGGACCATCGCCCACATTCATGTCCCATCCCCACATTCATGTCCCATCGCCCAATGATATCCTGAAAATTCTTGAGTCAGATTTCAATGAAAAGGCTTATGAGGATAAATGTGCGTCACAAGAGGATGTTCGTTTCATACAGCACCTCAGTGCCAATATTCATCAGAAGGATAATGGACATTCCGAGCTTCCTCTCCCATTTAAGTGCAGCAGCCGACCCTCACTACCCAACAACAAAGGGCTAGCAACCGCTCGATTACAACACCTAAAGAAACAGCTCAAGTCCAATAAACAGTATTATGATCACTACAAGGCTTTCATGGAAGAGATGATTATCAAAGGTGATGCAGAACAAGCTCCAGCTATACTAAGTGGAGAGACAGTGTGGTACATCCCACACCATGGGGTGTACCACCCTAGGAAACCAAACAAGCTGAGGGTGGTATTCGATTGTTCAGCAAAGTTCCGTGGTATATCTCTAAATGACACACTTTTGACTGGGCCTGATCTAACCAATTCCTTGGTGGGAGTGCTGTGCCGTTTCAGAAAGGAGCCAGTTGCAGTTACCTGTGACATAGAGAAGATGTTTCACCAGTTTCTCGTCCCACCTGATGAACGCAATTACCTGAGATTCTTATGGTGGGAGGGTGGAGACTTGGAGAAAGAGCCTCAAGAATATCGCATGGCAGTCCACCTCTTTGGTGCCACGTCTTCACCTGGGTGTGCTAATTTCGGCCTAAATTCCTGGCACAGCAGCACAAGGTTAACTATCCTTCAGCCTCAGCATTCATTGAGAAGAACTTTTATGTGGATGATGGGTTAACCAGTGTTCCCTCAACCAGTGAAGCCAAAGAACTAATAATGCAAGCTCAAAGAGTGTGTAAACATGGAGGTTTACGGCTTCACAAATTAAACTCAAATAAGGAAGATGTTTTGAGTTGTTTAAACCCATCAGAAAAGGCAACAACATCAAAGCCTCTTGACTTTAATCTTGAAGCAACACCAGCTGGACGTGTACTCGGCATTCAATGGTCAACAAAGGATGACACATTCAGTTTCAGCATCGACCTTAAGGATCAACCATTGACTCGCCGTGGTATTCTGTCTGTTATAGCCTCTCTATATGACCCTCTTGGGTTTGTCGCCCCATTTATTCTACAGGGAAAGTGTATCCTACAAGAACTGTGTCATAGAGGTACTGAATGGGACAACGAACTTCCTGATGACTTGCGTCCTCAATGGGTGGATTGGAAAAATGATCTTCTGAAACTCAAGGAAGTATTGATACCAAGATGTTATCACCGACATACCTTCAGTGACATAGTCAGAACAGAGTTACACCACATCTCTGATGCAAGTAATGTAGGATATGGTGCTTGTTCCTACCTCCGCTTCAAAAATGACAAGAGTGAAGTCCACTGCAGTCTGGTGATGGCTAAAGCCAGGGTCTCACCTACAAAGGTCATAAGCATTCCCAGGTTAGAACTCTCAGCTACTGTCATATCTGCCAGAATGAGTGTCATGCTGAAAAATTAGCTGGAAATGAAGATTGACCAAGAGTTTTTCTGGACAGACTCGCAGGTCGTTTTAGCATACATTAACAACGAAGCCCGTAGGTTTCATGTTTTTGTCGCAAATTGAGTGCAGCTGATACGAGATGTCACAGATCCTAGTGAGTGGTGTTACGTAAATACAACAGATAACCCTGCTGATTATGCATCTAGAGGGCTTAATGCGTCTGCCATCTCTACATCAATGTGGTTATCAGGACCCAAATTCCTGTGGGAACAGGAAGTAAATGCAACACCATACACACCTGTGAACCTGCTTGTCGGTGATCCTGAAGTTAAATTAGTCCGAACCTTTGTGACCTCAGTCAGAGATGGAGCAGACATCCTCAGTCGCTTAAGTCGATTCTCTTCTTGGTCTATGCTTCTAAGGGTGGTTTCAAGAATAAACAGATTGGGCCACAAACAGATGTACAACGGTGATCACGTGGCAGTTGAAGAACGTGAGAGAGCTGCTAAGGTGGTCATCAAGCTTGTACAGCAGCAAGCATTCTCAAAAGAAATGCAAATAATTGAAAGAGGAGAAGCTCTACCAAATTCAAGCGCACTGTACCCTCTGGATCCTATTTTGGACAATGGCATCCTCCGTGTTGGTGGGAGGCTAAAACACTCATCTCAGTCAAGATCTAAAACATCCTGTAATACTTCCAAAAGGTAACCAAATCACTAAACTAATTCTGTCACATTACCACACCAAAGTTCGTCACCAGGGAAGAAGCCAAACTCAAATGGAGTTAAGAATGAATGGATTCTGGATCATTGGAGGCAGTAAGTCCATGGCCAAGTTCATACACAAGTGTGTGCAATGTCAGAAACTCAGACGACCAGCTGAAGAACCGCGTATGGCAGAACTTCTCAGAGAACGTGTTGAGGTTTCCGCTCCATTCACGTACTGTGGTATGGACTGTTTCGGGCCATTTATTGTGAAGAGAGCTTGTAAGGAGCTTAAGAGATATGGCCTATTATTCACTTGTCTATCATCTCGTGCAGTCCATATTGAAATGATTGAGGACCTATCTACAGACTCCTTTATCAATGCCCTAAGGTGCTTTATCAGCCTCCGAGGAGCAGTTCGCAAACTTCAGTGTGACCACGGCACTAACTTTGTTGGAGCTAAAAATGAATTTGCAAAATCACTGAAAGAGATTGACACCAATGCCTTAGAGATCTTTCTTACAGAAAGGCAATGTGAGTTTGTCTTTAATGCTCCTTCTGCAAGCCATGCTGGAAGGTGTCTGGGAGCGCCAGATACGAACTGTGCGAAATGTACTCAATGCCACACTTGCTTTATGCCCAGGCAGGCTTGATGACGCATCACTCAGAACGCTGTTCTATGAAGCAATGGCCATTGTAAACAGCCGCCCTCTAACGGTAGATGGGATTAATGATCCAAATTCACTCGAACCATTGACCCCCAACCATCTGATAATGATGAAGTCTGATGTTGCTCTTCCACCTCCAGAAAAGTTTGTAAAACAAGATGTGTATGCCACTAAAAGATGGAGCAGAGTTCAATACCTAATCGAACAATTTTGGAGTCGTTGGAAGAAGGAATACCTTCTCAACATTGCAGCACGTCAGAAATGGCATATTCCTCGCCGTAACCTTCAAGTGAATGATGTTGTAATCATCAAAGACGATATGCTTCCCAGAGGTCAGTGGCAATTAGGTCGAGTGGTGGAAACCAGTGAAGGAAGTAATGGTCTTGTAAGGCGAGTCAAGTTGCAGTTAGGGGAGCAAAAACAAAATCAATGCTCCAAGCCTACAGTCATTGAAAGGCCCATCCAAAAATTGGTGGTACTTATTGAAAATGAGTAATCAGCGACTGCTTTGTGATACCATTGCATCAGACCATGTAATTAAGTTCTATAAAACCTAACATTTTAGACTTCACATGCATATAAACTGTTTGAAGGCGGTCATATTGATGTTCAAAAATCATGTTCTGATTCATTCACAGTTTGTTCTGTTCTTTCATCATCTCATAATTGGTGGGAGTGTAAATGACCGCAAAAAATATGTATGTGTGTGTGTCACTTTTAAATGTGTTGTGTGCGCGCACGCACGCTCTCTACGTAACGTAAGCTGTAACGCAGGTAGAAGAAAAGAGGTTGCAGACGAGGAGCACATCGTGGGTCTCAAATGGTGTTTACAAAAGTTTGAAAATATATATTGTAAAGGGTGGATGCACTTTACGTTTTTGGTTCATTTAGATCCCTTTGGCAAGCGGAGCGAGGTATGTGTCTTTATTGTGTGTTTGCATGTTGTATTTTAAAGTGATATATAATTTTGTATGTCACGTGTTATTTGTCGAGCTCTTTTGGTTAATTTCTCATGTATGTAATAATTTATTTGCCTTTGGCTATCTTGTAAATGTGTATTGTTTAAAGTAATCTGGTCATTTGTTACATATGTTTTTTTTTTATTTATGAGTATATTGTTTCTTATGTAGTTTCACGGTGCTGTGTGCTACAACACAACGTTCTCGAAGTCACGGTTAATGGCGCTCAAAGCGAGCGAAATAAAGAAGATTAAGCACCCGTCGAAACTCTCTGTCTCGTTTGTCGACGCCAAGGGGTTATGTGTGTTTATACCTGTAGTTGTGTCATATATATATAAAGCACCGATATATATACACATGTGTGTGTGTTGTGTTTTTTGTGTGTGTGTGAATTGTTTTAATAAATGAACTTTAACAAGGTTTGTCTATTGTGATGATATAACTGCAGGTACACACACACACGCACACACACACACACACATATATATATATATATATATATATATATATATATATATATATATATATATATATATATATATATATGTGTGTGTGTGTGCGTGTGTGCGTGTGTGTGTGTGTACCTGTAGTTATATCATCACAATAGACAAACCTTGTTAAAGTTCATTTATTAAAACAATTCACAGGTAGAGATTTACCATCTGCATATTTAAATATGAGTACTATACAAATATACAAGCAAATAAGCTTTGACCAACGAAGCTCAGGGAAAATTTCTGATTATTTAAGAAGCTGTTAACTAGCTGACCTAGTGCACACTTTTATAATTTTTTATAAATATTTTACTTAAAAGCAATGTGCATTGTACCCTGCACTGTGAATCAACTCACCGTGTCTTTCAAAGCCTTGTTTACTTCAGCCTGGAGAACTCTCTAGTCAAACCATTTGAATTTGCACCTGACCAGTTTGAATTCTCTGCTCACATTGCTAACCAGACTTAGTCATGACGGTTTATATTACATTTGCCCCTGTCCACCATCCAACTGCTTCAACTGACCCAGAATGTAGCTGGTTCAATTGTGAACTTCCCCAAGTTCTCTCACATCACCTCATTGCTGTGTTTCCTCAACTAGCTTCCTGTATCTGCTGAATCAGATTTAAAACACCTACAAAGCTAAAAACAAAATAACACCTCCGACATTAAAGCACTAATTTGTTGTTAATACACAACGACTTGCAGAATATCTGAATGAAATCAGAGCTCTGTTGTAAAAAAAAAGTGTCAGCAGTGTTGCAGATTCCCAAAGCTGTCATTATGAGGCTGTGCCCATGGTTACAGTTCAGTATGTCTGTCTCGGATTTCGATGCAATCTTTTGCTTTTTATGTCATGATTTTTAAATCATTTAGTCATCAAGTCTAGAAGACAAATTTACAAAGAGAACATCTCTGAAACATCTCTATTTGTTAAGGATGACGATGTTCATTATCATCATCCACCTCAATGAGTGAGGAGGTATTACTACTGCAAGGGAGCAGTCATATTAGAATAATACATCATTTAGTTTATTATTTGGATATTTTAGATTACTTCAAATCATTTACAGCAAATCATTTAGGAGTAGGCAGAATTGGGAGAGGACATGGGGTTAGTGAAATAACCTAAACAGTAAACCAAATAACCATCTGGAAACTCAATGGTATAACAGATTCTAAAGGTTGCATTTTAGTTCTGGTGTGGAAGGTGTGTTATTCTTTTGAAGGATGGCAGAGAGCAACTGAAATCTCTTGCTCTAGCGACCGTGTACAGACCCCCAGGGCCCTACACAGTTTTTCTTAGAGAATTCACAGATTTTCTCTCAGACCTATTAGTTAACTTTGACAAAGCATTAATTGTAGGAGACTTTAACATTCATGTTGACGACACAAACGACGCTTTAGGACTCACATTTATGGACTTACTAAACTCACTTGGGCTCAAACAAAACATCACTAGTGCAACTCATCGACGTAACCACACACTAGATTTAATAATATCACACAGAATAGAAGTCACTGATATAGATATCATACCTCAAAGTGATGACATCACAGACCATTACCTCATAATGTACACACTACCTATAGAACAGACTAACTGTGTCTCACCACGTTATCGACTCGGTAGAACCATTATTTCGACCACCAAAGACAGATTCACAAATAACCTGCCTGATCTGTCTGGACTTCTTAATGTACCCTCAAACTCAAACGACCTAGATGCAATGATTAACAGCATAGACGCTATATTCACTAGCACATTAGACACTGTTGCCCCAGTCAGATTACAGAAGGTTAGAGATAAAACACTTGCACCATGGTATAATAGTCATACTCACACCCTCAAGAGGGAGACCCGTAACCTCGAACGGAAATGGAGAAAAACTAAATTAGAGGTGTTTAGAATTGCGTATAAGGACAGTATGTCCAGCTACAGACAGGCTCTAAAAGCTGCTAGGGCTGAGCACCTGAGCAAACTCATAGAAAATAACCAGAACAATCCCAGGTTTTTATTTAGCACAGTGGCTAGTTTAACAAAAAATCAGAAATCTGAACACACTATTCCATCACATTTCAGTAGTGAGGACTTTATGAGATTCTTCACTGATAAAATCGAAAGTATCAGGAATAAAATAGGTGACGCTCAACATATGAGAGCAACCAGTGACACAATCTCACCTAAGGCTTTACACAGCTTTACAAGTACAGGACAGGAAGAGTTAGATAAACTTATTACTACAGCTAAATCAACAACATGTTCACTAGACCCCATCCCAACTAAACTACTGAAAGAAGTGTTACATAAAGCTGGTGAGCCTCTTCTTAATATCATTAACTCCTCGTTATCTTTAGGTTACGTCCCGAAGTCTTTTAAGTTGGCAGTTATTAGGCCACTCATCAAAAAACCTAACTTAGACCCTAATGAACTATCAAATTACAGACCTATCTCACACCTCCCGTTTATGTCTAAAATACTTGAAAAGGTTGTGTCTGTTCAACTGAGCTCCTTCTTACAGGAGAGCAACATCCTTGAAGAGTTTCAGTCAGGTTTCAGGCCCCATCATAGCACAGAAACTGCACTTGTTAAAGTTACAAACGACTTGTTCTTAGCTTCGGACCAAGACTGTATGTCACTATTAGTTCTACTTGACCTTAGTGCTGCATTCGACACTATAGATCACAACATTCTTCTAGATCGCTTACAATATTACACAGGTATTCATGGTCAGGCTTTAAGCTGGTTTAGATCCTACCTGTCTGACCGATACCATTTTGTAGAATTAAATGGTGAATCCTCCAGTTTACTACCAGTTAATTATGGGGTCCCTCAAGGATCAGTTCTAGGACCTCTGCTTTTCTCTATATACATGCTTCCATTAGGGAACATTATTAGAAGACATGGGATTAGTTTCCATTGTTATGCTGATGACACACAGTTATATATCTCATCAAAACCAGATGAAATAGCCACAGTGTCCAAATTAACTCAGTGCCTTAGAGAGATAAAAGACTGGATGAGCTGCAACTTTCTATTGTTAAACTCCGATAAGACAGAAATACTACTCATAGGTCCAAAAACCAGTGCACATAAACTCTCACAACTTAACTCCCATTTAGAGGGATGTAGTATTACAAGTAGCTCGACAGTGAAAGACCTCAGTGTTATATTAGACAGTAACTTGTCTTTTAAAAATCATATCGCTCATACCACCAAAACAGCCTTCTTCCACCTTAGAAACATTGCCAAGCTGAGAAACATCCTGTCTGTATCTGATGCTGAGAAGCTAGTTCATGCGTTCATGACCTCTAGACTGGACTATTGTAATGCATTACTAGGTGGTTGTCCTGCATCTTTAATAAATAGGTTACAGTTAGTCCAAAATGCAGCTGCCAGAGTTCTCACTAGGACAAGAAAGTATGACCATATAACCCCAATTTTATCATCTCTACACTGGCTACCTGTTAAGTTTAGAATTGACTACAAACTGCTGCTACTTACGTACAAGGCTCTTAATGGTTTAGCTCCCATGTATCTAACTAGTCTTCTAACACGTTACAATCCTTCACGCTCTCTGAGATCACAAAACTCAGGGCTTTTGGTAGTTCCCAGAATATCTAAGTCTACTAAAGGTGGTAGAGCATTTTCTTATTTAGCTCCCAAACTTTGGAATAGTCTTCCTGATAGTGTTCGGGGCGCAGACACACTTTCCCAGTTTAAATGTAGATTAAAAACTCATCTCTTCAGTCAGGCGTACACATAATACATCCCATAATATCATGCACCAGTACATCAGACCAGCACATTTTTATGAACAGCAGATATGTTAAACCCTTTCCACTGCTGCTCTCTTTGTACCCATCCCGAGGCATCCAGACACTGTACCAGCTCCCAACGTCCTCTGTGGGACGAAGCCTTTGGACGTCCACTGAGCCGAGGCCGACTCTAAGAATCCTGAGACATCTCCAGTTAGACTCTGTGGTACTCAGGAGATCAGAAGTCCTTGAACCTCACACCAATACCACATTTAACTGACTGTATATTACAATCACACCCCCAGTGTCACCCATATGAGGATGGGTTCCCCCTTGAGTCCGGTTCCTCTCAAGGTTTCTTCCTTTACCAATTTAAGGGAGTTTTTCCTTGCCACTGCTGCCTGAGTCACCTCAGACTTGCTCATAGGGGAATAAATACATACACACTGTGAACTATATACATCTAATAATAATCTAGAATTTTTATTCTGTTAATTCTTATTTCTTTTATTATTCGTTATTTCCTTTATCATTAATTATGTTTACCTTCTGCTCTGTGTTTATGTTCTGTAAAGCTGCTTTGAGACAATGTCTATTGTAAAAAGCGCTATACAAATAAACTTGAATTGAATTGAATTGAAATGGAGAGAGCAACCAAAAATTTGGAAATGTGTTTTACAAGGAGAAAGAAAATAACAGAAAATGATAGAAAGAACTCTTTAGAGTCATTAGCAGAATCTGAAATTGTGTAATGTAGTGCTGTAGTGCTCTAGGCATTTTAGACTGAGTAATGTGTTCACTTTGGGAAACCTAATGAGTTGTAGTGATGGTGAAACCTGTTTTATTTGATACAAAACATTATTTATATAAAACATTTTATAAAAAATTTTCACTTAGCTGTGTAGAATGTATCTTATGTAACTTCAAATGTAGTTGATCAATAAAGAAGTGTTTGAGGGTTTGATTTTCTAATTCTGTAAAGAAATCCTAATTCACCACAACTGCTTTGTGTAAATATACACACAAATCTTTTTATACCTACATTTTACTAGAAAATAAATAGCGAACTATTAAGTAATTCCTAGTTCCTTTAACACAGTAAATAATCTTTTTTAAACATGAGAAAAATAAATCCTACTTGAGATATCCTCCTTCCTGAGACATCTCCAGTTAGACTCTGTGATACTAAGGAGATCCGAAGTCCATGATCCTTACACCAATACAATTCTTCCTTTACCAATTTAAGGGAGTTTTTCCTTGCCACTGCTGCCTGAGTCACCTCAGACTTGCTCATAGGGGGATAAATACATACAGATTGTGAACTCTTTATATCTAATAATAATAATCTAGGATTTTTTATTCTGTCAATTCTTTTTCTTTTATTATTCGTTATTTCCTTTATCATTAATTATGTTTACCTTATGTTTACCTATGTTCTGTAAAGCTGCTTTGAGACAATGTCTATTGTAAGTGCTATACAAATAAAATTGAATTGAATTTATAGGTCCATAGGTTTTATAGGTGACATTATAGAGCTAAAATCACCTTTATGTGAAATACTTCGAGAAAAAATTCAGCTGATTATTTGTCTTTCTTCAGTCAAAATGGCTTATGCAAACAACTCTGACTTGCACTTCTTTTTTTTTCTCAGAACACAGGAGATACAGGGAGACAGACAGTCTATATGTAATTGGTCTGTGGCAGTGTGACTGTTGAATAATATGTGAAAATTAACAGAGGATTCTTATAAATAATAAGAGAGACAAATAGATAGCAATAAATCTACAAATAAACACAATGAGTACCAGAAATAATTAAACAGAGATTCACAAAAGGAGATTCATAAATATCTCAAATGAGAAGTACAAAGAAATAAAATGAGCTCCACAAAACTGTAATGAAATAAAATTAAAAATTACAATTACTGGCAATACCACTGGGATATATATCTCTCTCCTCCTCAACAACACCACACTACTCTTACCATGTCTAGCAAATGTTTCTGAGAGACAATCAAATATATATTTTTAATGTTAAGGTATTTAACATATTCCAGAAGTTTTTATATGAAATTATGAAATATGTATAAATTTATTTAGTGGTGTAATGTTCGAAGCCACATAGTAAAGAAAGGGAAATACACTCAAAATATTCCAGGGTTCCAAAGGTCAACAATGTCCAAACTGTGTTACAGTTCATTTAGTAAGGAAATAAACAGGCCGAGGCTCAGCTCACCATCTGCCTGTGACTGGCACTGACGTCAGTACTAGATAAAAAACAAGTAATGGACCAAAAACCTATAAGATGTAAGAAAATGTAACATATTGAGTTTTGACAGTTTTGTATATTATTCATTTTTAAAACTAATATTTATGTGTATGAACAACCTTGCACCTGAAATACTCTAGTAGTGAAACAGAAAAGCGGAATAAGAACTAGAGGCACAACTCGTGGAAACTGTATAGTCGCAAAACGTAGAACAACATTTGGTCAGACGTCATTTTTAGTAAGTGGCATAAATTTATGGAACGATTTACCAACAGAAATTAAAACATTAACAAGACTCAAGTTTTTTAACATATTTAAAGCAGTGGCTGAAACGGAAACAACTCTAAGGTTGCAAATGTCAGCATGCACAGAACTTATGCACACTTTTTTGTTTTGTATTGTTAAAAATGTCTAGACTCTGTCCTGTTATCGTAATGTGATTATGTCTTGTATGAGTTTACAGTATCTATTTCCCATTACCCCTAATGTTGCTTGTTATTTATACCCCTTCTTATGTATCAATTGTTTGTTGAGTCATTATTCACAACTTTCGCTATGTTTGCTGTTGTTTGCTGTCATGTTTAAGTTTTGTTTCTATGTTTTGTGTAACCCTGAATGTGTTTTTTTTGTAGCCATGTGAATGTTAAAGTTGCTGAAGTTATTACAAACACAGCAGATTTATATTATAAATGTAAGTGCTGTAGTACACCTTAAATGAATGCCCCCTCACTATAGACAAACCCTGTTACAGTTCATTTATTAAGAAAATAACCAGAGAAGGCCAGAGAAAAGTTCATAATTTTTAACAACCTTGTATCATAATACAAACTCTTATTATAAACATGTTACTCATGAAACTCATGAAACAGTAAAGCAATTGCTGTTATTGTAATTGTAATATTTTGCTTAAATCTTAATTACACCTTTTAAAATTAGGTGTTTAAAAGTAAATCATGTTCGACTTGTTAGAAAATATAAGTCATATGTTTAAACTGTGTTTATTTCTGTGTGCATTAATGTAGTGTCACACCATTGGGGTGGATAATGATGTTCACACTTTCATAGATTTCATTTGTAAGCTATTGTTAGAAATATACTTATTGATCTCTTAGCTTCATTATGATCTGATCATTAGATAAATTCATGACATAAGGCCTTTAACCGTATACTTTGATTTGAACCAGATCTGCTTTGTGGTTGTAAATGATAGAGTTGGCAGTGTTTCAGATTCCCAAAGCTGTCCTTATGAGGCTGTATCCATGGTTACGTTTCAGTACAATGAGATTGTCTTTGTGTTATATATAAAAATAATAATTAAAATGGAACTGTATAATTCTTTCTCAAATTACACACGAAAGAATAAACATCTCCAGTTTTTTTTTTCAGTTGTGCCCTGTCTGTCTCAGATTTACATCCAATCTGTTTTGTAAAGTAAAAAATGAAGGAGGAGGAAGAGATTTGCATTTAGTCATCAAGTCTAAAACAAGATAAATAGTAACTTACATAGTTAGATACTGCAGAACATCTCTGAAAAACCCTGAGGTCTATAAAAGCTACAACACTGAGAGTTTACCTCCTTCACATTTCAGGTATGTTTCTGTTCTTTATTGAAATACATCAGTTATTCCCTAAAACTTCATTGGGAAAATGGTTTATAGAGTTTGACATGTAGGATAATGAATAATGAATATTTAGTATATTGTTCTTCAGAGCAGGGCTGTACAGAGATCATTACACCAGCAGGTGATTACAGTTGAATCTTGAATCAAAGTCTAGAGCATAAGAATCAGATCCACCGATAAAGAGTCTAATGCTGGGTGTATGCTTTTTATTTAGATAGAATCACATGTAGTGATCTCATAATTATGAATTTTACTAAAGTCACTATTTTTAATCACATTTTTTTCTCCGTGATTTTCAACATATCAGTGATGAAGCAGCATCTGTTCATACTCCCGTTTTTCATAGGTGAGAGTGTGTGTATGAAGAAAATCTAAGAAAAATATCTTTGATACAGAATAATTACAATATATTTAAATTAATTAAAACCTTTAAACCTCTTCTCCACAGGATTCGTCCCTCTCGTCCTGTCTGCGCCTCATTATTACTTTCTGATCTGGCAGGGGAAAACTTGGGGTGAAGCTCAGGGTTTCTGTAGAGCTAAATACACTGATCTGGCTGCCATCAATACCGGTGATCACATGCTTAATTTTCAGAATGAAGTACAGATACAAAAATTCAGTTCCAGTGCTTGGATTGGACTGTACGATGACATGTGGTGGCACTGGTCCATGGGAGGTCAATTAGTACCACAGGGTACAGAACTGTGGGCACCAGGACAGCCTGACAACATGGGGGGAAATGAAACATGTGGTGCATTAAATGGAAGTGCTTGGAGTGATCAGCAATGCAACCTCTCATACGCCTTTGTGTGCTTTGATAGTAAGGAACAACACATTTTTGTCAGTATAGAAGCCTGTCTGATTAAAACATTATAGACTGTGTGTGTTTAGTCTTAAATAGAAAAATCTGATACATATGGAATCTTAATGACAACAGTTAAAACACCAGATCTTAATTAACTGTGACATTCATTGCACTTAATGAATGATGCGTTGACATTAAGAAACATCAATAAACATTAGACATTTAAGTTATATTTACTTAAGTGCTAATTATATGCTTTTTTTTCATAGGTACTAAAATTGGTGATCAAATGTATATTTACATCTCTCAAAACAAGTCATGGTGGGAAGCTCAGTCTTACTGCATAACACATCATACTGATCTGGCCAGTGCTAGAAATGTAACAGAAAACTCAATTATAGCAAGTCTGAACCCTGGCTTGGTTTGGATTGGTCTGTACAGAGATGGCTGGAGGTTTACAGATGGTACCAGTGTCTCTAACATCAGTTGGATGTCTGGAAAACCTGATAATGCTTTGGGGAAGCAAGACTGTGCTTATATAAATAATGGTCAGGCTGTTGATGCACAGTGCTCAGACATAATGCCTTTCTTCTGTTACTCAAGTGAGTTAAAGTTTCATTCAGTCTCATATTTAATTATTATTTGAACATTGAAACTAATATTTAAACATTTCAATGTGTTTGTGCTTGTATGTGTCGTTACATTTCTATATCCAGTAATACAAAGAAAAATCATTAAAGTGAAGGTTCAGTCAAGTCAGAATGTGAATGATCCTGCACTAAAGGAGGCCATGTTGAAGAAGGTGAGTCTCATCCTCCTAAAGAAACCACTTATAACATACTTTTTCTCCTTTTCATTGCTGCATACAGAACCTGAATCTTCATCAACCTCTGACACTGACATACTGTATTGTAGTCAGACTGTTGGGTTCAGTTTCTGTAGCATATTTATAGCATTTACACAGGAAATTATTGTCACTTTTCTGCATAATAATAATTTATTTATTCTCTTCTTTAGATAAAGCAGAAACTAATCGATCAGGGGATGCAAGAGACCATCATAGTGAAATGGAAAACACAACCAGATGGAAATGTATTTTACAAAAAGGAAGAAAATAATAGTAAATGATAGAAAGAACTCTTTAGCAGAGTCTAAAATTGTTTAGTTTTGCAGTGCTATAGATTTTCTTTCTCTCATTTTCAGAGTGAGCAATGTGTTCACTTTTAGAAATTTAATGGGAAAAACTGTTTTAGTCGATACAAAAATGTTTTGTATATTTCACTTACTGTATCTGTCTAAAATACCTCTTTACCCCAAATGTAGTTGATCAGTTAAGATGTGATTTAGGGTTTGACTTTTGAATTCTGAAGATACAGTGATAATATCGCTAAATCCTAATTCACCTGTTTTGTTTAAATATACACACAAATCTTTATACATACAAATATATACTTATATATACTTAAAATAAATTATTTAGATTGTCTTTTAGCTTGAAGATTTTTTTAATGAAATAGAGTTAATAGATTATGTAATGTAAGAATACATGAATAATGTATACATAAAAAGTGCATAAGTGAATAATATTTACCTCTCTCCATGCAGTCACATGTTTGACTAACATCACACTGCTCATATATTTTCCTGTATATTAGCTGTACTAAGAAACTAATTGTTACTGAAAATTGTTTTTCTATACAAACAAGATTTAGTGACTTTTAATTTGACTGTCTTTTTGATTTTATTTTCTGCAACATCTGTTATATGTTGAAAAAAACATTTGCTGTCATTAGATTATAAACTTTTAACAATCATTCAAATAAACAACAAATAAACAACAGATTTCTGTGTCCTGTCAATTATTAATAATGTATCTTAGTCATCACAATTAATTAATTATTTTAATAAACCTTTGTTGATGTATATGTGATATAGTTTCTGTTTGCAAACTGTTTTTCATAATTTTCTTGCCTGTCTGTGTTTAATTATACGGATATATTTTCCCTTATTCTCAATTTTTACCTACATGATCTTTAAACAGATAATACAAGTAGCTACTGATGCCCCTTTATAAATAATAAATTCTTATTTTAATAACTATCAGTTATGAAACCCCTGATTAAAAAACCTGATCTTGACCCCTGTCAGGTGTCCAAATATAGGCCAATATCAAACCTCCCCTTTATCTCCAAGATCCTAGAAAAGGTATTTATGAATATATCGTTGCTCATCATACCAGAAATGTTTCCAATAGGTTTAGAAGATAAACTGTCACCGAAGTTACAGAGTCTAAAGAATGACTTGATGATGCAATGTGGAAAATTATCTGAAAAATCTGTATGGCTCAGCATTTTCACTGTAGTTCAATGTGCGTTCTACAGAGCCCACCTGGTCACCCCTTGGAGAAAAGAAAACAAGACCCACAAATCCGTGATCATGGTTTTGTAATTCGTCCCTCAGTTTATAAACTGTACTCACGGATTATTAAACCGTTCCCTCAGTTTTACACATTGTGCGCACGGAATAATAAACCGTACGCACAAGTTAACAATCCTTGCTCTAAGATTTGTAAACCATA
Organism: Tachysurus fulvidraco; assembly: GCF_022655615.1. Classification (NCBI taxonomy): domain Eukaryota; kingdom Metazoa; phylum Chordata; class Actinopteri; order Siluriformes; family Bagridae; genus Tachysurus; species Tachysurus fulvidraco. The sequence goes on along the minus strand of NC_062526.1, from coordinate 19,809,721 downwards.
CCCTCGGTTTTTGTGATCCATACACACAAATTTATAAACCGTGCGCACGCTTTCTCAATCGGTAACCCACGGTTTTGCAAACTGTACTCACGAATTTGTAGCCCCTCCCTCATTTTAGAAATCTGTAGTCCACAAGCATGACTACAGAACAAGATTCAGGGTACATTGTTAATATTATCTGGTTATTCTATACTAATCATTGTATATTCAATACATTCAACTGTTTCAACTGCATGCTTAAACTTGCCATCGTAACAGATAATAGACAACAATTTGGTGTGTGTCATAATCATCTGTGTCTGATATATATATATATATATATATATATATATATATATATATATATATATATATTGTACAGAATACCGTAGTGTGGGAGTGTGTGAGTGAATGAGAGAGTGTGTGTGCCCTGCGATGGGCTGGCACTCCGTCCAGGGTGTATCCTGCCTCGATGCCCGATGACGCCTGAGATAGGCACAGGCTCCTCGTGACTTTGTTGTTAAGACAAAGAAAGAAACAGTCCTCACATACTGTCTGACCACCTAGAAGAAACACCACAGACAGATATAGATAAATATTAGATAAGTAGGCTATTATTAACTGAATATAACAGACCAATTCTCTCTCTCTCTCTCTCTCTCTCTCTCTCTCTCTCTCTCTCTCTCTCTCTCTCTCACACACACACTCTCTGTCTGTAGCCACAAATTCATAAACCGTGTGCACGCTTTCGCAATCCGTACCCACGGTTTTGCGAACAAGGTCCTTCTACTTCTGCTGAGGCATGTGAATGTGAGGAAAAACTTGTCATAACTGAGGACAACAGTTCCATTGCTGATTCACCTTTTTTGTCGGACAACAGTGTAGTGTTGATAGAGCCAGGCACTATGAATGTAATACATAGCTCAATTTTAGTTGATGAAGTAATCCAGTTTGGATATGCAGTTTTAGAAAACCATATGCTTGATGATACTTTATCAACGGACCCCACTGAAATAGTGCTAGACAAGTTACAAACCACAAAGTTAAGTCATTAAGTTTCCAAGATCTTAATGTGGCTTTTATGGATGGCTTTGTATCTGTCAATGATTGTCTTGTAGAAATTGAGATGGTCCTACCTAATGGTAGCACAGAGTAAGGAGAAGACAATGGTGGAATTTTTAGAGATGCATTGAGTGAGTATTGAGATACATTTATCATGAAATGTACATCAGGACTTAGGGCCGTTTTACACCTGGTCACTTCATGTGTTTTCTCAGATCCGATAGTTATCTGATTTGTTAAAACTGTTCCATTTACATTAGGCCACATAAATGCGTCTTGGCGAATCGGATATCAATCTGATCTTTCTACTCCCACCCAATATGCAAATATATTTTACCTCATTTCCGGGGTAATTGAAATGGAACACGCTGTGGTCAAACGAGACACCTGGGTGAAAGATCGGAGCCAGCACTGGTGGGAAAACATATTTGTTTCTGGCGCGATGCACGACTCGTGAGTCACTTGCGAGTGACGTATTCCGTTTGGGAGGAGTATAGCGCTGACGTATGTGGCTTGCATTTACACCTGTCCAGTTTTATCTGAAATGCATCCCAGACCTTTTCCTGAAGTGACAGAAAACGCATGAAGTGACCAGGTGTAAAAACCCCCACGATGATATGATATGTTATGATATGAATGATGAATGGGAAAATGTAGCTAAATGTAGCTTATAACACTGTTCAATACTTTCCCATTGTGCTGGCTAAGCCTTTTCTGTGTTATTGTGTTGGACTGAACATTGATGAGGATGAGCTCTTAACAGCATTTCTGGAGATAGTTTCTCAAGAGGAAAAGCAGCTTGTTCAAGAAGCAATGAGAGACTTTACATCTGTCTCGAGAATGGGTTGAATTCTTGGAAGCTTGTGATGTGAAACTTATTGTCACTGAGAATAATGCCAAGCAGATCTTACTTGATGTGGCACACAAAGAAATTGTGCAAGATCCAGCTTACATACTGTAGCAGAATGTTGGAGTCCGGTGTTGAAAAAACTGAAACTACCTCCAGGGGGACTAAATGAATTGATGATGAGCCTTACTCCAAGAACAAGAAAAGTTATAGACATATTACAACATGAAACACTTAATAACAGAGAAAGCCAGATCATGGATTATCTTAAGAGGTTCATCAAGCACTTTAGTGATGTTCGGCTCTTTCTGTGTTTCTGTACAGGTGTTTTGTTCCTTCACAAGATCTCCCCAGTCCCACACCTGTGGATGTGTGTTAGAAGTTCCAAACAATTACACTTCCTATCCTGAGCTTGCAGAGGAGTTCAAACAGTAAATGTCCTTGATGCAAACATATGGGTGATGGATATTGTGTAAAAGTACAGTAAGGATGCCAATAACAATAAAGAATGGGTTTGTTATATTCCATAATTTATCCTAGATGGGCAGGCAGGATGTACAGCAGGATATGACTGTTTCTTTGTCTCATTCACAGTCTCCATCTCACACACAGTTTCCTGACATACAGTATACTTATTTTGTTGTTATTTTTTGTTATTTTTATCCTGCACATCAAGATAATGTTTCATAAAAGCTCAGGTGTTCTTACAGCAGTGTTACAATGTGATATATGTGTTACAATGCACATACAGATTCACATTCAGTTTAAATATACTAATGTTTTCAGAATTTATACTGTTTAAATAGTATTTTTGTTATATACTGTACATTGTAAGAAAAAGTTTCATGTTTAAAATGTTGAAATTTTATTCATTAGGAGTTCATTAATGAATACTATTCAACTGAATACAGTTTTCAAAAATAAAGAAAACGAATCAAAAAGAAAGCTGTCTCCTTTTATTAAAATATGCATATGAAGTATACAAGACTTCATCAATAACATTTAAGACATATCTACATCTGTGAAATGAATAAAACACTAATAATAACTAGATTTGTAAAGTTCGTCGCGACAAACTTTGATGTTGGCTTTGACGGTGCAAGAATTCGCAAAGGCCGGTGCATTTTGGAGGCAAGTTGACAGAAGGATTGTGAAAGCTACTGGACCGCTAGAGTGCCAATACTTTTGGAGGTGAGCAGACATGAGCATGTGACGTGATCCGAATACCCGTGAGGTATTTCCCCTCATTGTGCTGAGTGTTTTGATATGTCACATGTCCATGTTGTGCAAATTTTTGATTTCGATTGTTTTGGGGGCGGGGTTACACGTGACGTCACGTGACGTGACCAGAATACCCATGGGGCAGTTCCCCTCATTGTGCTGAGTGTTTTGATATGTCACATGTGTATGCTGTGCAAATTTTTGATTTCGCTTGTTTTGGGGGCGGGGCTACACGTGACGTCACGTGACGTCACCATAATATCCGTGGGGCAGTTCCCCTCATTGTGCTGAGTGTTTTGATATATCACATGTCCATGCTGTGCACATTTTTAATTTTGCTTGTTTTTGGGGCGGGGCTACATGTGACATCACGTGACGTCATGTGATGTGACCATAATACCCGTGGGGCAGTTCCCCTCATTGTGCTGAATTTTTTCATATACCACATGTCCATGCTGTGCAAATTTTTAATTTTGCTTGTTTTTGGGGCAGGGCTACATGTGACATCACGTAACGTCACGTGACGTGACTATAATACTCGTGGAGCAGTTACCCTCATTGTGCTGAGTGTTTTGATATGTCACATGTCTATGTTGTGCATTTTTAATTTTGCTTGTTTTTGGGGCAGGGCTACATTGGGACTCATGTGACGTGACCATAATACCCGTGGGGCCAGTTACCCTCATTGTGCTGAGTGTTTTGATATGTCACATGTCCATGTTGTGCAAATTATTAATTTCACGTGACCTCACGTGACGTCACGTGACATGACCAGAATACCCGTGGGGCAGTTCCCCTCATTGTGCTGAGTGTTTTGATATGTCACTGTCCATGTTGTGCAAATTTTAATTTGCTTGTTTTTTTGGGGCGGGGCTACATTGACATCACGTGACGTCACGTGACGTGGACCAGAATACACGTGGGGCAGTTCCCCTCATTGTGCTGAGTGTTTTGATATGTCGCATGTCCATCTTGTGCAAATATTTAATTTTGATGATTTTTGTTGGGGCGGGGCTACATGTGACGTCAAGTGACGTCACGTGACGTGACCCGAATACCCGTGGGGCAGTTCCCCTCATTGTGCTGAGTGTTTTGATATGATGTCCATGTTGTGCAAATTTTTTAATTGTGGTGTCGAGTGACGTCACCAGAATACCCGGTGGGGTGCCAATACTTTTGGCAAAAAGTGGCTACTTGAGGGTTTGGACATTTCATGTCAATATTGCAAGTCATTATGGGATTCTACTTATTATACTGCATAGAACAGTACATGTAATTATAATGTTGGATGTATTGTGTGTGTGAGAGCTTAGAGGACTTTTCGGAATTCCCTATTCAAGTCTATGGGATGTTCGATCGTCGACTACGGGAAAACCGAAAATTCCGTCGGGAACTCTGAATAAAAACTTCGTCCGGAGTAAGGTCCTAAAGAACCTTTCCGAGTTCCTTGTAAATCGCTCGAAAACTTGCCGAGTTACAAACCTCAAAAATTTATAATGGAAGTCTATGGGAAAAAAGGCCATTTTGAGATTCCTTACCGGGAATGCCGGAATTCCGATTCGCTTAGAAAATAGAAGCAACAAACTTCAGACCAAGGGTCTACGACATATCCGAATTTGGTGCATGTGGCTCGAACGCCCTGGGCCGCATTTTTTTTAAATAAATTTTTGTCTAAGAATAATAATATATAATAATAATATAATACGATAATAATAAGAATAATATAATAATAATAAAACTGTCTGTTAAACTGTCTATAACAACTTTTTAGTGCAAATGGCTTTTAACACGTCTTTATCTCACAATATTTAACATTGTAAGTAAGCGTCTTGTCTTAGAGAAGATCAGATTAAGTGCTGTAAACATTTCCTTAGGAATACAAGCTGATGTTGTGCCATGATGTGTGAACACAGGGTGAAAATGCCCTTTGGAATCTTAAGATACAAGCCCTTGCTTCCAGATTAAGCCAGCTAGAGTCCGTCCTTTCATTGTACCAACTAACCATATGCTTCACCTGTGCTGACCAATAGTACAGACGAAATTCGGTAAGGCGACTCCTCTCCCTTATCCTTTGGTTTCATTAATTTGTTAAAACTATTCTTCGAGGCATTTTGTGGTTCCAGATTAATTTAGAAAAGTGCTTATTGATGTCTTTAAAGAAAACATTTTGGTAAATGACAGGTAGGGATTGAAATAAATACAGAACTTAGGTAGAATATTCATTCTGATCACGTTAATCCTGCCCAGAAAAGAAATAGGGAGTGTCCCCCAGGTGTTAAGGTCTTTTTAATGGAATCCAGAAGAGGTGGCATAATTTGTTCTAAATAATCTGTAAATAGTGGTGTGACGATATTCCGAGATATTTAAAACCAACAGTAATTATTTTGAAGGGTGAGAGAGATGCAAGATCATTTGGAGCAGAAATTTTAAGAGAAAGCGCCATGGATTTTGACAGATTAATTTTATATCCAGATAAGGCACTGTATTCTGAAATACACTTTAATATTACTGGAACGGACTGCTCTGGCTCAGAAATATACAGCAGTACGTCATCTGCATACAAAGAAATCCGATGTTCCTCATCTCCCACCGTTATACCAGGGGGTTAGAGTAAAAAGTGTATTCTTTACTCCCCCTGTTAAATTCTCGCCAGACATCAATAATGCCAGACTCATTGCAAAGTTCTTTAGAGGACCAGGGATGATCTAAGATTAGTGGCTGTGCCTAAGGTAGACTTATCCATTTTTGGTCATAACACAGTTAAATACACCGGCGCAAACTCCCAAAGCCCTTAGCATGCTGGTTAAACAAAAGTATGGTTTTAGACATAATTCAGGTGAGTCTTCATTCGGAGCGTAAACATTCAGTATGACAGTAGGTTGACCATATGCTGTACCTGTAATTAAAACTATCTTCCGTCTGGGTCATTAATCTGTTGATCTAAATAAAGGGGAAGTGTTTACTAATTAAAATAATTGTGCCCCTCTTCCTGATTTGCTTTACAGGATGAAAAAAATATCTGCCTACCCAATCCTGTTTTAGGTTTAAATGTTCTGAATCAGATAAATGTGTCTCTTGAAGCATAGTCAATTGTAGTTTTCTGCTTTTAAGATAGGTTAGTATCTTTCTCCTCTTAATCACATGTCCTAACCCTTTACATTCCATGTGACAAAACCTGGCTGTATTGTGCGTAGTCATAGAATAACCAAAGTAATAAAAACTGAACACTTACGACTGTATTAAATCTGAAACATGTGTACACACCGACCAGTGAAGTTTTTTGCATTTCAATACACAAAACAAACGAACATAACAAGAAACACAAACAACCCCCCCCCCCACCGAGCATAGGATAATGATACCCCATACCCAGTACTGATACAGAATAGTGCCCTAGGGGGGCGCGCGGGCGCTAAAGACTAGTTTCCCTTCTCCAAAGTTCATTTACTTTTTGTACATGCCGTGTGGCCTTGTTCCCCCCACCTGCCTCGCCGTGTGCCTTGCTCCCCCACCTGCCTCGCCGTGTGCCTTGCTCCCTCCCCACGTGCCTCGTTGCGTGCCTTGCCCCCCCCGGACCCCGTTGGGACTGGTCAGGACGGATTGGCGGCATTGGGAGCCGCGCCTCGAGAGGGGGGTACAGTCAGGACTCAGCCCGGACTTTGGCCATTACGTCTGTGTTCACGTGTCTACCCCACCTTGTCTTTCCTCCCCACCTCTGCACACCTGTCCCCCCATTTGTCTTGATTATTATTAGTATTTAGTTAGGCCGCATTGCCTTGTGCAGCGCGGAATCCTTGGTTTTGTCCGGTTGTCGTTTGTTTTGGTCCGGTCCAGTCTGTGTCTCTGTTTCCTGTTTTATTTAAGTTAATAATCCTTGGTTTTGTCAAGCTTCCTGCATTTGGGTCTGTTTTTACCCTGTATCTCTACCCTGTTCCGTTACTACCATTGGTGTGTGCGAAGCAGATTTGCCACTAGGAAAAAAAGAACATTGCTGCCCATGAAGGTTTGCTAACATCATATGGACAAGCCAGAGGACTATTGGAAAAAATAATTTGTGGAGGAATAAGACCAAAATAAAACTTTTTCTTTTAAAATGAGAAGTATTATTTAGGAGAAAGGAAAATACTGAATTCCACAATAGAACCTTTTGTGAACATTGTGGTGGTAGTATCATGCTTTGGGCTTGTATTTCTGCATCTTTGCCAGGCAAGCTTTCCATCATTAATGGAACAATGAGATTATGCCAGTGAACTGAGTAAATGAAACTGGCAAGACATCTGTCCATGAACTGAATCTCAAGAAAAAAATGGGTCATACAACAAGACATGATCACAAAGCACCCAAGTCTGTCTACCAGAGAATGATTAAAGAAACAACAAAGATAAGTTTTTAGAATGGCCAACTCAATGTCCTGACTTTAACCAAAAGAGAAATGGTGGAAGGACCTGAAGCAAGCAGTTCATGTGAGGACACTCACTGAATCTAATGTTCGAAGCTTTTCTGTACTCAGGAATGGAATACAATTATTCTAAGCTGTTGTGCAGGACTAATCAAAAGCTACCAGAAACTTTTTCTTAAATTTATTGTTGGCACTAGAGCGATTGGGTTTCGGTCTGGAGACATGCTTGTGCCAGTCCATCACCTTTACCCTCAGCTTCTTTAGCAGGCAGTGGTTGTCTTGGAGGTTTGTTTAGGGTGGTTATCATGTATCATGAAATACTGCCCTGTGACACAGTCTCCAAAGGGAGGGGATCATGCTCTGCTTCAGTATGTCACAGTACATGTTGGCATTCATGGTTCCCCGAATGAACTGTAGCTATTCGGTGCCGGCAGCACTATGCAGCCCCGACCATGAGACTCCCACCACCATGCTTGGCTGTAGGCAAGACACACTGTCTTTGTACTCCTCACATGTTGCCACCACACAGCTCAGTTATCAGGGTCTTGGCAATCTGCTTATAGCCTATGCCATCTTTATTTAGAGCAACAATTCTTTTTTCAGATACTCAGAGAGTTCTTTGCCATGAGGTGCGATTTGAACTTCCAGTGACCAGTATGAGAGAGTGAGAGAGCATACACCAAATCTAACACACATACTCCCCATTCACTTCTGAGACCTTGTAAAACTGAGTCACAAGACTCAGAGAAAATGGCTAATTGTGCCCAATTTGGATATTCTTCACTTAGGAGTGTACTAACTTTTTTGGCCAGAGTGAGTAATGTGTTCACTTTGCTAAACTTAATATTTTATATTGATGGTAAAACCTGTTTTAGTTGATACAAAAAGTATGTTTTGTATTTTTCACTTACTGTAGCTGTGTAGAATGTATCTTAATTCCAAATATAGTTGATCAATTAAGATGTGTTTGAGGTTTTGATTTTTGAATTCTGGAGATACAGTGATAATGTCGCTAAATTGTAATGAAATCCTAATTCACCACAACTGCTTTGTGTAACTATATACACAAATCTTTTTATACCTACATTTTAATAGAATATAAATAGCAAAGTATTAAGTAATTCCTAGTTCCATTAACACAGTAAACAATCTTTTATTCTCTTTGGGCTGATCTTGTGTGGAAAAGGAACAATATAGAGCAACACAAACAAAGAAATGAAGAAGAAGAAAGAAAAGAAAGAAAGAGAGAAGAGAGAGAGAGGAGAGAGAGAGAGAGAGAGAGAGTACCAGGACAAGGGGAGGAGTGGGGGCGAGGACAAGGGGAAGGAGTGGGGCGAGGACAAGGACAAGAGAGAGGAGTTAGAATGCGTAGGTGCACTAAAAGTAGGACCAGAGCTAGGGTAAATAGAGCTAACTACTTCCAGGTCGGTGGACATCTTGGAGTTGCATTTAAAGGGCGGTGGCAATTTTAGGTGTCAGGCACTATATGAGGATGCTGTTTTCACATGGTTTCCTTGCCAGATGGTTTTCTCAGCTTGCTTTGTGATTCATCCAGCCTTGTTCCCTGTTCTGCCGCTGCCTGGTTTGAATCGGTTTGTTTGTTTTTGTGTTTTGCCTGCCCTGTATTACTTACTCGCTGCCTGCCTGTGTACCGGATTAGTGGACTGTTTTTCACTCTGTGTTTTTCGCCTGCCTTGTATTACCCTGCCTACCTGCGTACCGATTAGTGGACTGTTTACTATGTTGGAGTGGTTGCCTGCCTTGCCTGAATTAAGTTGTGTTGAGCTCATTAAAGACTTTTATAATTTAATCATAAAAAATCAGCGTCCTGCATTTGAGTCTCCCTTCCGGCCCACACTGAAAGACTATCATTGACCATGTCATAAACCACAGGCTATCATACAGGGAGGCTGGTGAAAAAAGTAATAGCCAATCTCAGCCGGGACACAGTGGCATCCATTGTTCGTATTTTCAAGAGAAACCAACAGGTAGGATATTGCTTCTCCTACAGCAAAGTGTAAACAGTTTACCATTTACCGTATTAGAGTGACTGTATGCCTCCGGTCCTCAATATGTACTGTACTGTATTTTGTCCCTCTTAAGATTCAACGTCTACCTCCGTCAGGGGGCAGAGGAAGCTCTTGAATGAAGAACAGGAACTTGCTATTGTCAACATGGTGATTGCTGACAATGAAATAAAACTGAAGGACATTCAGTTCCAGAATTGTAGAGGACAAACCTTGAAAGTGGCCCTACCACCACACTGACCGCCGTCTCCTGTTTTTCTAAGACCTGCACGAAACGCGGTGCCAGAGGGAAAAAGAGGACAGTTCAATTCATTCAAGTTCAACGGGTTAATTTGTATAGCGCTTTTACAATGGGCTTCATTCATCTCAAAAGCAGCTTTACAGAAACAGAAACATAGAACAGAAGTAAACATAAGGAGAAAAAAAGGAATTAATAAGTAAAAAATTATAGATATAGTTCACAGTGTGTATGTATGTATGTATGTATGTATGTATGTATGTTATGTAATGTTTATTTATATCCCAATGAGCAAGTCTGAGGTGAACTCAGGCAGCAGTGGCAAGGAAAACTCCCTTAAATTGGTAAGGAAGAACACCTTGAGTGGAACCGGACTCAAAAGAGAAAACATCCTCATATGGGTGTAACTGGAGGTGAGATTGCAAATATACAGTCAAACAAGTGTTGAATTAGTGTAAAGATCACATGGAGTTCAGATCTCCTCTTGGTATCAGAGTCCAACTTGAGCTGGTAGATCTGTAGATGTCTCAGGATTTTCATAGAGTCAGCTTCATCTCAGTGGAGGTCCAAAATCTTCATTGCATGGAAGACAATCGGAGCTGGTACAATGTCTGGATGCCTCGGGATGGGTAGAAAGAGAGAAGCAGTGTAGAGGGATTAACATATTTGCTGTTCATACAAAAGGTGCAAGTCTAAAGTATTGGTGCATAATTTTATGGAATATGTGTGCGTGGTACGCCTGACTAAAGAGGTGAGCTTTTATAACTGCTTTTGAACTGGAAAGTGTGTCTGAGCCCCGGAACACTATCAGGAAGACTATTCCAAAGTTTGGGAGCTAAATAAGAAAATGCTCTATCACCTTTAGTAGACTTAGATATTCTGGGAAACTACCAGAAGTCCTGAGTTTTGTGATCTCAGAGAGCATGAAGGATTGTAACGTGTTAGAAGACTAGTTAGATACATGGGCGCTAAACCATTAAGAGCCTTGTATGCTGTTTTTGTAGTATGAGCGATATGATTTTCAAAGACAGGTGCTGTCTAGTATAAACACCCAGGTCTTTCACTGTTGAGCTACTGTACTAGTAACAGTACATCCCTCTAAGTGAAAGTTAAATTGTGAAAGTTTCTGTGTACTGGTTTTTGGGCCTATAAGTAGTATTTCCTGTCTATCAGAGTTTAACAACAGAAAATTACAACTCATCCAGTCTTTTATCTCTCTAAGGCATTGAGTTAATTGGACACTTTGGCTATTTCATCTGGTTTTGATGAGATATATAACTGTGTATCGTCAGCATAGCAGTGGAAACTATCCCATGTCTTCTAATGATGTTCCCTAATGGACGCATGTATATCGAGAAAAGCAGAGGTCCTAGAACTGATCCTTGAGGGACCCCATGATTAACTGGTATAAACTGGAGGATTCACCATTAATTCTACAAAATGGTATCGATCAGACAGGTAGGACCTAAACCAACTTAAAAGCCTGACCATGAATACCTGTGTAATTTTGTAAGCCATCTAGGAGAATGTTGTGATCTGTAGTATCGAATGCAGCACTAAGGTCAAGTAGAAACTAATAGTGACATACAGTCCTTGGTCCAAAGCTAAGAACAAGTCATTTGTAACTTTAACAAGTGCTGTTTCTGTGCTATGATGGGGCCGAAACCTGACTGAAACTATTTAAGGATTATTATTCTCCTGTAAGAAGGAGCTCAGTTGAACAAAAACACCTTTTCTAGTATTTAGACATAAACGGAAGATGTGGAATAGGTCTGTAAGTTGATAGTACATTTGGATCTAAATTAGGTTTTTAATGAATGGCCTAATGACTGCCAACTTGAAAGATTTAGGGACGTAACCTAAAGATAGCGAGGAGTTAATAATACTAAGAAGAGGCTCACCAGCTTTATGTAACACTTCTTTCAGTAATTTAGTTGGAATGGGGTCTAGTGAGCAAGTTGTTGATGTAGTAACAAGTTATCTAACTCTTCCTGTCCTGTACTTGTAAAACACTTTAGTTGTGTGTCTAGAGCCTTAAGTGAGGACTGGGTCACTAGTTGCTCTCATATGTGGAGGCGTCACCTATTTTATTCCTGATACTTTCGATTTTATCAGTGAAAAATCTCATAAAGTCCTCACTACTGAACTGTGATGGAATAGTGTGTTCAGATTTCTGTTTGTTAAACTAGCCACTGTGCTAAATAAAAACCTGGGGTTGTTCTGGTTATTTTCCATGAGTTTGCTCAGGTGCTCAGCCCTACAGCTTTAGAGCCTGTCTATAAAACCTCTAATTTAGTTTTTCTCCACTTTCGCTCGAGGTTACGAGTTTCTCTCTTGAGGGTATGAGTATGACTATTATACCACGGTGCAAGCGTTTTATCTCTAACCTTCTTTAATCATATTGGGGCAACAGTGTCTAATGTGCTAGTGAATATTGCGCCTATGCTGTTAGTCATTACATCTAGGTCGTTTGTGTTTTAAGGGTACAGTTAGAAGTCCAGACAGATCAGACAGGTTATTTGTGAATCTGTCTTTGGTGGTCGGAATTATAGTTCTAACCGAGTCGGTAACGTGGTGAGACACAGTCTGTACTATAGGTAGTGTGTACATTATGAGATAAAGGTCTGTGATGTCATCACTTTGAGGTATGAAATCTATATCAGTGACATCTATTCTATGAGATATTATTAAATCTAGTGTGTGATTACAACGATGAGTTTGCTTTAATGATGTTTGTTTAAGCCCAAGTGAGTTTAGTAAGTCCATAAATGTAAGTCCTAAAGCATCGTTTGTATCGTCATCGTGAATTTTAAAGTCTCTTACAATAAGTGCTTTATCAAAGTTAACCAATAAGTCTGAAAGAAAATCTGTAAATTCTCTAAGAAATCAGTGTAGGGCCCTGGGGGTCTGTACACACTATTACATTTACTTTATTACATTTACAGCATTAGCAGACACTCTTATCCAGAGTGACTTACCATTGTCTTATTTCAGAGTACACGGTCGCTAGAGCAAGAGACATCAGGGATCTCTTCGTGTACATGTGCGATAGTGTAACCTTAAGGACAAGCACTTCAAATGAATTACAGTAAGGTAATCACTAAAGATAATGGCAACACCACCTCCACGACCAGTCTGACGAGGCTCATGCTTATAAATATATCCTGATGGTGTAGACTCATTTAAACCGATGTAGTCATTTGGTTTAAATCCAAGTTTCGGTAAGGCAGAGTGCAGTAAGGCTATTTTCTGAGATGATTTCATTTACAATAGTGCTTTGGGTGTAAGAGATCTAATGTTCAGAAGCCCAAACTTTAGGAACTGTTTTGTTTGGTTTCTATGGCATTTTTCTGGTCTAATTACAGTAAGATTATTTCGAGAACTTCTCACGTATTTACTTTTTGATCTCACTGCTCGGGGAACAGACACAGTTTCTATAGGGTAAACTATGTGGTGCATTGTGTCAATGTGTTGAGGTGAAGGATGACTATTGAAATTTAAATTTAAGGAGTAGTTTACCATTCAGAAGGTGTGCAGCGCCCTGGAGATGTCATGGACTCAGCAGGTGCAAACAAAATGCATGCATTTACTAAACCCAACAAAACAGGCTTCAAAAGAAACTACACTGCAAAATAAGAGTTTAAGAGTTTAGGAAACTTGTTAAATGTATTGAAAATGCATTGTAAAAAACTTTAATATGAGAATAATAAAAAAAATCCTACTGTTTATAGTCCAGAAATCCAGCCATCAAAAATAAGTTATTCCTGACATTATAGAGCTGAAACCATCTTTATGTAAAATTGCTGATTATTTGTCTTTCTTCAGGCAAAATGGCTTATGCAAACACTCTGTCTTGCACTTCTTTTTTTCCCTCAGAACACAGGGGGATATAGAGAGACAAACAGTCTATATGGAGTTGGTCTGTGGCAGTGTGAAATAATATGTTAAAATTAACAGGAATTCATATAATAATAAGAGAGACAAATAGATAACAATAAATCTTACAATAAACACAATGAGTGCCAGAAATAATTAAAACAAGAGATTCACAAAAGGAGATCCATAAATATCTAAAATAGAAGTACAAAGAAATAAATGAGCTCCACAAAACTGTAATGAAATTAAATTAAAAATTACAATTATTTGCAATTACCACTGGAATATATCTCGCTCCTCAACACCATGCTACTATGTCTAGCAAATGTTTTCTGAGAGACATTCAAATATATTTTTACTGTTAAGGTATTTATATATTCCAGAAGTATGTATATATATCAGTACTAGATAAAGTACTAGATGCACACAAATTAGCTTTAACCAAAGAAACGCAGAGAAAACTTACATTTTTAAAAGACTTGGTAGATTATACACTCATGCAGATGGAATGTAGAAAATAACAGAAAGCTGTCATACAGGTTCCTGAATGTCCTATGACATTTATAAGTAGTAGCACATGGTAAAGAACTGTGGGAACTAGGACAGCCTGACAACCTGGGGGAAATCAAAACATGTGGTGCAGTAAATATAAGTGCTTGGAGTGATCTGTCATGCAACCTCTCATACGCCTTTGTGTGCTATAATAGTAAGGAACAACACATTTTTGTTAGTAAAGAAGCCTGCCTGATTAAAACATTATAGACTGTGTGTGCTTAGTCTTAAATTGAAAATCTGATACATATGGAATCTTAATGACAACAGTTAAAAACACCAGATCTTAAATATCTGTGACATTCATTGCACTTAATGAATGATGCATTGACATTAAGAAACATCAATAAACATTAGACATTTAAGTTATATTTACTTAAGTGGTAATCATATGCTGTTTTTACATAGAAACTAAAATTGGTAATCAAATGTTTATTTACATCTCTCAAAAAATGCCATGGCTGGAAGCTCAGTCTTACTGCAAAGCACATTATACTGATCTGGCCAGTGCTAGAAATGCAACAGAAAACTCAATTATACTGTACCAAGTCTGAACCCTGGCTTGGTTTGGATTGGTTTGTACAGAGACGGCTGGAGGTGGTCAGATGGTATCACACTCTCTAACATCGGTTGGATGTCTGGAAAACCTGATAATGCTTTGGGGAATGAAAACTGTGCTTATATAAATAATGGTCAGGCTGTTGATGCACAGTGCTCAGACATAATGCCTTTCTTCTGTTACTCAAGTGAGTTAAAGTTTCATTCAGTCTCATATTTAATTATTATTTGAACATTGAAACTAATATTTAAACATTTCAATGTGTTTGTGCTTGTATGTGTCTTTACATTTCTATATCCAGTAATCCAAAGAAAAATCATTAAAGTGAAGTTCAGTCAAGTCAGGATGTGAATGATCCTGCACTAAAGGAGGCCATGTTGGAGAAGATGAGTCTCATCCTTCTAAAGAAACCACTTATAACATACTTTTTCCTCCTTTTCATTGCTGCATACAGAACCTGAATCTTAATCAACCTCTGACACTGACATACTGTATTGTAGTCAGACTGTTGGGTTCAGTTTCTGTAGCATATTTATAGCATATACACAGGAGATTATTGTCACTTTTCTGCATAATAATAATAATAATTTATTTATTCTCTTCTTTAGATAAAGCAAGAAACTAATCGATCAGGGGATGCAAGAGACCATCATAGTGAAATGGAAAACACAACTAGATGGAAATGTATTTTACAAACGAAAGAAAATAACAGTAAATGATAGAAAGAACTCAGAGCAAAGTCTGAAATTGTTTAGTTTTGCAGTGTTATAGATTTTCTTAAATTGTTGGTTCAGTGTCATGAGTTGGTTCATTGGTTTAATTGGTTTCATTGGTTCATGAGCATAGAGTGTTGGTGCACTAGGGTGTTTGGATGCTTTCACCTTGCCACTCTTGCAAGTCACTCAGGTTTGCTGACTGTAGAGTGGTTGGAGCTTTATGTCCAAGGAAGTTGTGTCACCTTGTGGCTCTCCCTTTTAGTTATGCTGTCATAGGTAGACTTGGCAGAGTCCCTGTCTGCACTTTACACATTATGTACTTTGTCTTTAAACATCCTATCATCACATGATACAAGCATACCTCCTGTAAATTCTGCAGATCCGACTATAATACCTTCCTTGAACTGCCATCCGTTGGTCATCTTGTGCTGTGGTCTTCAACAGTGAACATTTGAAGATTTAGGCAGGAATGAATTAGTGTAATGTCTGCAATTAAAACTCATAAATTACTCGGACCTATTAGTTCCTCAGGAACTCGTGGTTGCACAGTTCCACTTGACTATGAACTGATGTAGAAAGGACATTATTTACATTTACATTGTTTTTGTCTAGTGTCACCTAAATGAGGATGGGTTTCCTTCTAAGCCTGGTACCTCTCAAGGTTGATTTTAGGGAGATTTTCCTTGCTACTGTCACCTCGGTCTTGCTCATTATGGACAGATGTAAAGATTTAGAGATAAATAGTAATTAAATTTTAAACTTTAAAATGTTATTCTGTTTTTATGCTTCTTCTATGAGCAATAGTGGCACAAGTGGTTAAGTCTCTGGTTGTTGATTGGATGATCGGGATTCAAGCCCCAGAACTGCCAAGATGCGGCTGTTGGGCCCTTAAGCAAGGCGCTTAATACTCTTTGCTCCAAAGTTAAGATATGTGAAGATAGAATTTCACTGTGCTGTATATGTATCTGGCAAAAAACATAAAGACATGTAATAGTCTTTTGGGTCAGAAGGAATACATGGTAACGTCTAAGCAACTAAATGCCTCTTTTCTTTGGCTTATGTTAATGTTCATTAACATTAGTCTGCCATCAGGTGAACACTGAACAACCTTGGTGTGCAAAGCACTGCCACGAAGCACTGCCACTAGAAGAAAGCCACTACTTTCCAAAAAGAACATTGCTGCCCATGAAGGTTTGCTAAAGATCATATGGACAAGCCAGAGGACTATTGGAAAGATAATTTGTGGAGGAATGAGACAAATAAAAGTTTTTCCTTTAAAAATGAGAAGCATTATTTTGGAGAAAGGAAAATACTAAATTCCAGCATAAGAATCTTATACTTTCTGTGAAAAATTTGTGGTGGTAGTATCATGCTTTGGGCTTGTATTTCTGCATCTTTGCCAGGCAAGCTTGCCATCATTAATGAAACAATGAATTATGCCAGTGAACTGAGTAAATGAAAATGGTAAGACATCTGTCCATGAACTGAAGCTGAAGAAAAAATGTGGTCATATAACAAGACAATGATCACAAGCACCCAAGTCTGTCTACCAAAGAATGAGTAAAGAGGAATAAAGGTATATTCTAAATGTTTTAGAATACTGCACTGCGACCCAGTCCACGGTATCCAGGGGATCATTCACTGCTTCAGTATGTCACAGTACATGGTTCCCCCAATGAACTGTAGCTATTCAGTGTTTGCAGCACTCATGCAGCCCCAGACCATGACACTCCCACCACCATGCTTGGTTGTAGGCAAGACACACTTGTCTTTGTACTCCTCACCTGGTTGCCACCACACAGCTTGGTTTCAGGGTCTTGGCAATCTTTTTATAGCCTATGTCATCTTTATTCATTTAATTCTTTTTCAGATCCCCAGAGAGTTCTTTGCCATGAGGTGCCATGTTAAACTTCCAATGACCAGTATGAGAGAGTAAGAGCACGATAACACCAAATTTTTCACACCTGCTCCCCATTCACACCTGAGACCTTGTAAAACTGTGTCACATGGATCCAAGAAAATGGCTAATTGGGACCAATTTGGATATTTTTCACTTAGGGGTGTACTAATTCTTTGGCCAGTGGTTTAGATATTAAAGGTGGGGTGCATGTTGTTTGAGAAATGCTTCAGAAAAGTCAGAGTCAGGCCTTCAGAGTCAGGCCGACAAACAAAATAAACGTGTAGCCAATGAGCAGAAAGGGGTGTGTCTTGTCAATATGCGGTGGAGAGAGTGTTCAGTGCGTATGTCTGACATTAGCAGAAAGGGGCGTGTCTTGTCAATATGCGGCAGAGAGAGTGTTCAGTGTGCAAGTCTGACATTAACCGAAAATGATTGAAACACTGACATGGCGGATAAAAAATGAAAAGCAAAAAAAAATCTTACGATATGGCAAGAAGCAAGACCCGTGTTAATATAGGATCAGCTTTCCATCGCCGGAGAGAACTGAATGTCTTAAACGTGAAACGGAGCTAAACCTTTCACGGTACAACAGAGTACTACAAGAACACATTTGTATTACCATAGTATTACTCATTGAGTTCATTTATTGTTAAAAATATTCCCTCATCCATCTGCCATAATAGTTCTGCCATAATAGTTGCCTTGGTTGTGTATGTATGTGTTGGGCGGAGCTATCAAAACAGGGCTGACACCCATTTGGGTTAGGGGCGTGTTTGTTTTGGTGATTTCAAATGTCAACATTGGCTTTCAAACATTTTGCACCCTACCTTTAATGGCTGTGTGTTGAGTTACTGTATTTTGAGGGGACAGCAAATTTACACTGTATACAAGCTGTACACTTACTACTTTGTAGCAAAGTGTCAATTCTTCAGTGTTGTCACATGAGAAATCCAAAAAAAAATATTCATAATTATTTTTCATAATTAAATAATTGTGAGATACTGTACGTACATACTTACATACATACAGTATATAGATCATTTCTTGAAAGCGAAATTTCCTCTGATATTTAGAGTATGCGGTTCATGTTTGCATCATTAATGACAATGAGAAGCATTAATGGTCTACAAGCTGTTATACAAGCTGTACTCTCACTACTTTACATTGTAGCAAAGTGTCATTTATTCAGGGTTGTCACATGACAAGATATAATAAAATATTTACAAAAATGTAAGGGGTGTACTCACTTCTGTGAGATACTGAACATATATACTAACATACATACATGTAGATTGTTTCTCCCAGAATGAAAGCATTTATGACTCTCACCCACATTTTATTACCCGATCCACGGATTATCCGCTGCATCCACGGATATAACAGCAATCCGTCTATATATATAGGGTTCCAAGTCAATGAAAAGTGGAGGTGAGGAAGGCTCTGAGGCAGATCAAGAGTGGAAAGGCTGTTGGGCCAGATGAAATACCTATGGAGTGTGGAAGCGTCTAGAAAAGACAGCAGTGGAGTTTCTATTTAGATGGTTTTATCAGTATTGTAAAGAGTGAGAAGATGCCTGAGGAATGGTGGAGAAGTGTTATAGTGATGTGCAGAACAAGGGTGATGTGCAGAGTTGTAGCAACTACAGGGGCATAAAGTTGATGTGCTACACAATGAAGCTATGGGAAAGAGTAATGGAAACTAGTCAAAGAAAGGAAGTGGATATTTGTGAGCAGCAGTATGGCTTTATGCCCAGAAAGTGCACTCCCGATGCAATTTCCTCCGAGAAAGTTCATGGAGAATTACAGAGATGGTCAGAAGGAACTTTGTGGATTTAGACAAAGCATATGACAGGGTGCTGAGAGAGGAGCTATGGAGAAGTAATAGCAAGAATTCAATAAACAGAGCAAAGGATCAAACACAATGAAATCATAGCAATGGTACAAAATACTTGATGTAAGCTGGCTAACTATACTTCATTTTAGTGGTTTGTCTGATCATGGCCTACTGTATATAACCCGTCACCCGGGTGTGATCAATATTTAGGTAAGGGTGCCCTCTGGAGGGTTGAAGGTGGAAGTGCAGGTCAAGTCAATCCAAGAAGCTTTTATTGTCATTTCAACCATATATAACTTGCAGTACAATGAAATGAGACAATGAAATGAGACAATGTTTCTCCGGGACCATGGTGCTACATAAAACAAGGCAGAGCTAAGGACTTAGTAAATAGTCATAGAAACATAAAGTGCATCTGTGCAACCTGGTGCAAACAGAGAGAGACAAGACAGGACAAAAGACAATGCAAACAAAAATGCAAGACAACACACAAAAGACAATACACAAAAGAAAATAAACAAAAACAGCACTGACCAGTGTAAATACTGTATGTTCAATCAATTTTGCATGTGCAGAAATACTTGAATGAACAGATTAGTACAGGGCTCTCAAGTCCCCCCCCCCCCCCCCGAATAAAAAAAAAGAAAATAAATAAAAATTATGACAAAACATTCCAAAACTTAATATTTGAATTAAACAAAACAAAATTACACAATGTAGTGCTGGTGGCTAGTAGCCTCATTTTTATGAGATTTAATTTATGATAAATTCATTATTTTATAAAATGTCATAATACCGGGGGCGCCCTGGCACCATCTCAGGGCCCCCAGTTTGAGAACCACTGGCCTAGACTACTTGTTCTGAGCAGGTGTTTCATTGAACAGGCTGTAAAACTGTTGGCTAAGTTACAGGCACTCATGAAAATCTGATACTGATGATCTGGGAAAAATTCTCGAACAGCAAAATATCATTGTTTGTGTCAAAAAAGTTGTGAATTTGTTGTAACATTAAAACAGGAGAGCATGACTTACTCCGTTCTCAAAGTGATGCTCGCAGCTACAGTGGTTTTTGTGGGTGAACGAGGATGATGCTGAACAATTCCAGGATATGCTTTTTTTTTCATTGGATGTTGCGTTAAATCTTACCCATTTACAATCGTGCTATTTTCTGATCAGGCTCAGTGCATGACACTTGAGAGCCCTGTTAATATCATAGCAGCAGTTACATGAGGTATTGTAAAGTAATTGTGCAAAACAGCATTTGACTGAAATGTGAGACAGTATGTGCAAAGAGCAAAAACAAAGCGCAAAACAGTGCAGTGATGGTGCTGTAGACATGGATTTAAATTGGAATAGTGTGTATTTGGTGTGGGTCGTTGCAGTCCATACAGTTGATTGTGCATGTGTGTGTGTGTGTGTGTGTGTGTGTGTGTGTGTGTGTGCTCGGTACAGTTCGGTTCAGTTATTGAGGAGTCTAATGGCTTGTGGAAGGAAATTGTTACACAGTCTGGTCATGAGGGCTTCGGTACCTTTTTCCAGAGAGTGTGTGGGGTCATCCACAATGTTGTGTAAATGTCGATGCTGCAGGGATTTGCAATTCAGGAGGGTGCAGTTCCCAAACCAGACAGTGATGCAGCTTCTCAGAATGCTCTCAATGGTCCCTTGGTAGAAAATAGTCAGGATGGGGGGAGGGAGATGGGCTTTTCTCAGCCTTCATAGTTAGTAGAGATGCTGCTGGGTTGTCTTGGTGATGGAGCTGTTGTTGAGTGACCAGGTGAAGTTCTCCGCAAGATGAACACCAAGAAATTTGGTGTTCTTGACGATCTCTACAGAGGTTCCAGAGATGTTCATAGGAGAGCGGTCGCACTGTGCTCTCCTGAAGCCAACAATCATTTCTTTAGTTTTATCAACATTCAGAGAAAAGTTGTTGGCTCTACACCAGACAGTTAGATGTTGCACCTCCTCTCAGTATGCTGACTCGTCGTTCTTGCTGATGAGACCCACCATGGTTGTGTCATCAGCAAACGTGATGATATGGTTCAATCTGTGCATTGTTGTACAGTCATGAGTGAGCAAGGTGAACAGCAATGGTCTAGGCTAGGTCTCTAGTCTTCAGTAGTGCACACACTTTA
Source organism: Tachysurus fulvidraco (assembly GCF_022655615.1). Classification (NCBI taxonomy): domain Eukaryota; kingdom Metazoa; phylum Chordata; class Actinopteri; order Siluriformes; family Bagridae; genus Tachysurus; species Tachysurus fulvidraco. The sequence goes on along the minus strand of NC_062526.1, from coordinate 19,788,381 downwards.
GGAGTCATCCACGTCTTCTGGTTGGAGCGTGTGGTGTTGGTCTTGAAGATGGTCACATTATCAATGCACTTGGCGATGTAGCTGGTCACTGATGCCGTGTACTCCTCCAAGTTGGTGAAGTCGCCGTTGGTTGCAGCCTCCTTGAAGATGTCCCAGTCAGTGCACTCAAAGAAGTCTTAGTTCCTGCTAGCCAGGGTTTCACCTGCTTCAGTACCAGTTTTGAGTGTCTGATGAGTGGTCTGTATGCTGGATTTAGCATAACAGAAATGTGGTCTGAGTAGCCGAGATGGGGGCGGGACCCTGTATGAGACGTGCCGGGAATGTTTGTGTAAACAAGATCCAGCGTGTTTCCCCTTTTTGTAAAGTCAACATGGATGGAATTTAGGGAGCACTGACTTGAGATTTGCATGACTGAAATCTCCTGTGATGATAAACAGTCCATCGGGGTGAACATTCTGCAGATTGCTAATAGCCCCATAGAGTTCACATAGAGACTCTTTAGAATTAGTGCTGGGGGAATGTACACTCCAAGAATGAAAACTGTGGTGAATTCTCGTGGCAAGTAAAACGGCCTGCATCTAACAGTCACAAACTCCACTAGCGACAAGCAGTAACTAGAAACAAGCACAGAGTTCTTGTGTTAATGTAAACACACACACCACCACCGCAAGCTTCAAAAAAGGAGGCTACACAATAGCCAATCAGAAAATACCACTATCTGGGTAAGATTCAACACAACAACCAATGAAAAAAAAAATCATATTCATTAGAGAAGGTATTTTCGATGGTCGGTTTGAACAAAACTTCAAAATGAAACAGCTTGCCTCTGGATGGGACATTGTCCTCAATCATGACCCTAAAAATGGCTGGGCTTGAGCCGAACTGTTTTAAATGGGAGCCAACATTACAAATGATAAAGGAGTCCAAAAAGGCAACAAACACTTACAATAAACAACAACAGTCATAGGGTGCTTTCACACCTATAGTTTGGTTCATTTGGTCCGGACCAAAAGCAAAAAATGATAAATTGTAGCTTTTTAGCAGTTTTTGGTTCCTTTTCACACCACACTGATCGTTATGTTCTGCACCAGTTGAAACAAACCAAAATGCAGTCATATGATAACATCCACATCACTCATTGGCCACATGTCCTTGAGCGTATTTCCTAAACTGCTTCTCGATTGGTCAGAATAAATGTGCGGGAAATTTCAACGAAACTCCGGAAGTAAACAAAATGAGGAAAATACAGGAAAATACAGCATACAGTACACCATGGAGAGAAGACTGCGCACTGCAATTATGTTTGTGGTTGTAATCTGCTACATCGCTTGTATACAGCATTCTATGCAAAGTCTTAATTTTCAAAATGAAGCCTGGATGCAGCTTGAAAAGATCATTTTAATGCACTGCAAACGGCGAAGACGCATCACAAGACACTTCAGGAGGCGGCGAGCATTACTTTTGCGAAATTGTGACATGCTTATCTTCCGCAAATATTGCCAACGACCCACTACGGCAGTGGTTTAGTCCAAAATGCGCAATACTTTTTGCAGTTAGGTCTATTCGATCTCGGACCGTGTTCTCACCACAATGGAACCGTACCAGAGTTCGTTTGAAAGCGTACCGAGACCACCTCTTCAAGGAGGTCTCGGTACGCTTGTTTGGTCCGCTTTTGGTGCGCACCAGAGTTCGATTGCTGCATTCTCACCTGCCCAAATGAACCGCACCAAATGTGCAATCGAACTCTGGTACGATTCAACCGAACTAAACAAGGCAGGTGTGAAAGCACCCTTAATCAATCTCTCTCTCTCTCTCTCTCTCTCTCTCTCTCTCTCTCTCTCTCTCTCTCTCTCTCTCTCACTCACTCACACAGTGGAGGGGGGGGGGATTTTGGAGATGTCACGCTTGCCTGTCTTCAAAACTTGAGAGCCCTGTTTATTTTATAGTGTGAATTACTTTTTTTTGGAAAACTGCGGTACTGTAAAAATACCTAAGTATGTTTGACATTTAAACTCAAAAACTGCAAACTACTACTAAGATATTTCTTCATTTGTTTCTTTATATATTATTATGCAGTACAGTATGTAACCCTGAATGTTGAGGATTCCTGTGACTGGGGAGTGCTTACCCTTGAAAAGCAAACACAGAGAGAATGAGAAGAAGCTTCTTCCCGCAGGCCATTCGGAGTCTAAACCAGGAAACACTCAGTATCTAGTACTGGACCTCTCCCTCCATCTTCACTGTTTTTATGCACACCTTTTTTGCATTGACACTTCAACTCTGGCAGAGGTAGGAGTAAGTCACACACGTGCAAGTCACAAGTAAGTCTCAAGTCTTAACCTTCAAGTCTCAAGCAAGTCCGAGTCAATTTTTTGTGAGAGTCAAGTCAAGTCACTGCTTTATGTCAAGAAGTTAAAAGTTAAACCTACAGTATATATGGAAAAGTTAAATCTACAGTATATATGGACTATGAGAGTTTTATTTGCAACAAAAAATTATTATATGCATTTATTTTTAAAAGGTGTCCACATACAGGTGAGTTGTAAATACAATAAAAATCTAAAAATTAAAAAAAAAATCAAAACTACAAAGTCTAAGATGTAAATGTAACTGAAATAAGGCCAACATAAAAGCATGAAAAGTTTCAATATGCCTCAAACATGGCAGAAGAACATGGAAAAGTATATATATAAAAAAGTACAATGGTTCTTTGCAAACAAATGGCATTTTTTGAACAGGCATTCCCTGACATGACATGACATGAACACATCCTTAAATTAGATCCTTCCTTTTTTACAACAGAATAACAACAACAATCAATCATCAATCAAAAAACGTAAATTATTGATTCACACAAACCTTGAAGTGAATTAACTATTGGGGGGGGGGAGAGAGAGAGAGAGAGAGAGAGAGAGAGAGAGAGAGAGAGAGAGAGTGTAATTTAATTAAAGGGATATTTCACCACAAAATGAAAATTCTGTCTCCTTTTTCTCACCCTCATGATGTAACAAACCTGTATAAATTTCTTTGTTTTGATGAACACACATGTAGATATTTTGAGGACTGTTTGTAACCAAACCATTCATGAGCCCTATTCACTTCCATAGTGGGAAAAAAGAATACAATGGAAATGAATCAGGCTCATGAATGGTTTAGTTACAAACTTCCTCCGTGTTCATATAAACAAAGAAATTTATAGAGGTTTGTAACATCATGAGGGTGAGAAAATTATGAAAGAATTTTTTTATTTTTGGGTGAACTATACCTTTAAATTGAATGTGTGTGTGCATGCGAGACAAGAATATGGCTGTGCTTGCAACTCTTAAGTTTTTTATTTTTGTATTTATATTTATGTTTTTTATATATCTGTGCATCCCCATAAAAAATCCATAAGCTTTTCACTCAAAGCCTAACACTGAAGACCAATTAGTGGTATTGCGAAAAAGCTGACATTTCCACATAAACAGTGACCAACCATTTAGACTACACTGCGCTTGCAAAAAAATTAATTTGATAGAACTTTGTCATTCGGTTGTGAGCGATGTGGTCGCATACTGCTGTTCTTCTCTTCTCAACTTGCACAAAATCCCGGTACCCGAATTTAATAATCTTTGGAGTAGCGCCTTCCATGTTTCGTCACGACTGTTAAGGTTTATTAGTTAGTGCGCGCTCTCACTCCGCTTGCATGCTGCGTCACGTGGTTAGATTTAACTCAAGCCCGAGTTAAGTCTCAAGTCATGAATGTCAAGTCAAAGTCAAGTCGAGTCTTTTTTTTAAATATTTGTCAACCAAGTCTCAAGTCTCAAATGTGTGACTTAAGTCCGACTCGAGTCAAGTCATATGACTCGAATCCCCCATCTCTGAACTCTGGACTGTCACTTTAACTCTGGACTTGCACAGCACAGTGCCACTTTATACACTATACAGTATACACTATTTACACACCATACTGCACATAGACACTGGACAATCTTTAAAAAACCATACACATTTATGTATATGTATATACATTGTTTTTCCACATATATTTTCATATTTTATATAGTTTTTATATAGTTTATACTTTTTTATTTATCTATCTACTTTCGGTTTTGGTTTATTTTTTTTTAAATCCTAAATTGCATTGCATTTTTTATGCTTATATACCGGCCAGATGCAAAAAAGCATTTCACTGCTTGTCGTACCCTGTATGTATGTGTATGTGACAAATAAAATTTTATTTGATTTGCCCCGCTAAACACTCCCACCCAGACTCTGATTTGATTTAATCAAGGTTTTATTCAAATTAGGTCACACAGAGTTGTTTGCATAGGTTGATTTGCTAGAAGGAAACAAATAAGCAGTTCAGTTTAACACCAAATGTAAAATGGCATCTATACTCTCCCTCTGTACCCAAATTGTTGATATTGTTTTGAATAGCTTGTCCTCTAGTTGTATCTGGTAATTCTTATTGATGTGTAGGGTATTCCTAACTGCTGTTTATTGCCTGTTTGTCATGACACTCAACATTATACTGCCGAGTATGCTCTTGGTCTTCCTGGATCTGCCTGTATGTCGTGTCTTTAAAGAAGTCCTTCTTTGTATAATTTTTTACAAGATTGCTGAAATTGTGAATGGAATCACCTTCCCACTCAATGCCTGATTATGCTAGTAATTGAACAGATGATGATAGCCATTGACTTAAAACGTTTTTCAATGACTTAAAAAATCAAAAAATGCATCTAATGTTAATATATGACCGTGGATACCAAGCCTTTTACACAAGGAAACTGCTTTTCTTATGCAAAACTATTTTGTCAGAATGTGACATGTGCCTGGTGTCACACCAACTAGCACTAACACTAACTAAAGTCTTAATTGAAGAACATTGCACAACAATAAAATAAGAAGGTTTCAGCATATTCCCGTGAGAACCCAGGAATTGCCCTGTATTAATTTTTTATCAAAACATGTCCCAAAGTACAGTATTCAAGTTGCAATTATTCAGCTAGCCAGGTTGCAAGACTAAGCAATCTAAGCAATTGCAAGACTGGAGGTGGGAGTCTGTGTGTTTAAGATAAGATAATGATTCTTTAAAGAAAACTATAATATTAAGACAAGGTGATTGAAATAAAAAGAGACATAAAAAGACTTAACATAAAATTATCCATTGATTATGAAAAACATGCAAAGCAGAACAGTAGAAATATAGTAGTAAAGGTTTTATATTATACAAAGATTAATATTATAGAAAAGTTCAAGATTAATATTAGACCTATTAAATATGTTTGTATTTAGATATTTGGTGGGGTCTACTTGGAGCACCCTCCAAGAAGCAGCAGGAAGGGAGGAACTGCGGTAGTTCTCCCTCACACACATTAGGTTAAGCAGCCTGCCACTATAAGTGCTGTCCAGCTGGTCATCAGAGTCTCAAGCATGGTGTTAAAGTCATTTTCCATCATACATGATAGCTTGGCTGTCATCCTCCTTTCTTCTACCATGTACACTGGTTCCAGGGTGCATTCCAGGTGAAAGCTGATCTTCTTCATCATTTTATCCAGTCTCTTCCCGTCTTCATCATAGATGCTGCTGCCCCAGCAGACAACCCAAAAAATTAGCAGATTCCACCACAGACTCAAATTTACACCCAGACTAAATGGTGAAGGAATGTTGTTGTGGTCTCAAAATAGTGTTCATCACTGATGGATTTTAGAATTGTTAAATGCAGTCCATTCTACTTACCCAGATAATTCATTATCATGCTCATTGTCACAGTGTACAGTCCACCAGGCACTAATTCAAGGGTAGAGCAAAGGTAACTATACAGGGCTCTACAAAAAGCAGCACCATATGTGATCACATGACAGAAAGGCTTGTATTTTTGGTCTTTTTTGTATTTTTTCCCCCAGTTGTGCCCTGTCTGTCTTAGATTTACATCCAATCTGTTTTGCAAACTATCAAAATGGAGGAGGAGGAGGAGGTTTGCATTTAATCATCTTCTAAAGAAGATAAATAGTAACTCCGTTAGTCAGATACTGCAGAACATCTCTGAAAGACACTGAGAACTATAGAACCTACAACATTGAGAGTTTACCTCCTTCATATTTCAGGTATGTTTCTGTTCTTTACTAAAATACTGCATTAATAACGTAACATGTTAAAAAGCTTAACATGTGGAATAATGAATGTTTTTAGTATAATTGTATTCCTTAGAGCAGAGCTGTACAGAGATCTTGATACCAGCAGGCGATTATTAGAGTCTAGAATATAAGAATCAGATCCACATCTAACTATTAGAAAAACATGGACAGATTCCAGAACATCAGTAGTGATGAAAAAAATTTAATAAATATACAATACTATAAGTGTATACTGAATACTGTAAAAAAATGATTGTTAAAAACAAAAGCTTTACAGTGATGATGTAGTGATGTGAGTTCTCCATCATTTATCTAAATATTTTATGTGTATTTATACAGAATCTTAACATATTTATATTTGGATTATTAATTAAATGATCTTTGCTTATTGTATTTACATAAGCCTTTCAAGAACCGCAATGTTGTAGCACAGATGAAAAATAACCTAGAGCTGAGTTAATATTATTTCGAAAAATCATTAAACACCAAAAATGGCCATGTGAGCTCCATGAGAAACTCAATCATGCAAAGAAATCTAAATAATATCACAAGTATATAAAGTATTACATTATGATGACTCCACATCATTCCTAATAGGAAAAATAAGTATCTTGTCTCTGCATAGAGAACACCGTAATAAATTGGCAAACATAATATGTATTCATTATGTCTTATGATATTATGACAGTCACTACAATATAAAATTTTGCACCCCACATAAATTATACTTCATGGGTTTAAGCCAAAGTTAAAAATGTAAACACTGTCTTACTTCCATAGATGTTGCAGCCAATCCCCTTCTCAGCGGAGCAAACAACACTCTGAAGTCTTATTTTGTCCTTGACAATGGGAGTTGCAGTGATGTGATTTGATGTGATGTATTGTAATGTGATACTTGCAGTTATCTGTTTTGCTGAAGCCAATGGTTTTGATCACATTTCTTATCTCTTAGTGAGTTTCAACACATCAGTGATGGAACAGCGTCTGTTCATGCTCCTGTGTTTCACAGGTGAGCAAATAATACAGCAAAGAATACAGTCCACCTCTACCAAAAGTAATTATAATATTTATAGGAGACAAAGTACTAGTTACATATTCTGTATATCATGTATACATATGTAAAATACACAGAAATGCATTTAGCATTTAATGATTTGCACTTAAGGAAAGATGAGAGGAAATATCATACTGAAAAAAAATTAATGTTGATCTAGCATTGCTGTCATGAAGTGGACTCAGAAGAAGTAGAATCCATACGCTGATATTTATAAAGACACATCAGCATAGAATACAAAACAGGAGATAAGGGCAGAACAAGAAAAGAGGCGGAGTCCAAATAACCAGAAAAGCCATCAATTAGGCAAATCCAAAACACAGAATCCACAAGCACAAAACAGAGAAAGCAGACAGATCAAGACACAGAAAGAAAATGTGAACAAAGGAAAGGAAGTAAACTTAGGAATCTGTTCATGACTCCCTCTGGGGGAGGTGTGACTGGAGTTGTAACAATTGCATAAAACCTTAAAATCTATCATCCACAGGAGCCGTCCCTCTCGTCCTGTCTGTCCCTATTTACTTTCTGATCCAGCAGGGGAAAACATGGAGTGATGCTCAGGCTTACTGTCGAACTGAATACACTGATCTGGCTATCATCAAAACCAGTTATGAAATGAGTCAATTTCAGTATGAATTACAGGGACAAAAATTCAGTTCCAGTGCTTGGATTGGACTGTACGATGCCATTAACAGCTGGCGCTGGTCCATGGGAAATGAGCCACTGGGAAGTGCGAAACTGTGGAATTCAGGACAGCCTGACAACTGGGCGAGTAGTGAATCGTGTGTTGTGTTGTACGGTTCTGGATGGTCTGATATACCATGTAGTTCCGCATACCCCTTTGTGTGCTTCGATGGTAAGGAACAGCATTTTTTTTTGTCAGGAGAGAAGGATATCATAATAAAAACAGTGTCGAAAGTGTGGTGTTAGTGTTCTCATTAAATATAACTTTTTTAAGACATTTCCATTTGATGCAGAAAATTGTGTACTGGTGTTCATACTTTTGAAGATATCTTTTAACTTGTATACATTCTATGTGTAATTACATCTAGACGTTTTACTTTTCGAAGTAATCCTTTAAATATTTGAGTTGCATTACAGCCATGCACACCGACAGAGGGAGATGTAGACAGTAACAGCTGGAAATGATAGATTAGATGCTACGATGTTGGCCTCTTGATTGGTGGTTGTGAATTTAAATCTCATCAAGGTCGACTACGCTGTTACTGCTGGACCCAAGTCCTTAACCCCCAACAGCTCAGTTCCAATAAAAATGAGATAAAATGTATGTTGCTCTGCATAAGGGTTTTTGGTCAAATGCCTTATAAAACAGTCTAGTCCTATAAGACTTAAGGGAAATGCTACATATTTATGCAAATGAGTGAAAACTCTTCTGTGTAGATGAAGCTGCTAAACTGAATTTTTCCTGGATTTGGGGTTATAGAGGTCTTTGTGGGGAATAAAGAAAAGATCCTCTCTCTAGTTTCTGCGTAACACTTTTTTGCTAACCATTTTTTTTAAAGGTTTTTTTAATTTAAGACTCCCACACTTTAACACATTCCTCACTTTATTTGGTTTTAGGCCTTTCTGGTTTTCTTGAACCCACCATCACCTAATGCTTACTGGTGGATCAGTGTGTTAGGGCATTTGTAATAGTAATTCTGAGAACTAGGTTCAAGCTCATGTTTCTCACATGTTTTGTGTGATTGCATTAAACCGAATGTGTCCAACCTTCTCTGGAAAGGGCTTCCATTAAATGAATGTGTGGCTTCTGCTTAATTAGAATGAAACCCTGTACCCAAACTGGCCTTTTTCGGAAAAGATTAGAGACCCCTGCATTAGAGGGTTGTTAAGTTGTTTATCCTGATTACAGTAACATAAGACAACCCTATTACAACTTATAATTAACAAGTGGTAATGTTTTTATTCTTTCAGGAATTAAAACTGGCAATCAGAGGTACATTTACATCTCTAATCGTCTGACATGGTCTGCAGCTCAGTCTTACTGCAGAACACATTATACTGATCTGGCCAGTGCTAGAAATGCAACAGAAAACTCAATTATAGCAGGACTGATCACTGGCTTGGTTTGGATCGGTCTGTCCAGAGACACCTGGAAGTGGATAGACAATACCAGCTTCTCTACCAGCAGCTGGATGTCTGGAAAACCTGATAATGCTCTGAAGAATGAAAACTGTGGTTATATAAATAATGGTCAGGCTGCTGATGCACAGTGCTCAGACATAATGCCTTTCTTCTGTTACTCATGTTAGTTAAAGTTTCATTGAGTCTCATATTTAAATAAATATTTGTACATTTAAACTAATAGTAAACATTTAAACTTGTTTGTGTTTGTATGTGTCTATACATTTCTATATCCAGCAAGCAAAAGACGAATCATAAGAGTGAAGGTACAGTCAAGTCAGGATGTGAATGATCCTGCACTAAAAGAGGCCATGTTGGAGCAGGTGAGTCTCATCCTCCTAAAGACTCCACTTATAACATACTTTTTCCTTCTTATTACTGCAGACAGAACCAGACACTGACACACTGTACTGTAATCACATTCTGACTGTTGATTTCAGTTTCTGTTGCATTTTTACAGATTTCACATAGAGTCTCCACTATGTATCAGTGAGTAATAAAAATCCTGTTTTTCAGATCAAGCAGAAACTAAAGGATCATGGGATGGCAGAGAACATCACAGTGAAATGGAAAAAGCAACCAGATGGAAATGTGTTTTTCAAGGAGAAAAATAATTAAAGTTCAGGATAAAAAGGGTTCTAACCCTATTCTGTTTCTCAAATTAAAAATATCTATGTTAGTGTAAGTGATATGCTCATTATAGGTTGGTTGAAAACATACTGAGAAGTTAATCGTAGATGAAATTGTAGAATATTTAAATATATCTTACAGACCTTGGAAAGTTTATCCTGGTCATTCAGTGATCAGGCATTGTACTAGCCATTGATTCACAATGTCTTCCTTTCTTCAGTTTGGTGTTTAATCATGATTAAAAATACTAAATGTAACGAATGTGCATGCGCTTCCTTGCTCATGTTTTAGAAGGAACATTGGTTCCTTTTGTACAGAAGCAGAAATAAATTGTGAAACTTTCTACTCTTTCCTATGCCTAACAGTGTGCTATTCTTGTAGTCTATATCTTGTATTATGTAGACTTTCATTTAGGTTTTCTGTTGATTTTGAATTAGAGATCATAGACTATATTATGTGAGAATAATGAATGAATGAATAATGTGCAGAGCAGAGGTGGGGACAAGTCACACATGGTCAAGTCCCAGCAAGTCTAAAGTCTTAACCCTTTAAAGTCTTGAGTCAAGTCTCAAGTCACAGTTCAGATAAATCAAGCAAGTCAAGGCAAGTCAAGGGTTCACCCTAAGCAAGTCAAGTCACAGTACTAAAATAAATAGAGGTTAATTTTTTTTCTATTTATCTTTGCACAGAAAAGACTTGCATACATATATTATGTATCTTATTAATGTATCTTATTAATGTAGCACATATATGCATATGATTTCATATATAATAAACATATAGTTTATTATATATGAAATCATATGCATATATGTGCTACATTAATATCTGAAAATAAAATTAAATTGTGTTGTTTACACAAAACATTTAAAATCGAGTCTAAGATATATAATCCAATTTGTCAAATTAAATAAGGTTTGCCAAGACATTGGCACTAAGCTGTGAACGATGAATGAATAGATTTCATCTGCTTTTTGTGGTATAAGTACAGCCCAGTTTCATCACCTTTGATTTGCACTTCTTCATCTCCATGACCTGTCTGTTCCATATTGGCATGCTCTGCCTCCTGCTGAATTTTACACAAAAATGTAAAATTACAAATAAACCTACACAATATTCTAGACCTGCATGATTCTGGATACATTGAGAATCATGATTTCTAAATAGACAATTAAAATAAATTTCATGTAATTTGACAAATGTTCTGACAAAATGTTAATTGATGTAGTCTATTTAGAAATATTGAATTTAAAATATTTTTAAGCTGTCAGAAACTGAATAAATGATTCAATGTCTCACTCATAAATTACTCATATTCAACATTACTGGATGAATCAGTGTTTTCAAAGAATCTTTTGAATGAATTATAAAGTGACAGTGACTAACAGAAACTTTATTTGAAACATCAATTTACTTTAAGTAACTTTTTTAAAATTTATACTTTTAAATCGCTACTTTTAAATCACGTAGACACAAGTGTGTATATCTGAACTACAAACATTTATCTCAGTATTTCTGTCATGGTTTGAATGATTGTAACAGTTTGTTACTTGCCAGTATCCGTGTTTCTATTTCATACTTATACATGATAACTGCTCTCTCTGGGCCAGCAGCAGTGCCAACTCAGAATTTAATGTTTGCAGAGATCAAACTGTAAACATTGTCATTTAGGAATAAGATTACTTGGGTGTTTAAATAACGATTGCAATCTTTTAGTGGGTTATTGTGCGGCACTTCCAAATTCTGTAAAAAAAAAAAATAAATAATAATACTAATAATATAATATTTACAAGTATCGGGTCTCATTCTAAAATTAGCCTATCAGTTACTTTTTACTTCCATGGTCAACTGCTCCTTCAGCTTGTCATCAACCAATACATTGTTCTCTATCCATCTAACCCCAAAGGCTGGATCAAGAACAGCTGCTTTGACATAAACAGGATCAGAGAATGGCAGGATTCCTTAATTTTACATTGACAAAGATGCCTTCAAAGGCAAGTCTTCAAATTTGAATGATTAGGTTGACCAAGTATTGTGTTCCTTCTTTCTGGTTTTCCAAGTGATAGTTGTGGGAGAGAACACAGGAAATAACAGCACTTATGGCTACAACTTTCTCTACCTGAGTGAGATCAGTGGCACCAGCAAAGGGCTTCAAAATGCTGACCAGTTCTTTAATCTGAGCCCACACTCTTAGAGTGAAAATTCTCAAGCAGACCCAATCAACCATAATGACATGCCCCGTTTATATAGCTTAAAATTACTAGCTAAAATCAAACGTATCACAAAAACAAACAATTAAATATATATCAGCATGATAACAACTACCTTAAATCATCATTTTGAAAAGTGTATCGAAAGTGTAATTTTATTCATTCGTTTACATGGAGAGGGTGGGATGATCAAACAGCTTGCAGCTTCACTTTTAAGGACATGTAAGGCACACCCAGTATAAGCATCCTGCTTTCCATACACAGTCCACACAAAAACTTCAAAATGCGCACATTTAATATAATCATTATAGTCTACATGTAATATAGAGTGGCCCGCTCATTTTAAGGTGCCCCGCAACATTAAAATTCTGGCTTTGCCACTGTTAAAGCCGAATTCTCCAATACATATCTATACAAGGCATATCAGTGATGATAATGATCACATTTATAATAAGAAAAAAAAAAACATAATATGCAAACAAGGCCAAATTATGACTTATGACAAAATTAAATTATTAATTCATTACAATCATTATAGATCTTATTGAAGCTGAATATAAAGATTCATTACAATCATTATAGATCTTGTTGAAGCTGAATATAAAGATTCATTACAATCATTATAGATCTTATTGAAGCTGAATATAAAGGAATTACTTTCTTACCTTTCCTTGTGGTTCTTGTGGTTCTTCATGTCGGATGAAATTTGACCGTGTCGTTGTGTCGGATTTTTGTGCGTTGCATACTTTGCATCTGGCAAATTTTTTTTATTGGCAAGGTCCAGTTCAAAGTCCTTATAGCCAAACGAGACTATTTGTGGAGCTCGACTAATGCCTGCCATGTTTGGTAAGGAGAAAAACAACACCATCAGTGGCAATACATTCAATGTCTGGAACCTTCTGCTGTTAGGGTACAGACTGTGTGTGTACTGTATCTGCTAACCTTAAAAGAGAACACCCTGTGTCTGGTCATGTACAGTACACATTTTGCAAGTTCAACAGGTCATCATAAAATTTTCTACTACAATCCTGAGCTCCATCTTCATGAATTCCTCTGTGAAGCAATGTTAAAGCTCTATAACCCACACAGTTCTATTCTCAGCTCCTGTATTCATCATGACACACCCTGTCCATGCAATCACATGTTTAAATAACATCACACTGCTCACTCACTAATAAGGCTATGTGGTCATATACTGTATATTAGCAACTCAAAAAAGTTTAATAACTCTTTAATCTTTAATTTTACTGTTTTTAGGATCAGAATATAAGATAATAAGATTTGGCACATAGTTTAAGCTGTCGTCTGAGTACTGAACTCTAGTTCCAAGAATGCCTTGTGGTCTAAAATTGCCCATCACTCACCTTCACTATATCATGTGACAATAAATGTGACTGGACTTGATATAGTGAAAGTGAGTGATGGGCAATTTTAGACCACAAGGCATTCTTGGAACTAGCGTTCAGTACTCACACGACAGCTTAAACTATGTGCCAAATCTTATTAAGCTGTGTAGATTTGAAATTGATTTTGAGTATTGTTGAAAATGTAGAAACAAAAGCAGAAACCTGAAAAATCACAATAATTAAAATCACTTAACAAATATTCGGGAGACGTGATCAGATCTTCACAGTATGATCCTAAACCACGTTGGAGGCTCCCGTTCTTTCCTACCCTCAACATCAAGGTGTCTAGGCCCATACTTGGCTCCCTTATAATAATAATAATAATAATAATAATAATAATAATAATAATAATAATAATAATAATAATAATAATTTATTCATAAAGCACTTTAAAACAGCCAAAGATGAACACAAAGTGCTATGCATCAAAAAATACAGATGATAAAAAATAATCATATAGTAACAATTAATTCAGAATTCAACATAAACCAGGGAATCGAAACAGTGGGTGCCTGTCTGATGCAAATTGTTCCATAGCCTAGGAGCAACAACAGGGAAGGCACAGTCTCCTCTAAGCTTCATCTTTGATCTTTTGGTGTCAAGAAGCATTTGATCAGCTGACCTAAGAAGCGATTTTCCTTATTTACCCCGGCGTGCTCTAATTGTGGCTGTTGTGGGTCTTAGTGATCATGGATATTTGAGTCAGTGAAGTAGGAGATTCTGCACTTGCTGTGCTTGGTCCAGGCTCTCCGTTTTAGAGTTTGGACCTTGACCTCACCCCTGGGGCCCAGGTCCTTCAGGGCTAGTTGATGCCTTGCTCACATAGTCACCTGTGATGTTATCAGGACCCGGTTGGCTAGACATCTCCCGGCATTTGGCTGCGTTGGTATTAATGGCCCCAAATTGTCAAACCATGATGCTGCATTTAGTTCTCTTGAAAGGGATTGACACTATTTAACATTTGTAATCCGGTTCCTTGAGAACAGATTGAAATGCTGCATCACTTGACACTCTCCATACATCCACTTGGTCTTTTTTCAGACAAGTAGAAGATGGAGGGATGTGATGTAGATGCCCTTTTATGGCCTTACTTGTATGAAATTATATATATATATATATATATATATATATATATATATATATATATATACGTATATATATAAGTATATATATATACGTATATATATATGTATATATATATATATATATATATATATATATATATATATATACATATATATATACACATATACATATGTGTATATATATATATGTATATATATATATATATATATATATATATATATATGTATATATATATATATATATATATCTATATATATATATATATATATATATATATATATGTGTGTGTGTGTGTGTGTGTATGTATGTATGTAATTTCATAGTGTTTTGTAAACTGAAAGCACTCACTACAAGTATTTGCAACAAAATCCCATAAATACATTTCCACACTACTGTCATATTGTCAGATAGGGACAGGATGAGAGGATACAAGGGCTAGTAAGGCAATTAACTGAGAACAGGAAACAGTTTACAAAAATTAGGCAAAAGAAAGTGTCAAACAGGAAATGTTGAGTTTATCCACAAACAGTGGTATCAGAGTTTGCATCCCTGTCTTTCCATCCCAACTCATGTCTTAGCTATAAGATGTTAATTGACCATCCCCCTCTTTCCAACATTACTATAACTCATGTCTTAGCTATAAGATGGGAATCCACTGACCATCACTTCCCATTTCTACCATTTTTCATTCACTTAATTTCTGTCCCACAGCTACAATTACCATCTATAATTTTTAACACTCAATCCATGTTGCCCAAGAGAGATATTGAGGCAGAACAAAGGACGTGACCCCAAGCAGCAGCCATGAGGGGTATCAGAAATAGGCTAAGGGCTTGCACACACTGTGACCCATCCAGTCTCTGGAGAACAAGCTTGATGTTCCTGAGGGACATTCGGGATGCAAAACATCCTCTACTTCACTGAGACAAAGCAGGAGTGGTACTACCAGTCCCACATCATGACCTGGACCCCAGTGGAGAGAGTGGACAGCTTCTGGTACCTTGGTGTCCACATCCTGCCGGACCTGCCATGGACCTGTCATTTCGACACCATGGTGAAGAACTTCTGACAGTGTCTATACCATCTCAGACATCCCAGACATCGCAGACTGCCCTTAAAGGTGCTTAGGAACTTCTACACCTGCACCATAGAGAGCATCCTGATGGAAAACGCCTGGTTGCTAACAGCACCAAAGCAAAACCAAGCTCTACAAGAGTGGTGCAAACACTGAGCTCCCTGAACTGCAATCCATCTACAGCAAGCATTGCTGGACCGAGGAAGATCAGCCAGAAAAATCAGCCATCCAAACAATGGACATTTCTCTCTGCTGTGGTCAGAGAAATGCTGCTAATCCCTAAAACCAAGACAAAATGCCAACAGAAAATGAGGAGGAGCTTCTTCCTGCTGGCCATTTGGGCCCTCAATCAGTTGGACACCAAGAAAAGCTGTAAGTGTGCTCCACTGTTCCTCTATAATCATAGAGATTGTTAAAGGAGACTACGATGTGATATTCATTTTGCTACAGGATGTTAAATATATATAATCTGTATTTTAACTGTGTTGATGCACCTGTTATATAGCCGGGTTAGCCGCTAGCATAGCTAATCGTTTTTTTTCATCGGTAACATTTGTACAATGGTGTTCAGTAACTACTGTGATGGTTTATTATTGATTGTATTAAGCATCTGTTTCTTAATAATTCAGTGCACTATGCAGTATGTTGTCTCAGTTACTTATTGAGAGTTAAGACTAATGCTTCTGAATGGTGTCTGTTGTACCAGTTGGCTAATGTTCGTGCTAGACATGTCATGTTATGGTTATCATGTGTTTTGCAGTTGTTTCTTTATTTCATTCCTAGAAACTATCTCGCACACATGACCCTGTGTGTAATGTTATTCTTGCGCAATAAATGGCTAAACTCTATCTGATGACTCAAACTCCCTGACCAGAGTTCTGCGGCGGTCAATAACACAATCACCAATAACAGCGGGCAATCCGCAACAGCTACAATTTAAAGTAGTGAGTGTATCTTGTATAACAGTGTAAATTTGCTGTTCCCTCAAAATAAATCAATATACTTGAAAATGTCCAAATTGGGCCCAATCAGCCATTTTATCTCCTTGGTGTCATGTGACCCGTTAGTGTTACAAGATCTCAGGTGTGAATATAGAGCAGGTGTGCTAAGTTTGGTGTTATCACTCTCACGCTCTCATATTGGTCACTGGAAGTTCAACATGGCACCTCATGGCAAAGAACGCTCTGAGGATCTGAAAAAAAAATAATTGTTGCTCTACATAAACATGGTGTAGGCTATAAGAAGATTGCCAAGACCCTGAAACTGAGCTGCAGCATGGTGGCCAAGACCATACAGTGGTTTAACAGATCAGGTTCCACTCAGAACAGGCCTTGCCAGGGTCGACCAACAGAGTTGGGTGCATGTGGTCAGTGTGTTTGGGTAATAGACATATGAATTCTGCCAGCATTGTAGCAGAGGTTGAAGGGGTGGGGGATCAGCATATCAGTGCTCAGACCATATGCTGCACACTGCATCAAATTGGTCTGCATGGCTGTTGTCCCAGAAGGAAGACTCTTCTAAAGATGGTGCACAAGAAAGCCTGCAAACAGTTTGCTGAAGACAAGCAGACTAAGGACATGGATTACTGGAACCATGTCCTGTGGTCTGATGAGACCAAGATAAACTTATTTGGTTCAGATAGTGTCAAGTGTGCGTGGTGGCAACCAGGTGAGGAGTACAAAGACATGTGTGTCTTGCCTACAGTGAAGATTTAGGATTTAGCAGTGAGGATTTATTCTTGCCTACATGAATGCTGCCAGAACTGGGGATCCTAAAACTGGGGGAATCTGTGGGGCATCACACATCCTTCCCCAGCTACAGATGTGACTGCTACCCCACAACACATCACCGATCATCACCTGGTATCCTTCACCATCACTCTCCCTATCCTACCTAAAGCTAACACTCACCCCCTCTCTCATACCCCTGCCGCAACATCCACTCTGTCTCCCCTTCTTCTGTAGCTTCTGGCACTCTTTCATCTCTTCCTGATCCTGTTCCTCACTACTCTTGGATTACAGAGACTTTCCTCTCCTCTCTTTTCTCAACCATGGACGTTCTCTGCCCTCTGCCTACTAAACCCAAGAAAACTTCTTGTTCTGCTCCTTGGCTTTCAGATGTGCTGCGCAACAATCGAAGAGAGCTAAGATCATCTGAGAAAAAGTGGAAGAAATCACAACTTGATGCAGATCTTGATTCTTACCACACACTCCTGGCCAAGCTCTCCTCAGATGTGACTTCTGCCAAGACTTCTACAGGAATAAGCTTGAAGCTTCGGCACAAGACCCTTTTAAGCTCCACAACATCATCTCTTCTCTTCTCTTCTCTTCTCTTCTCTTCTCTTCTCTTCTCTTCTCTTCTCTTCTCTTCTCTTCTCTTCTCCACCTGCTTCATCCTCCCTGACTGCAGAAGTCTTTGCTTCTTTCTACCTTCAAGAGAGCAAGGGTTATTCCCATCCTGAAGAAACCTGATCTGGATCCATCATATATCAATAACTACAGACCAGTATCACTTCCCTCTTTTCTTTAAAAAAATCTTGAATGCATGTGTATAATCAACTGTCTTTCTTTCACAGAACAACCTCCAAGATCCCAACTAGTCTGGCTTTAAAGCAGCACATTCAACAGAGACAGCCCTTTTGGATGTCTCTGAGAAACTACATGCTGCTAGATCAGCCAAGCTGTCATCTGTCTTCTATCTTCCTCTACCTTTCAGCAGCGTTTGATACAGTCTACCTGTAGACTGTATATCTAGATTCTCTTGTCCACCCTCAGGAGTCTTGGGATTTGCGGATCAGCATGGGAATGGTTTGCTACCTGGAAGGACGCTCATATCAGGAAACATGGAGGCGAGTGACATCTGCTGCATGCAGACTCTACACTGGTGTCCAACAGGGCTCAGTATTTGAAGGTATTTCCTCACACGGGTTCTCTTACCACTGCTATGCTGATGATACACAACTTATCTTCTCTTTCCCACCCTCAAATACCTCAGCCTTCTGTTCGGATCTCAGCATGTCTGGCAGATTTATCATCATGGATGAGGACTCATGAGTTGAAGCTCAATCCTAGCAAAACTGAACTGCTGATCATCCCAGGTGATTCATCCCCAGGTCATGATCTTGCAAACTCCATGCATAACGATCTGATCTCCCCTTCAGTCACAGCTTGCAACCTTAGGGTAACCATAGACATGCAACTCTCCTTTTCCTTGCATGTTGCTAATTTTTTAAATTAAAAAGATTCAGCCATTTTTGTCCACACAGCCTGCTCAGGTACTTCAGTCTGTTGTCATCTCAAGACTGGACTATGGCAACTCATTGCTGGCAGGTCTACCTATGAACCAAATGATCCAAAATGCAGCTGCAAGACTTGTTTTCAACCTGCCTAAGTTCTCAAATACCACCCTGCTGGTGCAATCCCTCCACTGGGTTCTGGTAGCTGCACTCATCAGATTCAAAACACTGATGCTAGCCAAAAATTGACCAGCTCTCTCTTACCTCAAAGCCCTCATCACTTAGAGCTACCAGCACTGCTCAACTGGTCCCACCATCACTCAGGTTAAAAGGTAAGTATACTACAAGACTCTTTTCTGTTCTGGCACCAAAGTGGTGGAATGAACTTCCCCTAGGGGTCTGGGCAGCTGTGTCATTAGCTATTTTCTTATGACGGTTGAGACCTACTTACTGTATTCATAAAACACTTCAACTAGCACTTTCATCCCTATTTGGTGTACAGTATGTGTGTATTTTAAAAAAAAAACTTTGAACAGTGAATTAGGCTAATGGTATCTTAAGTCTGTAACCTAGTGAACCAGAGTTAATGTATTCAATGAGACTTAAAAGCACTTTTGTAAGTCGCTCTGGATAAGGGCATCTGCCAAATGCTGTAAATGTAAATTTAAATGTAAATGTAATCTCAAATGAAAGGTGGAGGAGCACAAGGTCTCTAACATCCACCAGTTCCGTGATGTCATCATGGAGGAAAACTCCGTGCCCAAGAGGGTTAAGGCAGTGCTGGAAAATAAAGGTCATGCAAAATATTGACACTTTGGGCCCATTTTGGACATTTTCATTTAGGCCACTTTTGTGTCCAGCGGTTTAGACATTAATGGCTGTGTGTTGAGTTATTTTGAGCTGACTGCAAATTTACACTGTTATTCAAGGTATACACTCACTACTTTACATTGTACTAAAGTGTCATTTCTTCAGTATAATAAAATATTTACAAAAAATGGGCGATGGGTGTACCCATATATTGTAAGTCCTTGTACAATTTAATCCTGCTCACATTTTACTTTATATTATTTTATTGTTTACTCTGAAATTTAATAACAGAACATAATCATCACAATGAGTGCAATGAAAAAGAGAGCTTTTAAACTGTGACTGTGAGTAAATGCTGATTGACAACAGGTTTGTGTGTGGGCTGTGAATGTGGAAGTGCATGAGTGTTCTGGGTGTTAGAGCCTCTGCCAGTTTGGGGAGGATGTTGCAGATTGTGCTGTTACAGCAATAATAATAGTAAAGTGACACAACTATCCCATTTTCACTCCACTTGGTCTGTGTGTCAGTCACTGACATTTGGTTTTTGATCATAGATTAGGTAAAGTAGGACAAAAGGGACGGAGAGGTTTGAATAAGCTAATTTGCCTTAAGGAAGACAAATTAGCAGCTGAGTTTATAACTAAATAGGAAAATAGCCACTGAAGGTCACATAAGAAAATATGTAGGTAGCTCAGTGGTTAAGGTGTTGGGCTACTGATCGGAAGATCATGGGTTTGAACCCCAGGTTGTGCCAAGCTGCCGCCCCTGAGCAAGGCCTTTGTTGCTCAGTTGTAAGTCACTTACAACTGAGGGTGTCTGCTAAATGCCGTAAATGTAAAAATAAAAACATAAAATTGATCGTTTCCCTCCAAATTTCAGCATAATAATACTTAAGGCAATGCACTATTTGCTATAAAGTGTTACAACTATGTACTTTTTATGGTTTCATTTTAATACTCAGCTTTCATACTCGGCTTCAAAAGGTTTGTTTGTGTGTATTATGTAGGAATTATGTTGGAAAATGCTTAAAGACAAATACTACAATATGTCTGACATTTAAACTAAAAACTACTACAAAAATGACATTTTAAATTTAAGTTTGTGTAGCCAATTCACCCCTCCATAAACTTCCACCCACAATCAATTTGGTTTAATTAAGATTTTATGAAAAGTTGGTCGAAGGTACAGAGAGATTTGCATAAGTTAGCTCGCTTGAAGTAAGCAAATAAGCAATTTTCACCTGTTCCTCATGACCACCATTTATCCTACTCCTTCAGCTTTTTTAAAATTTACTTCGCTAACCAGATAATCTCAAGGTAATTCATAGTGGATTTATTCAGCCATTTATGTTTAATATCATACAAGGACACTCATATCAGATGCCACAGCTTCTGACCGGATCTCAGCATGTCTGGCATAAATTTCATCATGGAGTACTGCTCATCAGTTAAAGCTCAATCCTAGCAAAACTGAACTGCTGTTCATCCCAGATGATTCATCCCCAGGTCATGATCTTGCTATATCCTTGCACAACGATCTGATCTCCCCTTCAGCCACAGCTCGCAACCTTGGGGTAACCATGGACAATCAACTGTCCTTTTCCTCTCATGTTGCTAATGTGACTCGCTCATGTCGGTTTCTTCTCTACAACATTAGAAGGATTCGGCCATTTTTGTCCACACAGACTGCTCAGGTACTTGTTCAGTCTCTTGTCATTTCTAGACTGGATTACTGCAATGCACTGCTGGCAGGTCTACCTATGAACGCAATCCGTCCTCTGCAAATGATCCGAAATGCAGCTGCCCGGCTTGTTTTCAACCTGCCAAAGTTCTCGCATACCACCCCCCTGCTGCGATCCCTCCACTGGCTTCCGGTAGCTGCACGCATCCGATTCAAAACACTGATGCTGGCCTACAAAGCCAAAAATGGACCAGCTCCCTCTTACCTCAAAGCCCTCATCATTCCTCGCACTGCACCCCGCACCCTCCGATCTACCAGCACTGCTCGACTGGTTCCACCATCTCTCAGAGTAAGAGTAAGAGCAAGTATACTACAAGACTCTTCTCTGTTCTGGCACCAAGGTGGTGGAATGAACTTCCCCTAGAGGTCCGGACAGCTGAGTCACTGGCTATTTTCAAGCGGCAGTTGAAGACCTACTTATTCAGGAAACACTTCAACTAGCACTTCTTTCCTTATCTTTTGCATTTATATTAAAAAAAAAAATCCTTTGACACTTTTTCATTATCTTAAGTATGTAACCTAGTGAACCAGCATTAATGTATTCAATGTTAGAGATTTAAGCACTTATGTACGTCGCTCTGGATAAGGGTGTCTGCCAAATGCTGTAAATGTAAATGTAAATACAAGACCCCTAGCCGCTGAAGCACATGCTGTATTTCATCACATATCCACATGATCAAAAACATTTTAGTCTAATAGTGAACAGCATATTTGTATATTTTAAACAGAACAGTCTATTATTTTGAAAGTGTACTAAGTTATATCTGAGGTAAAGACAGAAAGAAAGAAAGAAAGAAAGAAAGAAAGAAAGAAAGAAAGAAAGAAAG
The DNA here is from genome assembly GCF_022655615.1 of Tachysurus fulvidraco. Lineage (NCBI taxonomy): Eukaryota > Metazoa > Chordata > Actinopteri > Siluriformes > Bagridae > Tachysurus > Tachysurus fulvidraco. The sequence goes on along the minus strand of NC_062526.1, from coordinate 19,766,044 downwards.
AAAGAAAGAAAGAAAGAAAGAACGAAAGAAAGAAATGAAATTACAAAAGAAAAAGCAGGAACAAAAATGTATACAATGTACTCAAGTGACTGTGGATGCCAGGTACATCACACAGCTGCTTTTCTTAAGCAAAACAAAGGTTCTCTGCAACATTTGGTCAGAATGCACCAATGGGCCTGGTGCCATGTTTTAAAAAAAGGAGGGTGTGTTAGTGTCATAAGAGGCCTGATCATGGTTCTGTAGGGATTATACAGTACAGCACAGTGCAGCTTAACAAGTACAGAAAAAGAAGTAGTAGAAGAAAACACTGACTTACACACCACAAGATTCACTGCAGCATATAATTTTTTCCTCTTTATCTTAATTCATGTCCTCTCTCATTTTTCATTATTTAATATTTAATACTTTTTTGCTAAATATATTAATATGAACTAAGTGGCTTTCACAAAAGTTGAAAAACTGAATTTGTAGGGTAAATAAATAAATAAATAAATAAATAAATAAATAAATAAATAACTTTAATATGGTATTTATATATGAAAGTGCAGTAACTCGTTTCATTATTATATGAAACGAGTTACTGCACTTTCATATATAAATATCAATGATTGATATTTATAGCAATGATTCTCAAACAACAGTTCTTTGTGATTCTTTAGGCACTCTCTTCCCTGATATCAGCCTTCTCCAAAGTGAACCCAAAGCAAATTCTACCAGCATGCATGTGTGTGTGTGTTTGTCACGTGAGTTGAAAGATGAGGCAAAGGATGCAAATGCAGGTAGAAGATTTTGATTAAACAAAAGCACAAAGTAATCCAGGCAAGGGCAATGACAAAACTGGACGAGAAACATGAAACCGACATTACAGACAACAACTGACAAATAACATGGCACTCAGGGCCAAATACACATGGGGAACCAATGACAATGAGAACTAAACAACAGATGACTAAAAATACCAATCACAACATGACACATACACAGGGCAATATAACATGAGGGGAAGGGAAACAAAACACAAAAAAAGGTTACAAAATAAAAGACATGAAATCCAGAATGTAAGACAAAACCCAAAACTTATGTTAGTGTGTGTGTGTGTGTGTGTGTGTATAATTTACGTTATAAATCTTCACATATTTTTTCTCTCTCTCCCCATCTCTCTCTTTATTTAGTTAGATAGTTAGATAGTTAGTTAGTTAGTTAGTTAGTTGTTTATTTATTTATTTATCGAAAACATGTAAGCGAGCATATCTAATACTATGCATGATTAATGTTTCTGTTCTCATACGGGTGTCTATTCTATTCTATTTTCTATTTGCTGCTCTCCCCACTCTGTCTATGCATGCGCACAGACAGGCGCGTGGATTTTTGCCCAGAACAGAACCAAACCGCCAACACTAGCTGTATGCATATCATCTAATACCTTCTCATTTGACAAAGTGGTCCTGACTAAACTGTATTGCTATTTTCTGAAATTGTCAAACACATACACTAGCTGATGTCGGGCTTTCCACATTCTATCATCTATCTATATTAAGTGAAACGACCTTCTTTATGAGCTCTGCACATGCACACCATGTGATCCGATTTGAACATGAAGTATATTTGTTGAAATTATCACCTGTTTACTGATGGAAAGTTGAGTGCAAATATAAATAAGAAACATTATATAAAATATGTATCAGTTCTGATACTTGTTGTTGTAAATGTTTATTATTCTTTGTGCTAAGTTAAATTGTCAAAACTAAACTGTATCTTTCAATTTCAAATTACACACTGAAGATAAATTAAAAAGCATCTCTGGAATTATGTTTTTCACGCCCTGTCCATCTCCAATTTACATAAATTTTTTTGTAAAAGAGAAAAGAGAAGGTGGAGGAGGAGATTTGCATTTGCAGTAAAAAAGAAGGCAAATAGTAACTCAGTTAGTCAGACACTGCAGAATACAGTGGGATCAGTAAAAGCTACAACACTGAGAGTTCACTCCTTCATATTGCAGGTATGTTTCTATTCTTTTCTGAAATACTTCAGTTACAACACTTTATCAGCAAAAGAGTTTATAGAGTTTAACATGTGGGATAATGCATGTTTTTGGTATATTTGTATCTTGACACCAGCAGGTGGTTACTAGAGTCTAGAATATAAGAATTGGACCCACATCTAACTATTAGAAAAACTTGGACAGAGTCCAGAACATCAGTGGTGATGAAAAAATTAAATGAATATACAATACTATAAGTGTATACAGAATACTGTTAAAATTGATTGTTAAGGACAAAAACTTACAGTGAGTTCTACATTATTTATATACATAATTTGTATGTACTTATACAGAGTTTTAACATATTTATATTTAATTATTAGATTATTAGTTAAATAATCTTTGATTCTTTTATTTACATAAGCCTTTAACCAAAATGTTGTAGCACAAATGAAAAACTAAAGAAAATGTGAATGTGCTTGCACGCCTCATCGTGCTGAGTGTTTTGATATGCCACATGTACTGGAGGAAAGTACCTTGTAAAGACCAGGGTCAGCCACAATCTTAACTGCCTACTTCAGGGTCCTGGATGTTTTCAGGTCCTGAAGGGGCAACAAATTGCAGCCAATCACCTTCTCAGCAGAGCAAATAACACTCTGAAGTCTTATTTTGTCCTTGACAATGGGAGTGGCTGTGATGTGATTTAATGTGATGTATTGCAATGTGATACTTGTAGTTATCAGTTTTACTGAAGCCAGTGTTTTTGATCACGTTTCTTATTTCTTAGTGAGTTTCAACACATCAGTGATGGAACAGCGTCTGTTCATGCTCCTGTGTTTCACAGGTGAGCGAATAATACAGCAAAAAATACAGGCCACCTCTACCAAAAGAAATTATAATATTTATAGGAGACACGGTACTAGTTACATATATATCATGTATACATATATGAAATACAAAGAAATACATTTAATGATTTGCATTTAAGAAAAGATGAGAGGAAAAATCATACTGAAAAAAAAATATTGTTAACACTGATCTAACATTGCTGTCATGAAGTGGAGTCTAAAGAAGTAGAATCCATACGCTTAGATATATAAAGAAACATCAGCATAGAATCCAAAACAGGAGATAAGGGCAGCACAAGAAAACAGGCCAAATAACCAGAAAAGCCATCAATGAGGCAAACAAATCCACAAGCACAAAACCGAGAAAACAGAAAGCAAGATCAAGACACAGAAAGCAAATGTGAACAAAGGAACAGAAGTAAACTTAGGATTCTGTTCATGACTCTCTCTGGGGTAGGTGTGACTGGAGATGTAACAATTGCATAAAACCTTAAAATCTATCATCCACAGGAGCCGTCCATCTCGTCCTATCTGTCCCTATTTACTTTCTGATCCAGCAGGGGAAAACATGGAGTGATGCTCAGGCTTACTGTCGAGCTGAATACACTGATCTGGCTATCATCAAAACCAGATATGAAATGGATCAATTTAAGTATGAAATACAGGGACAACAATTCAGTTCCAGTGCTTGGATTGGACTGTACAATGCCATTAACAGCTGGCGCTGGTCCATGGGAAATGAGCCACTGGGAAGTGCGAAACTGTGGAATCCAGGACAGCCTGACAACAGCGGGGGGCATGAAGTGTGTGTTGTGTTGTACGGTTCTGGATGGTCTGATGTATCATGTAGCTCCAAATACCCCGTTGTGTGCTTCGATGGTAAGGAACAGCAATTTTTTTTGTCAGTAGAGAAGGACATTATAATAAAAACATTGTCGACAGTGTGGTGTTAGTGTTCTCATTAAATATCACGATTCTCTAATATTAATAAATACCACATCTTTATCGGGGCAACCTAAAAAAAAACAACACATCTTTAAGACATTTCCATTTGATGCAGAAAATAGTTTACTGGTGTTCATACTTTTGAAGATATCTTTTAACTTGTATACATTCTATGTGTAATTACATCTAGATGATTTTATTTTTAGAAGTAATCCTTTAAATACTTTTAGTTGGATTACAGCCATGCACACTGACAGAGGGAGATGTAGACCTCCTTCCAGTAACAACAGGATGTGATAGATTAGATGCTACGATGTTGGCCTCCTGATTGGTGGTTGTGAATTTAAATCTCATCAAGGTCAACTACGCTGCCACTGCTGGGCCCATGAGCAAAGTCCTTAACCCCCTACAGCTCAGTTCTTATAAAAATGAGATAAAATGTATGTTGATCTGCATAAGGTTTTTTGGTCAAATGCCTTATAAAACAGTCTAGTCCTATAAGACTTAAGGGAAATGCTACATATTTATGCAAATGAGTGAAAACTTAGCCACAGACTCTTCTGTGTAGATGAAGCTGCTAAACTGAATTTTTCCTGGATTTGGGGTTATAGTGGTCTTTGTGGGGAATAAAGAAAAGATCCTCTCTCTAGTTTCTGAGTAACACTTTTTGCTAACCATTTTTTAAATTTGAGATTTAACACATTCCTCACTTCATTTTGTTTGTGCTGTTGGTTTTAGGCCTTTCTGGTTTTCTTGAACCCACCATCACCTACTGCTTACTGGTGGATCAGTGTGTTAGGGCATTTGTAATAGTAATTCTGAGAACTAGGTTCAAGCTCATGTTTCTCACATGTTTTGTGTGATTGCATTAAACCGAGTGTGTCCAATCTTATCTGGAAAGGGCTTCCATTAAATGAATGTGTAGGTTCTGCTTAATTAGAATGAAACCCTGTACCCAAACTGGCCTTTTTCAGAAAAGATTAGAGACCCCTGCATTAGAGGGTTGTTAAGTTGTTCATCCTGATTACAGTAACATGTGACAACCCTATTACAACTTATAATTAACAAGTGGTAATGTTTTTATTCTTTCAGGAAATAAAACTGGCAATCAGAGGTACATTTACATCTCTAATAGAATGACATTTTCTGCAGCTCAGTCTTACTGCAGAACATATTATACTGATCTGGCCAGTGCTAGAAATGCAACAGAGAACTCAATTATAGCAGGACTGAACCCTGGCTTGGTTTGGATCGGTTTGTTCAGAGACACCTGGAAGTGGACAGACAATACCAGCTTCTCTACCATCAGCTGGATGTCTGGAAAACCTGATAATGCTCTGAAGAATGAAAACTGTGGTTATATAAATAATAGTCAGGCTGCTGATGCACAGTGCTCAGACATAATGCCTTTCTTCTGTTACTCATGTTAGTTAAAGTTTCATTGAGTCTCATATTTAAATAAATATTTGTACATTTAAACTAATATTTAAACATTTAAACTTGTTTGTGTTTGTATGTGTCTATACATTTCTATATCCAGCAAGCAAAAGACGAATCGTAAGGGTGAAGGTTCAGTCAAGTCAAGATGTGAATGATCCTGCACTAAAGGAGGCCATGTTGGAGCAGGTGAGTCTCATCCTCCTAAAGACTCCACTTATAACATACTTTTTCCTTCTTATTACTGCAGACAGAACCAGACACTGACACACTGTACTGTAATCACAATCTGACTGTTGGTTTCAGTTTCAGTAGCATTTTTACAGATTTCACATAGAGTCTCCACTATGTATCAGTGAGTAATAAAAATCCTGTTTTTCAGATCAAGCAGAAACTAACGGATCATGGGATGGCAGAGAACATCACAGTGAAATGGAAAGAGCTACCAGATGTAAATGTGTTTTTCAAGGAGAAAAAATAATTAAAGTAAAGGATAAAAAGGGCTCTCACCCTATTCTTTTTCTCAAATTAATAATATCTATGTTAGTGTAAGTGATATGCTCATTATAGGTGGGGTGAAAACATACTGAGAAGAAATTGTAGAATATTTAAATATATCTTACAGACCTTGGAAAGTTTATCCTGGCCATTCAATGATCAGGCATTGTACTGTAGCCATTGATTAACAATATCTTCCTTTCTTCAGTTTGGTGTTTAATCATGATTAAAAATACTAAATGTAACGAATGTTCGTGCGCTTCCTCGCTCATGTTTTACAAGGAACATTGGTTCCTTTTGCACAGAAGCAGAAATAAATTGTGAAACTTTCTACTCTTTCCTATGCCTACCAGTGTGCTATTTTCTACAAAGTTCCACAACATCATTTAACTATCTACAATGTGCTTTGTGCCAAATCTAGTCAATTGCCTGAGCTGTCTTTGTGTGTTTATATGTTTATGTTTTAAGATAAAATGCTAAAGAAAAATGTAATGAAATTTTATCCTACCGACAATATTTTCTATTTTGTATTATACTCACTTCATATAAAACTTCAAAGATATGTAATCTTGTATTAAGTAGACTTTCGTTTAAGTTTTCTCTAGATTTTGAATTAGAGATCATAGACTATATTATGTGAGAATAAATGGATAATGTGCAGGACAGAGGTGGGGACAAGTCACACATGGTCAAGTCCAAGCAAGTCTAAAGTCTTAACCATCTCGAAGTCTTGAGTCAAGTCTCAAGTCACATCTCAGATAAATCAATCAAGTCAAGGGTTTACCCAAAGCAAATCAAGTGGAGTCCTTATAAGTTTCAAGTCAAGTCACACTACTAAAATTAATAGAGGTTAATTTTTTTTTCACAGAAAAGACTTGTATACATACTTTATATTATGTATCTTATTAATTATACATTTATTATATGAAATCATATGCATATCTGTGCTACATTAATATCTGAAAATAAAATTTAATTTTGTTGTTTAGACAAAACATTTAAAATTCAGACTAAGATATATAATCCAATGTGTCTAATTCAAGTTAATTGAAAATGTGTTGCATTTACAAAAAATAAGGTTTGCCAAGACATTGGCATTAAGCTGTGAATAGCTGTGAATTGGCATAATAATCCTTAATGAATGAATAATCCTTGTGAATTGGCGTAATAATCCTTCCATGACCGAACACACGCTTGACAAGTGCGCTTAAAGCAGGCACAGGTAATACCCTCATTGCGATTTGGAACAGTGAAGGCATTTTCTTCTAGTTCATTCCCCAAAACAAAAGGCAGTTCTGGCCATCACAATTGTCCAGGTAATAGCTGAGCTGGGCAGCAGGGCTGAAATGAATGGATTTCATCTGCTTTTTGTGGTATAAGTACAGTACAGCCCAGTTTCATCACCTTTGATTTGCACTTCTTCATCTCCATGACCTGACAAAAATGTAAAATTAAACCTAAACCTACACAATATTTTAGAGCTGCATGATTCTGGATACATTGGGAATCATGATTTTTTTCATGATTCGCCCACAATTCTAAATAGGCAATTAAAATAAATTTCATGTAATTTGCTAAATGTTCTGACAAAATGTTAATTGCTGTAGTCTATTTAAAAATATTGAATTTAAAATATTTTTTAAGCTGTCAGAAACTGAATAAATGATTCAATGTCTCACTCATAAATTACTCTCACTCATATTCATCATTACTAGATGAATCAGTGTTTTTGAAGAATCTCTTAAATGAATTATTATGGGTGCTTTCACACCTATAGTTCGGTTCATTTGGTCCCGACCAAAAGCAAAAAAATTATACATTGTAGCTTTTTAGCAGTTTTGGTTCCTTATCACACCACACTGATCGTTCTGTTCTGCACCAGTTGAAACGAGCCAAAATGCAGTCATGTGATAACATCCACAACACTCATTGGCCACATGTCTTTGAGCATATTTCCTAAACTGCTTCTCGATTGGTCAGAATAAACATGCAGGAAATTTCAACGAAACTCCGGAAGTAAACAAAAAGAGGAAAATACAGGAAAATACAGCATACAGTACACCATGGAGAGATGACTGCACGCTGCAATTATGTTTGTGGTTGTAATCTACTACATCGGCTTGTATACAGCATTCTATGCAAAGTCTTAATTTTCAGAATGAAGCACGGATGCGGCTTGAAAATATCATTTTAATGCACTGCAAACGGCGAAGAGGCATCGCAAGACACTTCAGGAGGCGGCGAGCATTACTGTGACATGCTCATGTTGCATGCTGAAATAAATGAAGTTCCAGACGTGCATGATTTGATGGGTTCGTTTATTGTCTTTTTTCTTCTCTCCTGGCTTACAAAAAGGAAGCGCTAATTCCAAGCTTTGTAACACACCGAAAACTCAGTTTTTTCCATTAACCCTTTGTTTTCAGTCCTCCCTTGCACCTTTTTTCCCCCTGCTAGAGCCCCCTACAGTTAAATTGCTAGCACAACATGCCTTCTTGAGCATTCATCACAGCAGTTTGAGCAGTTTCATGCATTTACACAAACATTTCTCCAACTCAGACTTTAAGTATTAAACCCATCATAATTCCAAAACACAAACATCAAAATGAACTAGATAATGCAAAACAAAAAACATATCGGGGGGGGGGGGATTATTTCCTTCAAAAACAGAAACATCACATTACATAAGCCCCACACTCATCTTCCAAAAATATTGCCAACGACCCACTACGGCAGCTTGTTTAGTCCAAAATGAGCAATACTTTTTTGCAGTTAGGTCTATTCGATCTAGGATCGTGTTCTCACCACAAACGAACTGTACCAGAGTCCGTTTGAAAGTTTGGTTTGGTTCGCTTTTGGTGCGCACCAGAGTTCAATTGCTGCATTCTCACCTGCCCAAATGAACCGCACCAAATGAGCAATCGAACTCTGGTACGATTCAACCGAACTAAACAAGGCAGGTGTGAAAGCACCCTAAGTGACAGTCACTGTAACTAACAGAAACTTTATTTGAAGCATCAATTTACTTTAAGTAACTTTTTTTAAAAATCATTTAAATTGCTACTTTAAAATCAATATCTGAACTACAAATATTTATCTCAGTATTTCTATCATGGTAGAAGTAGTTCTAGCGGAAATACCACCAGAAGTCAAAACATATTGCGAGCTCTGCAGTTAGCACAACCCCGGATGCTGCAGGCAAGCTCCGCCAAACCACACTGACTGAAAATCGCCGCAAATTAAGTACGTCGTCCTCAGAAACACTAAGAAATGCAATATCTAAATGGATTGCAATGGAATGTACTGTAGGCCTGTTAATATTGTGGAACACAAGGGGTTAATGGATGCTTTTCGAATTGCGATGTTACGGCCATTGTAGCCTAAGTGATAGGCTTGTGTTAAATAAAACAAACTGCTTTTTGTTATATTGGTTCAATCTTCCTCAAACACGATCATTTTGAATGACATTTTGGGGGAAATTTTCAACTAATATTTATGTGCAATTAAATGAGATTAATTAGATTAATTAATCGCCACATCATGTAATTAATTAGATTAAAAATTTTAATCGCTTACCAGCCCTAATATATATACATACATACAATATACTTGCAAGTATTGGGTTTCTTTCTCTAATTAGTTTACATTTTACTTCCATGGTCAACTGCTCCTTCAGGTTGATGACAAGCTGAAGGAGCAGTTGACCATGGAAGTAAAAAGTAAACTAATCTTTGAAGACTGTGGATTAGGTTGACCAAGTATTGTGTTCCTTCTTTCTGGTTTTCTAAGTGATGGTTGAGGGAGAGAACACAGGGAATCACAGTGCTTATGGTTACAACTTTCTCTCCCTGAGTGAGATCAGTGGCACCAGCAAAGGGCTTCAAAATGCTGACCAGTTCTTCAATCTGAGCCCACACTCTTAGAGTGAAAATACTCCCGCAGACCCAGTCAACCATAACGACATGCCCCGTTTATATATCTAGAAATTACTAGCTAAAATCAAACATATCACAAAAATGAGCAATTGAACATATATCAGCATGATAAAAAGTACCATAAATGACCAAAATCATCATTCGGAAAATTGTATCGAAAGTGTAATATTTTTTTTATATTACGACTTAAGTCTCATTCGTTTACATGGAGAGGGCGGGATGATCAAACAGCTCGCAGCTTCACTTTTAAGGACATGTAAGGCACACCCGGTATAAGCGTCCTGTTTTCCACACACAGTCCACACAAAAACTTCAAAATGTGCACATTTAATATAATCATTATAGTCTACATGTAATATAGAGTGGCCCGCTCAAAATTCCCCAATACATCTATATACGAGACATATCAGTGATGATAATGATCACATTTTTAATACGAAAAAAAAAATGCAAACAAGGCCAAATTATGACAAACAAAAATGATTAATTCATTACATTAGTAATCGTTATAGATCTTATTAAAACTGACTATAAAGAAATGACTCACCTTTCCTTTTCGTGCATTGCATACTTTGCATCTGGCAAATCTTTTTTATTTGCAAGGTCCAGTTCAAAGTCCTTATAGCCAAACGAGTCTATTTGTGGAGCTCGACTAATGCCTGCCATGTTTGGTAAGGAGAAAAACAACACTGTCAGTGGCAATACATTCAAAGGCTGGAAACTTCTGCTGTTAGGGTATCTGTGTGTGTATCTGCTGACCTTAAAGAGAACACCCTGTGTCTGGTCATGAACACAATTTGCAAGTTCTACAGGTCATCTTAAAATTTTCTACTAGAGCCCCATCTGCATGAATTCCTCTGTGAAGCAATGTCTAGTGTTAAAGCTCTATAACAGGGGTATTCAATTAAAATTCAAAGAGGTCCAGTTACTAAAATTTCCTCCCAGCAAAGGTCCGAATCTTATATTGTCACTTAAAATAATGTACCCTCATGTCAATCAAATCAATAACGCACATACATTTCTATATAATTTATTGTTAAATTTCAAGTGTTTTCCAAGTCTGAACTTGTATGGCACTTGAATGGAAAACAATACTGTAGTCGTCTTTATTTCATGTCAAGTAACAGACAATAGACACTGAATTTCTTCTGAAGAAAATAAATAAAAAGTGCAAACACAGCTTTGAGCAGCCTGAACTTAGCCTATATTTCAAGTAATGTAAAAACATTCAGAATCTTTTGAATAAAATAAAAGTGCTTTTAATCTTTAAGAAAAATAAATAAATAAAAGACTTTTGAGCTGTCCCTTTTTTAAACATTAACTACATTAATAACACAGGAACCTTAGGCAAAAGAACATTTCAGGTAAAATAGAACAGGGCAGAATTTACTGAATAAAAGAAAAGTGCAGAGCTTTGAGCAGCTCCCTTTTCCCTCTCTCCTTTCCACCTCTCCTTACTCCCTTTCCATCTTCCGTTCCTAGTGAGAGAAATGGGCATGTAACTGTCCTGCCAGCAGTTTGAATCTTAATTGTCCTGCCAGCGTAATTAGGTGCTTTACTGCCACCTTCTTCTCTAGAGTATGGAACAGAAACAATCTGTTTTTGGCTTGGCTTTTGATGACGCTCCTGTCATAATAACTAGATTAACTGTGCATGAACGAAATATTTATCTTTTTATTAATGTCAAAGAGCTTATAATCTTATAATATTAGATTATAATAAGGAGATGCTTAATATGATATTAGAATTTTAACGGGTCCCGTCACTCAGTCCGGATCCGGACCTCGGTCCGCCATTTGATGATGCCCGCTCTATAAAAACACAGTTCTATTCTCAGCTCCTGTATTCATCATGACACACCCTGTCCATGCAATGACATGTTTAAATAACAATTATATATATATATATATATATATATATATATATATATATATATATATTATTAAAAAATACTAAAAAATAATATGTGTGGTCACATATATTAGCAACTCAAAAAAGTTTAATAACTCTTTAATCTATAATTTTACTGTTTTCAGGATCAGAATATAGTGAAGGTTAGTGATGGGCAATTTTAGACCACAAGGCATTCTTGGAACTAGAGTTCAGTACGCATGTTACGACCATCTAGGGGTCAGTCGCAAAAGAATGGGTAAAAGAATGTCTATATACAGCGATGTTATAATTTACAATCTTTTATTGAAGAGTTGGCTTCAAGGGAGGACAAGGCCAAAATAATAAAACAGAGCAAACTTCATCAAACACCTCTTACTAACTAAAAAAAATTAAAGAAAAGAAAATACATGCTTCTTCCCTAACTCCCTCTCACAAAAACAATATAATAAAAGTTTCCAAATTAACTGGCGTCGCTCCCACTACATACCTTGTCACTGTGTTATAGGTAAAAGGTGTATAATTAAATCTAGTGGCTACCAAGTCAAAACAGAGTCCGTAATCGTAGTCGTATATCAGGCATGGGTCAAGCACAAACAAATCAGATGAAATAATAAACATAAACCAAGACAAAACAAAACTCATAGGCTCAACACACTAGGAACACAAACTTCCTATCTAAGACGAGGCAGTCACAAATTACTGAAATGGGTAAACATTCAAAGAATATAACATACAAATACACAAAGCAACACAAACAAAGCAAACACAATTGCACGAAAGGCAAAGAGCAAAACAGCAAAGAGTAAGCAGCAAAAGCAAAAGCAGGCCCAAACAAAAGCAGTTTTTTCAATCAGGTATCCAGGTCGTTTTATCTGGAACAGGTGGAGATCACAACCAATGGGAGCCTTTCTCCTATTTACTCCGGAACCGCCTTCCTGAAACACATGACAGTGTAGCATCTGGTACAGGTCATTTAGATTTCAGGTCCCAGGCACTCTAAACTTTGGCATCTAATCTTCAATCAACCTATGAGCAACCCAGTTTTACACACACACAACTGGCTCCATAATGACTGGAGCCTACACAAAGACCAGATAACCCCATGCTGCTTCTCTGATTGAACTCATAGGGGCCCTCAACCAGAACACACACACACACACACACACACACACACACACACACACACAACACAATGAGACATTCCTTTTACTAATAAAACAAGTAGATAAGATACTCTAAGATTCTTATTCTTATAATCCTGTTGTAATGTGTTTCTTCTGTTAAGGCTTGCCTGACTTAAAATTATTTGCTCCTTACTTTCCTGACAAGGGTGTATTTTATTCATGTGTCAGAAAACAACATTGTATTAACATCAGTTATACTCTAATTACTGATCCTGGCATGTTAATGTATACCTGTTTTAATGCTGTATGCCCCTTTAAGGTCTGATGTCAGAATGTATACGAAGTTATCGGTTTTTCACTTCCCTAATGAAAGTGCATTTTGTTTTGTGTTTCATTTTTGTTTCTTTGCCTTTATAAGAACACAATATCGTATTAACATCAGTTACACTTTGATTACTGATCTGTGTATGTAATGTACCGCTGCCTTTATACCGTCATTACCCTTCATGTTTAGTATCCAAATGACCACAAAATTATCGGTTACTCATTTTTCAAACAATGGTGTATTTTATTTGTGCACGAAAGGCTTTAAAGTCATCTAAAAGTTTTATAGCTAAACCACGCCCACAGACACCTGAAACAAAGGGAGTTTTTCCCTCTGAAATCTCAGGCCTTAGTATTGGCCATCTCCCCAAAGATGGTTGGAGTTCGCGACCTTTAAATTGTCACAAACACCACCAATCCGTGGTCAGTCTTTCGGAACAGCTTGGAGACGACTCCATCTTCCTTCAAAGAAGTTCCAGCAAGCTTCACTTCCAAGAACGACAACTGCTCTGATCTTCAGGAGAACTTGGAAGAACGTCTGACCCCGCCCTAACTGACTTTTCAGAGTTTTCTCTGTTGCATCCGGACTCTTGTGTAGTAAGCCAATGCAAGTAACCGTTTCCTTTACCAACCAATTTAGATGCGTATTTTAAGTATGAACCTTGTATTGAGTCTTAAGGTGAATTTAAGTTTCCGGTGACTATTTTCCAGTTAGGGTGTTTCCAGTTGCTTCGCGAGCCAAAATCACTACAACAGGTACAAAAAAAAACACCAGAGGGCAGCACAGAAATAAAACACTAGACTGAAGGTCATAACACCCCCACACTTAAAATAAAACATCCTTGTTCTACTGATGAATGCGGGATAGGGTGTCAGCAATTACATTGTCAATACCTTTCTTATGACAGATCACTAGATTGCAACTTTGACAGATTAGAGACCAACGCATAAGGCCCTGCAGTTGGCTTACTCTTGTGGCGTACTCTTTGTCTTCTTTTCCTTCTTGTTTATTTCTCACCAGCACCCCCCAGCTGGGCTTTATGAAGTTGCACTAGCAGATCTTCTGCAGCCTTCTTTGCCTCCCATTTCCTTTTCCTGTGTAGCTCTGTGTGATGTATTACGTTAGCTTTGAACGTGGCCCATGGCATAGTGTTCAGGCCCACTACTGTTTCCAGCTGATACTGGGAGTGCCCGTTTTAACATGAGTTTGAACATTGTCATGCTTCCCGGTGTCTCATCCCAGGGTGCTCCCATCGCTTCTCTCCAGGAATCCTGAAGTTTCAGTTTGAATCGACCAATTCCTTCTTCCTCGTCCAGTTTTATCTTCTCCACCTTTCCTGGGTCGGCTTTAGTTGAATACATACTCCTTAGCACATTCCATAGGATATTCCTGTATGGACCGAAAGCTATTCCGTTTCCCCTTGGATCGTCTGGCATTCTCTTCAAGGGCATTATTGAGTATTTCCATCATTTTAGCTTTTCCTACGGTCTGGCATAAGATTGCCTTCAGATCGAGTATGGTCAAGTGTTGTCCGGTTGTTTGTTTTTCAAATCTGGTAAACCACATTTGTGCCCCCTCACACACATTTGGCAACATTTGTATTAATCCAGGAATGTCCAAGGCACGTAATGTGCCTGCCTCCCTTTGACTTTCTATTGTGAACATCTGGGAGAGGGGAGCTGGGCTCCTCGTGTCTTTTCATCATGTCTTTTTCTCCTGTTGATACCTGTCGTATTAACCCTTTGACATGCCCGCTTGTGATCTCCAGTTCTACTTCACGTGCTTCGCTTCCTTCTCCCAACTGTATCGATGGATCCCGTTGTAATGTTCGTTATAAGATGGGTGTTGGAGCTGCTCCTCACATTCACCTGATGGTGGGGCTGTAGCCTTATCTTACTCCTGTTCTTTACTCTGTTCTCCCTATAACCCCTTTAACCCTGTAAAGCCCACTGTTGCAGAATTACAACATCACCTTTAACAATTTTTTTTTAAAAGGCCTGTGAATGTTTTTTTTTCCCCTCACAAGACCACATTTACATAGTTAATGGGTTCTGTTGTTTGTCCTCATAATGCTATTGGATAGACAAAGTGTTTATTTGTGTGCTCACCTGCTATGAACTCACCTAAGCTTTGCATTGAGCTTATCCCTTTTTTTCCTTTCCATGACTAGATTTGTCAAGATTCAAACAAATAAAATTCCTCAATTTTTTTTCCTGTGTTTATCACAATGTCTAGAACACATACATATTTAGTTATTTTGGAAAACTAGAGCTTGTCATGTCCATGCTGTAATTTTACAACTTTGGGCCAGAGTGGTAGTCAAACTAGCCTGTGCACCTTACACATTACATAAGGACACTGCACTTCTCACATCATCACAAATCGAAATATAAACTGTTAGATGATTCATTGTAATTCATTTCTAAATGTGCTTTTCTGTTAAATTTGTACTTATCTTAAACTTGTACTTCGATTAGACCATAATTACACACAAGAATATATTTTATGTGGTATTTGAATCTCCATCATGTAGAGCAGTATCTGAAACTCCCTGTATCTTTGTAGTTTTTTGTTTATCATTTAACTAAACGATCCTGAGATTCTTTATGAGTGTTGCCCAAGTAGCAGATACAAAAGCAGGCTCTGAATTTTCTGGATTTCTGGGGTGATGCCTGTTGCATTGTTCAGGGACAGGTGTGAATGGATATGCTGGATAATATGTAGATCTCTCTTTCAGTTAGTTTATTCTTCCAGTGTACTGCAATTATGGATACACAAACAAACTGTAGCAAGTGCAATGTTCGCCTGTGCTTCTCAATAGAAAAGAACTGCCTTAGGGCCTATCACTGCAACCAATCACAGACTTCCAATCAAACCGAAAGTGACAGAAACAAAAGCTCTCCTAAATTTTTCCCTCTCTCAATACCCATATCAATAAATACATCATATGATTATGCACAGTAAGCAATCAACCCTGCAAATGAATCCCTAAATGCTCTGTGATCCCTAAATGATCAGGCAAAGTGAGTACAAATACAGAAGTTTCCCTAGAAAGAACATTTCCCTAAAAACTTACTAAAATGTAAAAAATAAAACAAATTTCCCCTGCTTTCTCTTTTTACTTCTCCCCAGCATTCAATCCTTTCGTTCATCTTCCTACATTTTCCCTCATCAAATGTCCCTCCATCAGGCCACTGCAACTGTAACGAAGCGAAGTCGTAAGGATTTGCAGCGTTTATTTAAATTAGACAGAACAGACAGGCAGGGTCAAGCATGGCAAACACAATGTCAGAGAAAGGCAGATCGGAGTCGAAGAACAGGCAGGAGTTCAGGGCAGGCAGCAAAGAATCAGAGAAACAGGTAACAGAAACAGAATCAAAACAATCAGAACAGACAATCGGGAAACGCTCGGAATGACTGCAGAAGCAAGTCGAGACTTCACAATGAGGTCAAGTTCATTTCCTTATTTAAGCACGTCAGCTGATGGGGAACAGTTGGCACTGTGATTAGGCTGAGCGGGGTGTAGTGGGAAGTGTAGTCCGGGAGCGCTTAGTATTCCGGAGACGATTCTCTCCGTTGTGAGTGAGGAGGTGAGGCAGGTGTGCTGATCAGCGACAGCAACTCTCTTTTTGTCCATTCTTGCCATATACTTTTTATTCCTTTTCAGCATCTTTGTGATTTATTATTACAATTGCAACTGGTGTGATTAGACTTTTACCCTTCTCCATCATGCACCCTTGTCTCGCTCCTGTGGCACTATCTCTTTAAGAAATAAAGTTTTAGTTACTTTAATTGAACATCTATCTATCTATCTATCTATCTATCTATCTATCTATCTATCTATCTATCTATCTATCTATCTATCTATCTATCTATCTATCTATCTATCTATCTATCTATCTATCTTTCTATCTATCGATCTATCTATCTATCTATTCTTTTTGTTAAATGTGGTTGTACAGGATTCTTTCTAGTTTGGCTCTCAAGAAGATTTAATCTGTTCAATAAGGCAGCTATTGCAAAATCAAATTGTTAACATTAAATTAAAAAAATTTATTAAGTTGAAAAAGTTAAAGTGTTGCGGTTGCTCAGCAAATAATTCTACCAACAGTTCCTCATCTTCATTAAATGGGTCTTTAATAAAAGTTCACGCCTATTGATAAGCCCTTTGACCACCAGGGGTTTCTACTAGGACTCTTAATACTGGGCTCAGCAGTCAGGCCGACAGAGTGCTTCTGCCCTCATACCACTCATCACATGGAAAGAAGCTTTTTACTGCCTATCTTTAATCAAAGCCTGTCTTTCTACACCACTTCTATCCTTATACACTTTGTCAACAAAATGTGTTCTTACTCCCTTGGTTTCTCCAAATCTGTCTCTTCTTCACTATCTGAACTCAATTGTTCATCATCCTTAAGTCTATATCATCTATTCACTATGTAATATGTTGTGTTATAACTTAAAATGACCTGACCAGTAGAGGTCAATAGTGTTGTGTATGTGTTGTGATGCACTGATGAGGAAGTAGACGAGGTGTTGGATGCAGCCCGGACCTGTGCTTGTCTGTGACTTTTTTAATACGAGGAATTAAAGCTTAAAAGCGGTATGACGTTTCTGTTCTTGCATATAAAATACAACACATTAATTCTTTCTCATGTGCTCTCTCCATACAACCTTGTGTGTACTATATTCTAATGTTCTAAATGTTTCGTGCAGTGTTGTAATGTAACGGAGTACAATTACGAAATACAAAAACTTCTGTACATTACTGTACTTCAAGTAGGAATTTCACGTATCTTCCTCTTTACGTCGCTATTTAAATTTATGTGAACTTTCATTTTTACTCCACTAATTTCCTAGATACAATGAATACTATGCATACTCTTACTCCGTTATTTTCCATAAGCATCTTCATTACTCATTACTAAAAACCAGAGATGGGAAGTAACGGAGTAAAAATACTTCGTTACTGTACTTAAGTAAATTTTTCTGGTATCGGTACTTTACTCCACTATTTATTTTTCGGACAACTTTTTACTTTTACTCATTACATTTTTACAATGTTTTTTTTTTACAATTGTTTAATATTTAATATAAACATTTTTAATATCTGTACTTTTTACTTCTTACATTTTCAAAATGGACTCGTTACTTTTAGTATTATTTCTTATCATTGAGCGCTGTTTCCAGCCTATCATCCTATCATTGTGCGGCTTTTTCCCCATGTGACTGGTGTACTGTATTATTTACTGGCTATCAAACATAGACTAAGGATAGCAGAGCTAGCAATGAGCAGCACGCCTACAAAAGGTATGGCTAATGTTAATTCAGAGGGAGTCACCGATGTTAAAATAACTAACAACGAGGACATTCCTGAACACCCATGGCCATATATGAGGGAGATGTTTGTAATAATCGGCGTCAAAAAGGATTCCTGGCGAATGCGTTGCGAATTGTGTCAACCAGGGGCGGTTCTAGCCCTTTTTTAGTGTGGCTTCAGCCCACTGTCTGTAATCTCAGCCACCCTAAAACTATAAGGATCATTTTTACTTTCATAAATAAACAATAAAAATTACATTAAAATGCAGGACATGTCGTCGATGGGAAAGAAAATTATTTATCAGTTTGATCCAAGAGCGATTTTTTTTTTACTTATTCCATACCTATACACGCGTGGACACATTAGATAGTACAATGGACATTAATCTCTGAAAGGTTGCTCCAGCATTAAGAAGTCCAAAAGCCATAACACGATATTTCATAAATACATCAGGAGTGGCAAAAGCAGAGATTTCTGATGCACATTCAGTCAAAGGTACCTGCCAATATCCTTTTAGCAGATCTAATTTAGTCACACACTTTGCATTCCCTACTCGATCGACACAATCTTCCATGCGGGGAAGTGGAAAAGAATCAGCTTTTGTTAAAGAGTTGACCTTGCGATAATCCGTACAGAATCTGGTTTAGGGACGAGTAGACATGGAGAACACCATGGACTAGCACTAGGAATAGCTAGATAACAACAATAACAACAGGTCTACTATTGTCAGACTCAGAACCTGACACTGGGTGCTCAGGCAAATCAGACAACTTGACGGCAGCTTTTATGCAATGACTCAAAGTTTGATCAGTACGTTGAGCTTCAATCAACATTGGTTTACTCATGGGTAAATCGAGATTTGGCAGTTCACACACTTCTACAGTACGTCACATGAATCCTTATTTTCCTTTACATTATCTGAATTTTCAGCATAGAGAAAAGAATCTGAGAGATCTACAGTATCTCTAAATTTACATGCTTGAGATCGATTAACAACACACGTGCCAAACACATCAGGAAATTCCTTACACAAAACATCGCCATCAGATGCAACAGGGGCATCAATCACCTCGGGCAGACAGAAAACTTTGTTACCTGCTAAATCATTCCCAAGAATGAGCGACACATCTTTAACAGGTAATTGTGTACGAATTGCCAGTTTAACATTGCCTGAAATAATTCCTGAATGCAGGAATACTTGATGCAAAGGAGCTTTAATGGCAGTGAGATCAATTCCTCGAATTAATACACTAGAACCACAGCTAGACTGTTCAGAAAATGGCAACACACTTTGCAAGATAAAGGACTGAGCAGAGCCAGTATCCCTGAGAATGCGAATACGCTTTGTCTCAGAACTGGTTTCAGACAGTGAAACAACACCATCATAAATGAATGGTTCAAAAGTTTACTCAATTGACAAATTTACAGATTCGTTTGCTCGAGTGGCAAACCTGACTTCTCAACAAATGCAACACTTTTTGAAGAGTTTACCCTACTGGTTTTGCGTTTCAAGGTGGGACAATAAGAAATGAGGTGCCCAACCTCATGACAATAATAGCGCTCACGGCTTTCCTTGCTGTCAACACTTCCCATTTTATTATATACTACAGCAGTATCCTTAACATTACATTTTACAGGTGAAAATGCTACCCTGTGCGTGAGTACAAACTCATCCGAAAATGTTGCGGCTTTAGAAAGTGACGACACTTTCTGTTCGTTTAAATACACCACAATTTTCTCTGGCAGATAATTCTTAAATTCCTCCAGCATTATTAATTCTTTAAGTTGCTCGAACGTGTCTACTTTATTTGCGGCACACCATCTATCAAACAAGTTTACTTTGTCTCTAGCGAATTCAACGAACGTTTGGTTAGGGGTTTTCACACGATTTCGAAACTTTTGCCGGTATGCTTCGGGGACTAACTCATATGCACGCAATACCGCATTTTTCATTACCTCGTAGTCTACGCTCTGTTCAAGCGTCGATGCGGAGCAGACTTCTTGAGCTCTACCTACGAGTTTGCATTGCAGCAACAGTGGCCAGACATTCCGTGGCCATTTCAATGTAGCACCAATCCGCTCAAACACAGTGAAATAAGTATCCACTTCACTTTCTCAAAACAATGGTACAAGTGAAATTTGTCGGCTAATATCAAACTCAGGCTGGGCTACCTGTAGATTCCGTCGGGGTGCAGGAATAGGGCTCGGGGTGAAAGCATTTATGGGTATCGGCACTGGCGCGCTCACGCCAAGCGCATCTGCAGCAGCTGAGGGTTGACCAGGTGTTTTATTTCTAAGCTCGAGCTCCAACTGCTTGAGCCTGATTGCTCTTTGAGACTCGATTTCAAGACTTTTGAGACTTCGTGCATTGAATAGCTGACTCTGGTATTGCTGCTTACTTAACTCCAAGTCAAGTTCCTTTAATCTGATCGCCAACCGACATGAAATGCACATGACAGCTTAAACTATGTGCCAAATCTTATTAAACTGTGTAGATTATGTATTGTTGAAAATGTAAAAACAAATGCAGAAACCTGAAAAATCACAATAATTAAAATCACTTAACAAATATTCTGGAGACATGATCAGATCTTCACAATATGATCCTAAACCACTTTGGAAGCTCCCGTTCTTTCCTACCCTCCACATCAAGGTGTCTAGGCCCATACTTGGCTCCCTTATAATAATAATAATAATAACAATAATAATAACAATTATTATTGTTATTATTATTATTATTATTATTATTATTATTTTTTCATAAAGCACTTTAAAACAACGAAAGCTGAACACAAAGTGGTTCAGATTTCGCTTTTGGTGTCAAGAAGCATTTGATGAGCTGGCCTAAGCGATCTTCCTTATTGTTGTGGGTCTTAGTGTTCATGGATTTGTGAGTCAGAGAAGCAGGAGATTCTGCACTTACTGTGCCTGGTTCAGGCTCTCAGTTTTAGAGTTTGGACCCAGACCTTACCCCTGGGACCCAGGTCATTCAGGGCTAGTTGATGCCTTGCTCGCATAGTCACCTGTGATGTTATCAGGACTCTGTTGGCCTGGCAGCATTGGTATTAATGCCCCCAAAGTGTCACATAAGGACAAGATGAGAGAATACAAGGACAAGTAAGACAATTAACTGAGAACAGCAAACACAACACAAAGCCAAAAACTGTATATTACTCCCAATCTAGCCACAGGGGATGCAAGCCAGTGATTTCTGTGCGGGCCCAAGCCTGGATAAATAGAGAGGGTTGCATCAGGACGAGCATCTGGTGTAAAAGGTGCCAAATTTAAACATGCGAGTCATCACTGTCTATACCATACCTGATTGGTCAATGACCACCACTGGCAGGGTGCCGGGGGAATTGGGCTACTGTTGGTCGAGGAAGGAGAGGAAAGTAAAGGGTTTGTAGACAGAGAGAGAAGAGATATATGTATATTTTAAATGAGGACATGAAGGTAACTGGTGCGAGAGTAGTGGATGCAGAGTATAGAGTTAGGTGGAACAGAAAATATGTTATGATATGCTATATTTTATATCTTTTTATGTGACAACACTGAAGAATTGACACTTTGATACAATGTAAAGTAGTGAGTGTATCTTGTATAACAGTGTAAATTTGCTGTTCCCTCAAAATAAATCAACATACAGAAATTAATGTCTAAACTGATGGCCACAAAAGTGAGTACTCCCCTAAGTGAAAATTGTCCAAACTGGGCCCAATCAGCCATTTTATCTCCCTGGTGTCATGTGACTCTCTCATATTGGTCACTGGATATTCAACATGGCACGGTGCCTTAGTGGTTAGCACGTTTGCCTCACACCTCCAGGGTTGGGGGTCCGATTCCCGCCTCCGCCTTGTTTGTGTGGAGTTTGTATGTTTTCCCCGTGCCTCGGGGGTTTCCTCCGGGTACTCCGGTTTCCTCCCCTGGTCCAAAGACATGCAAGGTAGGTTGATTGGCATCTCTGGAAAATTGTCCGTCGCGTGTGAGTGAGTGAGAGTGTGTGTGCCCTGCGATGGGTTGGCACTCCGTCCAGGGTGTATCCTGCCTTGATGTCCAATGACGCCAGAGGCACAGCCTCCCCATGACCCGAGAAGTTTGAATAAGCGGTAGAAAATGAGTGAGTGTTTACTCTTTTTTTAATATATTAAAAATATATATACAGCTCTACTTCAGTACAATTATTAATTAACACTGTTTATATATTTCAGTATATGTTATACTTGTGTTTGGTTAAGTATGTGACAAATAAAATTTGAATTTAAAATTTAATAACTGAACATAATCATCACAATGAGTGCAATGAAAAAGAGAGCTTTTAAACTGTGACAGTGAGTACATGTTGATTGACAACTGTGAATGTGGAAGTGCATGAGTGTTCTGGATGTTAGAGCCTCTGCCAGTTTGGGGAGGATGTTGCAGGTCATGCTCTTACAGCAATAATAATAGCAAAGTGATACCTCCATTCCTGACACAAACCTCCCATTTTCACTCCACTTGAGCACTATTCGGACGGGACTAGTTTTACGTGGGGACGTGGAGTAATGCAATTTTACCTCAGGACGCCTGTAATATTAATTGGCCAATTCGCACGGGACAAGACATCTCAGTAAAACTAGCAGAAGTGGGAGGGGTAACTCACTTTATGCACCTCCTTGTCGTCATGTGCGTATGACATTGCTTCCTGTTTCAAGTGCCTCCATGCTTGCAAAACGTGCCAAAAACTACTTTTAAACAGGAAATGACGGAATTTTACCGTACATATTTACAGCGGGTCTTTTCGGACGGGATTAGTATTACCTGAGGTAATTTTTCCGGACCTTTTTACAGAAGGTAAAAGTCGCCGTAATCTTTACTGACATTGTCCGTAATGATTAGCGAGATGGCACATTCGGACGGGACTAAAATCACAGAGAAGCTCTGGTAATAATTACTTTACCCCCACGTCCCCACATAAAACTAATCCCGTCCGAATAGTGCTTTGGTCTGTGTGTCAGTCACTGACATTTGGTTTTTAATCAGAGATTATGTAAATTAGGAAAAAAGGGACAGAGAGTTTGAATAAGCTAATTTGCCTTAAGGAAGACAAATTAGCAGCTGAGTTTATAACTAAATAGGAAAATGGCCACTGAAGGTCACATAAGAAAATAAAAACATAACATTGATGTTTTCTATCCAAATTTCAGCAGCATAATAATACACTACTCAAACACTCAAGCTTTTAAGACTTAAGGCAATGTACTATTTGCTATAAAGTGTTATAACTATGTACTTTTTATGGTTTCATTTTAATACTCAGCTTTCATACTCGGATTTAAAAGGTTTGTTTGTGTGCATTATGTAGGAATTATATGTCTGACATTTAAACTAATACTAATATGTCTGATATTTATAATACTAATAATACTAATTTAAACTAATACTAATATGTCTGATATTAATAATACTAATAATACTAATTTAAACTAATACTAATATGTCTGACATTTAAACTAAAAACTACTACAAAAATGACATTTTAAATTTAAGTTTGCGTAGCCAATTAACCCCTCCATAAACTTCCACCCACACTCTGATTTGGTTTAATTAAGGTTTTATGTAAAGTGGGTCTAAGGTACAGAGAGATTTGCATAAGTTAGCTTGCTTGAAGTAAGCAAATAAGCCATTTTCACCTGTTCTTCATGACTTTCCCACCAATTATCTTACTCCTTCAGCTTTCTTGAAGTTCTTTTTGTAATCATTAATGTAACCAGCTAATCTCAAGGTAATTCATTGTGGATTTATTCAGCCATTTATGTTTAATATCATAAAAGACCCCTAGCAGCTGAAGCACATGCTGTATTTCATCACATCTCCACATGACCAAAAACATTTTTGTCTAACAGTGAACAGTATATTTGTATATTTTAAACAGAAAGTCTATTATTTTTTGAAAGTGATATGAGGTAAATAAATAAATAAAGAAACGAAATTACAAAAGAAAAAGCATGAACAAAAATGTATACAATGTACTCAAGTGACTGTGGATGCCAGGTACATCACACAGCTGCTTTTCTTAAGCAAAACAAAGGTTCTCTGCAACATTTGGTCAGAATGCGACAATGGGCCTGGTGCCATGTTTTAAAAACAGGAGGGTGTGTGAGTGTCATAAGAGGCCTGATCATGGTCCTGTAGGGATTATACAGTACAGCACAGTGCAGCTTAACAAGTACAGAAAAAGAAAAAGAAGTAAAGAAGAAAACTCAACTGACTTAAACACCACCAGATTCATTCACCAGACATTCACCAGATTCAATATATATATTTTTTTTACAGTGCTCCTATTTATCTTAATTCATGTTCTCTTGCATTTTGCATTATTTAATATTTAATACTTTTAGCTAAATCCATTAATATGAACTGATTGGCTTTCACTATAGTTGAACAACTGAATTTGTAGTGTAATTAATTAATTAATTGATATGATATTTATATATGAAAGTGCAGTAACTCATTGCATTATTATATGAAACCAAACGATCAGGATAACCAACAATCAAGTTGTGTTAGTTCTTATTCATAAAATTACACACACTCAGTACCACAAATTGGGTATGAATATTTTTTAACATTTACTGGATTTTTAAAAATAAATTCTTCTGAAACTCGTTGTACAAAACATACTCAAATAAATAAGGTCCAGTGATTAAATTTCAGCTTTCCTACACAACACACTACACAATTTAATAAACATTTGGAATATTTACATTTAGGTTGTTGCTGTTTCCCAGTTACACTGTGTATGAGCAGATGGTAAAATCATACAGAGCGATTCAAAATATTGATTTAAATGAATTCCTCTCAAATTGACAGGATTTATGATTCCCTCTATACTGACACACCATTTACTGTATAATGCCAAAGACCAAACATTGTGTCTGTCTTAATAAAGTATGAAAAGCAATGATTCTCAAACAACAGTTCTTTGTGGTTCTTTAGGCACTCTCTTCCCTGATATCAGCCTTCTCCAAAGTGAACCCAAAGCAAATTCGACCAGTGTGCATGTGTGTGTGTGTGTGTTTGTCACGTGAGTTGAAAAATGAGGCAGAGGATGCAAATGCAGGTAGAAGATTTTGATTAAACAAAAGCACAAAGTAATCCAGGCAAGGGCAAGGGCAATGACGAAACAGGTCGAGAAACATGAAACAGACGTTACAGACAACAACCGACAAATAACATGGCACTCAGGGCCAAATACACATGGGGAACCAATGACAATGAGAACTAAACAACACATGACTAAAACCAACAATCACAACATGACACATACACAGGGCAATATGAGGGAAAAGGAAGCAAGACACAAATAAAGGTTACAAAATAAAAGACATGAAATGCATGACAAAACCCAAAACCTATGTTGCTCTGTGTGTGTGTGTGTGTGTGTGTGTTCACAATGCAGAAACAAACAGTCCCAATACCATCTCACTATGTATATATCTTTCTCCCAATACCACAGCCTTTTCTGAAATTGTCACACACATACTGTACACTAGCTGATGTTGGGCTTTCTCCATTCTATAATCTATCTATATTAAGTGAAACGACCTTCTTTATGAGCTCTGCACATGCACACCATGTGATCCGATTTGAACATGAAGTATATTTGTTGAAATTATCACCTGTTCACTGATGGAAAGTTGAGAGCAAATATAAATAAGAAATAAGTTCTGACCATGTTGTTGTAAATGTTTATGAATAATGAGCTCTTTGTGCCAAGTTAAATTGTTAAAACTAAACTGTATCATTCTCTTTCAAATTACACACTGAAGATAAATTTAAAAGCATCTCCAGAATTATGTTTTTCACGCCCTGTCCATCTCCGATTTACATACTTTTTTTTTTGTAAAGGAGAAAAGTGAAGGTGGAGGAGAAGATTTGCATTTGCAGTAAAAGAAGGCAAATAGTAACTCTGTTAGTCAGACACTGCAGGATACAGTGGGATCAGTAAAAGCTATAACACTGAGAGTTCACTCCTTCATATTTCAGGTATGTTTCTGTTCTTTTCTGAAATACTTCAGTTACAACACTTTATCAGCAAGAGTTTATAGAGTTTAACATGTGGAATAATGCATGTCTTTGGTATATTTGTATTCCTTAGAGCAGAGCTGTACAGAGATCTTGACACCAGCAGGTGGTTACTAGAGTCTAGAATATAAGAATCGGACCCACATCTAACTATTAGAAAAACTTGGACAGAGTCCAGAACATCAGTGGTGATGAAAAAAATAAATTAATATACAATACTATAAGTGTATACTGAATACTGTTAAAATTGATTGTTAAGGACAAAAACTAGTGAGTTCTACATTATTTATATACATAATTTGTATGTACTTAATACAGAGTTTTAACATATTTATATTGCAATTACTCCATTATTAATTAAATCATCTTTGATTATTTTATTTACATAAGCCTTTCTTTAACCAAAATGTTGTAGTACAAATGAAAAATAACCTAGAACTGAGTAAATAATCTTATTTTGAAAAATTATTAAACACCAAAAATGGCCATGTGAGCTCCATGAGAAACTCAATCAAGTAAAGAAATATAAATAATATCACAATTATACAAAGTATTACATTATAATAACTCCACATCATTCCTAATTGGAAAATAAAGTATCTTATCTCTGCATGGAGAACGGCATAATAAATTGGCAAACATAAAACTTATTCTCTGTCTTATGAGAATACACTCATATACTGTACTGACTCTAGTTACTACAATATAAAATTTTTCACCCCACATAAATTATACTTCATGGGTTTAAGCAAAATGAACAAATGTAAACACTGCCCTACATCCATAGATAATTACTATCATGCTCTCCAGATGTCCATACATCTAGCCCTTTTGGTCCTGAACACCTGTCTAAGATCCTGTGTGATGAATGTGCAGCCTGTGGTGAAATTATGTCCTTTCCAGATGCTTCCTTACCACATATTATTGGATCGTCTCCTGTTTTCATATTTTTTTTCGTAGTTTTTTGTTCTCTTTTTCCTTGCTGTTGTGTCCACTTCCTGGCCTGTTGAGCCTGTTTGTACATGTAACTTGTTTTATTGGTTTAAACAAACAAGCAACCAAAGAAAAAATCATTGAAAAATTTCCACCTCCTTTCAGGGTGAGCAAAATTTTAGATTTTTTTCCAAATAATTCTGTAAAGATTCATGACCTAGATGAGACTCTTGCAATCTCGCACACTTTTTCAACACTTTTTGAGCTTTTCTTTGTCGCTCTTACAAAATATAATATACACATACAGTACATATACATATACAGTATAACATAATACCTGCAAAGATGGTGAAACTGAATCATGTTCCACATGACCCCTCTTGAGGAATGATCTTGCTCACTAATTACACTCTGTCTACATGTTAGGGATCAGCGTGGATCAGTTAGGGATCAGCGCAGACTTGGTGTCATGTGCATTTGTTGTTTGTTTGTGTCACGTGATTGCCCCGTCCACGTCTGCTCCTCCCCGGTCAGCACACCTGTTTCTCATTGTGTGTGATTGTCCGTGTCGCTATATGTGAGCCGCGTTGCATTAGGCAGCGCGGCTTCATTGATAATATTGTTAGTTCCCCGTGTGTTGTGGTTTATGTTTGTCTTCCTAATGTGTTAAACCCCTTTTATTTGAAGCTATCCTGCGTACGGGTCTGTTCCAATCCACCTCTGCCAGTGTCCAGACAGAATGAAGCCGCCTCGACCATGCAGACCCAGCAGGATAGCTTCCAGCTTGGACCGGCTTTTTTTTCATTTTCCCCCTAGACTGTTCCTCCAGTCCTTCCGGTCACATCGCTCCGCATCTCGCCGGTGAAGGACGCCGCTCCACTTCCGGTTCCGTTCCGAGGAGGACGCCGCTTCACCACTTCCGCGGAGGGTGTCACCATGTTATTGGGGTTTCTTTTTTTTTTAGGTGCCCTGTGGCATCGCCCCGCATCTCTCCGGTGAAGGACGCCGCTCCACTTCCGGTTCCGTTGGTGCCCTTTACCTCAGCTCGCCGAGGCGTGGGTTTGGCCGCGGTGCGTCGGGGGAAGCTGCTCGGCCCTTCAGCTCGGCGGTGGATGTCACTCGGCCCTTCAGCTCGGCGGTGGACGTCACTTGGCCCTTCAGCTCGGCTGTGGACTTCGCTCGGCCTTCAGTTCGGATGCGGACGTCGCCTCAGCCCCTTAGCTCGGCTGTGGACGTCGCTCAGCCCTTTTCCGGCTGCGCTGCCGAGTGCCTCTGCCCCCCCCCACCACCTGCCTCGCCGTGTGCCACTGCTCCACTCGCCTACCTCGCCGTGGTCCTTGCTCTCCTCACTAGCCTCGCCGTCGTCCGTGCTTCCCTCACCTGCCATTCGCCGTGGACCTCGCCCCCCCCGGACCTTGCCGGGTTTTGCCGCTTCGGGAGCCGCGCCTTAAGGGGGGGATGCTCCCTGTTCCAATCCACCTCTGCCAGGGTCCAGACACTATAACTCCCCTATATTGAAATTTCAAAATTAATTGTATGTAGTGATCAGAATAAGAATCACAATTATTGGCAAGTAACATGGGTTTATATGAAAAAGGAATTTGTATTTGTCTATTGTCATTGTATATTAGTAATAATAAAGCAAAAAAGCTTAAAAACAAACATTTGTGGGTGGAAACATTTAGTCTTGATGGACTGCAGCCTCCTACTGGAGGAGAGTGCATTGTAAAGACCAGGGTCAGCCACAATCTTAACTGCCTACTTCAGGGTCCTGGATGTTTTTCAGGTCCTGTAGAGGCAACAAGTTGCAGCCAATCACCTTCGCAGCAGAGCAAATAACACTCTGAAGACTTATTTTGTCATTGACAATAGGAGTGGCAGTGATGTGATTTAATGTGATGTATTGTAATGTGATATTTGTAGTTATCAGTTTTACTGAAGCCAGTGTTTTTGATCACGTTTCTTATTTCTTAGTGAGTTTCAACACATCAGTGATGGAACAGCGTCTGTTCATACTCCTGTGTTTCACAGGTGAGCGAATAATACAGCAAAGAATACAGGCCACCTCTACCAAAAGAAATTATAATATTTATAGGAGACATGGTACTAATTACATATATATCATGTATATACAGTATATATGAAATACAAAGAATTACATTTAATGATTTGCATAAATAAATAATTAATTATTGTTGACACTGATCTAACATTGCTCTCATGAAGTGGAGGCAGAACAAGAAACGAGGCAGAGTCCAAATAACCAGAAAAGCCATCAATTAGGCAAATCCAAAACACAGAATCCACAAACACAAAACAAAGAAAACAGAAAGCTAGATCAAGACACAGAAAGAAAATGTGAACAAAGGAAAGGAAGTAAACTTAGGATTCTGTTCATGACTCCCTCTGGGGGAGGTGTGACTGGAGTTGTAACAACTGCATAAAACCTTAAAATATATCATCCACAGGAGCCGTCCATCTCGTCCTGTCTGTCCCTATTTACTTTCTGATCCAGCAGGGGAAAACATGGAGTGATGCTCAGGCTTACTGTCGAGCTGAATACACTGATTTGGCTATCATCAAAACCAGTTATGAAATTGGTCAATTTCAGTATGAAATACAGGGACAACAATTCAGTTCCAGTGCTTGGATTGGACTGTACAATGCCATTAACAGCTGGCGCTGGTCTATGGGAAATGAGCCACTGGGAAGTGCGAAACTGTGGAATCCAGGACAGCCTGACAACTGGGGGGGGGATGAAGCATGTGTTTTGTTGTACGGTTCTGGATGGTCTGATGAATCATGTAGCTCCACATACCCCTTTGTGTGCTTCGATGGTAAGGAACAGCATTTTTTTTCTCAGTAGAGAAGGACATAATAAAACTGTGTCGATAGTGTGATGTTAGTGTTCTCATTAAATATAACTATTCTCTAATATTAATAAATACCAGTATCATTATTGTGGCAACCTAAAAAACAACACATCTTTAAGACCTTTCCATTTGATGCAAAAAAATAGTTTACTGGTGTTCATACTTTTGAAGATATCTTTTAACTTGTATACATTCTATGTGTAATTACATCTACAAGTTTATACTTTTAGAAGTAATCCTTTGAACTTTTTTAGTTGCATTACAGCCATGCACACTGACAGAGGGAGATGTAGACCTCATTCCAGTAACAGCGTGCTGTGATAGATTAGTCGCTACGATGTTGGCCTCCTGATTAGTGGTTGTGAATTTAAATCTCATCAAGGTCGACTACGCTGCCACTGCTGGGCCCATGAGCAAAGTACTTAACCCCTAACAGCTCAGTTCTTATAAAAATGAGACAAAATGTATGTTGATCTGCATATGGTTTTTTGGTCAAATGTCTTAAAAAAAAGTCTAGTTCTATAAGACTTAAGGGAAATACATATTTATGTGAATGAGTGAAAAGTTTGCCACTGACTCTTCTGTGTAGATGAAGCTGCTAAACTGAATTTTTCAGTTTTTTGTAATTTGGGATTACAGAGGTCTTTGTGGGGAATAAAGAAAAGATCCTCTCTTTAGTTTGAGTAACAAGTTTTTGCTAACAATTTTTAAAAGTTTTTTTTTAAATTTAAGATTCCCACAGTTTAACACATTCCTCGCTTTATTTTATTTGTGCTGTTGGTTTTAGGCCTTTCTGTTTTTTTTTTAACCCACCATCACCTAATGCTTACTGGTGGATCAGTGTGTTAGGGCATTTGTAATAGCAATTCTGAGAACCAGGTTCAAGCTCATGTTTCTCACAGACTTTCTGACTGATTAAAACTGTGTGATTGCATTAAACCAAGTGTGTCCAATCTTATCTGGAAAGGGCTTTAATAAAACGAATGTGTGGCTTCTGCATAATTAGAATGAAAACCTGTACCCACACTGGCCTTTTTCGGAAAAGATTAGATACCACTGCATTACAGGGTTGTTAAGTTGTTCATCCTCATTACAGTAACATGTGACAAACCCTCTTTTACAACTTATGAATATTGCTGCAAGCAGCTATGGTGGCCCTCGCAGGTTTTTTTATCGCTATACAGTGCCTCCCAGAAAACAATGCACGGTGGGCAAGTGCATGAAGTGGGTAAATATCAATGGGATATTTTATGTTGTTACTGACCCATTTGGGGACTGTAGGTAAATGAAACCCCACATTTTAGACAAATGGGGGCGGTAGTGAGCCAATTAAGAGACACACCTTTGTCTGACCTTTTTGTCCAAGCTTAACAGCCGACAAATGTGATGTATATGTCAAATTTCAAGTTAATCTAAGCACTCCAAAAGCCTTAAATATGCCTGAATAAAAGTAAACTTTGACACAATGCCATGGCAACAGTGTTTGAGATATCAAAAATCCGTTCGCAATTTCGCATTTGATTCAATCGCATGAATCCTCTAGGAGGAGTATTTAAAAGTTCATTGCATGTAACTGTGAAAAAAATCCACCTTCGTGACTGACACACTTCCTGGGGCCTGTTGGTGGTGCTATGTCCGAGATTCACAATAAGCACATCGATACGATCGGAATCCTTGGCCGAACATACACACCGCGTGCCATCCCAATAAGACATTTTTTGCTTTAGATATTAGACACTACCTGTTTCTCTGAATTCGCCATAACTTAGTCGCCTTACCATGGCAGCACCGTTTGAGATATCAAAAATCCCATCGGAATTTAGCAAGAGCAATGTCTCGGCATCATGTTCACCACATTTGATGTCAATCTCATGAATTCCCTAGGAGGAGTATTTAAAAGTTAAAAAATCCACCTTTGTAACTGACACACTTCCTGGGGCCTGTTGGCGCTATACCAGGGACTCACAATAAGCACATCGATGCGATCGGAATCCTTGGCCGAACATACACACCGCGTGTTATTACACTAAGACATTTTTTGGCTTAGATAGAAGACACTTGCTGTTTCTCTGAATTCGCCATAACTTAGTCGCCTCGACGTGGCAGCACCGTTCGAAATCCCTTCGCAATTTAGCAAGTGCAACGTCTCGGCATCATGTTCACCACGTTTGGTGTCAATCGCATGAATGTCCTAGGAGGAGTATTTAAAAGTTCACCGCATGCACTTATAAAACAATCCAAAATGGCCGACTTCCTGTTGGGCAGAGCTCATAGTTTAGGCGTGAAAGTTGTCCGGGTCGATGAGATCTATATGCGTACCAACTCTCGTACATGTGCTTACATAATTGCCCAATCTGTGCACAAATGTTTGTTTTTGCATTACAGGGGGCGCTACAGAGCCCCCCGCCACGTCCGTATTCCAGCCTTTGCTCGAGCCTAGTGTTGCACAACTCTGACGTGTGTGCCAAATTTCAAGAGTTTTCGAGCATGTTAAGGGACCCCAATTGGCCAATGTGTGCAATAAACAAACAAACACAAAAATAAATAAATAAATAAATAAATAGATAAATAAATAAATAAATAAATAAATAAATAAATAAATAAATAAAAAACCTGAGCAAAAACAATACGGCTTTGCACCATTCGGTGCTCGGGCCCTAATTAACAAGTGGTAATGTTTTTATTCTTTCAGGAAATAAAACTGGCAATCAGAGGTACATTTACATCTCTAATAGAATGACATTGTTGGCAGCTCAGTCTTACTGCAGAACATATTATACTGATCTGGCCAGTGCTAGAAATGCAACAGAGAACTCAATTATAGCAGGACTGAACCCTAGCTTGGTTTGGATTGGTCTGTTCAGAGACTCCTGGAAGTGGACAGACAATACCAGCTTCTCCACCATCAGCTGGATGTCTGGAAAACCTGATAATGCTCTGGGGAATGAAAACTGTGGTTATATAAATAATGGTCAGACTGCTGATGCACAGTGCTCAGACATAATGCCTTTCTACTGTTACTCAGGTGAGTTAAAGTTTCATTGAGTCTCGTATTTAAATAATTATTTGAACATTTAAACATGTGTTTGTATGTGTCTATACATTTCTATATCCAGCAATCGAAAGACAAATTGTAAGGGTGAAGGTTCAGTCAAGTCAAGATGTGAATGATCCTGCACTAAAGGAGGCCATGTTGGAGCAGGTGAGTCTCATCCTCCTAAAGACTCCACTTATAACATACTTTTTCCTTCTTATTACTGCAGACAGAACCAGACACTGACACACTGTACTGTAATCACATTCTGACTGTTGTTTTCAGTTTCTCTAGTATTTTTACATATTTCACATAGTCTCTACCATGTGTTATTGAGTAATAAAAATCCTGTTTTTCAGATCAAGCAGAAGCTAAAGGATCATGGGATGGCAGAGAACATCACAGTGAAATGCAAAGAGAAACCAGATGGAAATGTGTTTTACAAGGAGAAAAATAATTAAAGTACAGGATAAGAATAGCTCTAGTCTGTTTCTCAAATTATAAAGATCTATATTATAATAGTATATAGTGTAAGTTATATGTGCATTATAGGCAGGGTGTAAACATAAATATCTATATATCTATATCTATTACATCTCTATCTCTATATCTATATCTATCTACTGTACATCTATATTTATCTATCTATATATATCTGTATCTATCTATCTATCTATCTATCTATCTATCTATCTATATATATATATATATATATATCTATATATATATATATATATATATATATATATATATATATCTCTCTATCTATCTATATATATATATATATGTGTCACTTTGTGCCAAATCTAATTAATCACCTGAGCTGTATTTGTCTATTTTTATGTTTAGGATTTTAAAGTAACAAACATGTAATAAAATACTATCATACCAAAAATATTGTGTATTTTTATATACTCACTTCATATAAATTTTCAAGATATGTAATCTTGTAATATTCCTATATAGATATTATATTGTTTTTTAATTAGAGATCATAGACTATGTGATGTGAGAATAAATTAATAATGTGCAGGACATTTCTGCTTCCTCCTGAGCTCCAAGCAGGAAAGTGAACAGCAGTGGGCTGAACACGGATCTAGTTGCAGAGGGAGGTGTTTAGGCCCAGCAGGCTCAGCTTCTTGATCAGGTGCTAAGGGATGATTGTGTTGAATTGAACTGAAGTCAATGAACAGCAATCATGTATGTATCATTATTGTCCAGGTGGGTGAGGGCCAGGTGAAGTGTTGCGGCACTGGCTTCGTCCATGGACCGGTTTGGACGATACACAAACTGCAAGGGGTCCAGTGAAGGTGGTAGCTGGGTCTTGATGTGCCTCATGACAATGGGTGTAAGTGTGACAGGACTATAGTCATTGAGTCAGTACATGCAAGACTTCTTTGGCACAGGAATGGTGATGGTTGTCTTGAGGCACCTAGGAAAAATGTTGAAGATGTCAGTGAATATATCCACTAGCGGTTCTGCACATTCCCGGTGCACTCTGCTCTGGTCCAGTAGCCTTCCGTGGGTTACCTCTGCATATAGTTTTCCTCAACCGGGCCATGGTTATACAGAGTACCTGTTCATGTAGTGTGAGGGATGGTCTTCCTTGCTGCTATGTTTTTTCTGCATCTCAAACCGAACATAGAATTAATTCAGCATCACTGTCACAGGCTTGTAGTTTGCTTCTCTGATGACTCGGGACAGTTTGGCACTTGCTGTTCTTAGGGCCATCCTGTCCTCTGCTCTGAAGGCTAAGTCTCTAGATTTCAGCAGAGCACTGATTTGGGATTTGCATGAATGAAATCTCCCACGATAATACACAGTCTGACAGGGTGGGCATACTGCAGATCGCTAATAGCTCCATAGAGTTCAAGTAGAGCCTTCTTAGCATTAGTGCTGGGTAGAATGTACACTCTGACAATGAAAATCATTGTGATTTCCCATGGTAAATTAAATGGCCTGCATCTAACAGTCAAAAACTCCACTAGTGATGAGCAGTAACTAGAAACATGCAGTTCTTTCACCAATTTGTGTTGGTATAAAGCCTTACCATATGTAACCCAGTTCCCTGAGAAGAGAATGAAATACTGCATCGCTTGCCACACTTCATGCATTCATTAGGTCTTTATTTCAGACAAGTTGAAGCTAGAAGGATGTGACCTAGATGCCTTTTTATGGTTTTACTTGCACAAAAGAAGAACATGTATACATAGGTTGTGTAACCTGGAAGCACTCTTTACAGGTATTTGCTGTAATATCACCATAATTTCAACCTACTGTCATACTATCAGATAAGGACAGGTTTGTGGATACAAGTACAAGTAAGGCAATTAATTAAGAAGAGCAAACAATTACAAAACATTAGCTAAAAGACAGCATCACAAACAGGCAGTGTTGAGGTTATCCAGTGGTATCAGTGCTAGGCAAAACACAGAGGTCAGAAGTTAAAAATCAGGAGAGCATCATAGAACAAAAGGCTTGGTAATATCACCTACTCTGTTTGCATCCCACAAGCTTGATGATTTCAGGGCCAGAGTCAAGTTACAGAGGGACAGTTGGGCCTGCAACATCCTCCGCTTAACTGTGACATTGCTGAAAGTAACTTTGCCAACCACGCCGTCCAGCCGGCAAAGTTCTTCTCTGTTTACCGCATGGAAAGATAAGTAAAGTTGTGGAAGTCAAGGAAGTGAACACTAGGTGGTGTGATAGCACTAGCGTTGTATACATTGTATTGAATGAGGGGTAATATGTTAAAATGCTGTTTATTGATTACAGTTCAGCATTTAACACTATTATCCTCTCCACACTCACCAAAAAAAAAAAGAAGAACCTATAAAACAGCGCTATAAAACAAGTCAATTTAATACACAAAACAAACAAACAAAAAATTTATTATTTTTAAAATGAATAAAAGAAATTTGTATAGGCACTTAAACTTTCAGTATGAAAATAGTGATCTCTATTGAGTCTAATTTATATCTTTGCAATGAAATAGTGACACAGGAGTATACACACAAACACACACAGGGGAAGTAACACATTACAAATTATGTGATGTGTGAGTCTGTGTTCTGTTTCACCCTTTTCTAAATGCTAAAGGTGGAGTATAACACTTGGATAGCCTCTAGTGTGTGCACCATGCAGAGCCATTTGACAATATCACACAGGGCATGTGACGCAGGATTTGTTATAAACACTTTCTCACTCCGGTCTTTTACATTACTCAGTTCGTACAGTGTTGAACCTCTTGTGCATCTTGGATCTGTGTGACCTGTTTAAATTGTTTATGGATATCATTTTATTTTTGAGGAATGTTTGTTATTGACAGATGATATAACAGAAATACCCACATTGAACTTCTGCAGCCCCAAGAAAATCTACCTTTGTTGTATAGTTCACTGCTTAATTAACTAATAATAATAATAATAATAATAATAATAATAATAATAATGCTTTTTATTTCATGGCGCCTTTCAGAACACCCAAGGTCTCCTTACAAGCAGTATACAGTACAGGTCACTGCATAAAATAAAACACATAAACAAACAGCATATACATATAAAGTGCATTTAAGTCTTAAAACTGGCAGATGTCAAATGAGATTTTAGTGTTATGAAGGAATATTTGTTATCAAACACACTAAATGTTATGTCCTAAGGGTGTGCAAACATTTTCACTCGGCTTGGTCTGTGTGTCAGTCACTGATTTGTTTTTTAATCAGAGATTAGGTTTGCATAAGCCAATTTACCAGAAGAAATACAAATAAACAGCTGAGTTTGTAACTAAATAGGAAAATGACAACTGAATGTCACATAAGAAAATAAAAACATGACATTGATGGTTTTCCTTCAAATTTCAGCAGCACAGTAATATACTACTCGAACACTCAAACTTTTTTCTGCACTATTTGTATACCACAAAGTGGTATAACTACTGTATGTATTGTTGATGGTTTTTAGTTTCATACACAGCCAATGTGTTTATCGGCTTCAAAATACTTGTTTTGGGGAATTTTGGAAATTTGGGAATCCATGTCTGGCTTTTTTTCTCTCTCTCTTTTCTACATTACCCTTTGAACCCCTCAGACACACACCACAAGTCCATGCTATGTATGACAACATTTTTCTTATTTAACTGGGGTTTTCTTGTGGGCTGTTACTGGTGTGCATTGATTAATACATAACAAAACGGCTCCAAAGAAGGAGAACCGGTGAGAACAGGGTGGAATGTGATATTTATTAGTTAATAAAAAAAGTGTAATTGTTGGAAAATGCTTAAAGACATACTACAATATGTCTGACTACTAAAAACTACTCGAAAATTTAGGTTTGTGTAGCCAGTTCACCCCTCTGTATACTTGATTACCAGCAGAGGTGGGAAGTAACGGAGTAAAAATACTTTGTTACTGTACTTAAATAAATTTTTCTAGTATCAGTACTTTACTCCACTATTTATTTTTCGGAAAACTTTTTAATTTTACTCATTACATTTTTACACAAATATCTGTACTTTTTACTTCTTACATTTTCAAAATGGACTCGTTACTTTTAGTATTTTTCTTCTCATTGAGCGCTGTTTCCAGCCTATCATTATATCATTGTGCGGCTTTTTCACCATATGACTGGTGTACTGTATTATTTACTGGCTATCAGACATAGACTAAGGATAGCGGAGCTAATGAGCAGCACGCCTACAAAAGGAATGGCTAATGTTAATTCAGAGGGAGTCACCGATGTTAAAATAACTAACAACGAGGACATTCCTGAACACACATGGCCATATATGAGGGAGATGTTTGAAATAATCGGCGTCAAAAAGGATTCCTGGCGAATGCGTTGCGAATTATGTCAACCAGGGGCGGTTCTAGCCCTTTTTTAGGGTGGCTTCAGCCCATACTTCTTTACTTTAACTTGATTAAAAGAGTGTAGTCACTACTTCTACTTTTACTGGAGTCTTTTAAAAAATGAGTATCTGTACTTCTAGTAAAGGATGTGTGTACTTTTGCCACCTCTGATTACCAGCCATACAATGATATGGTTTAATTAAGGTTTTATGTAAAGTAGGTCAAAGGTACTGTACAATGTGGTTTGCATAAGCTTGCTTGCTTGAAGTAAGCAAATAAGCCATTTTCACCTGTTCTTTATTACTTTCCCACCAATTACTCTACACTTTCGACTTTCTTGAAACTTACTTCTCTATTTGACTAATGACTAATATAACCAGCTGACCTCAAGGAAATTTATAGTGGATTTTTTCAGCCAATTATGTTTAATTTCATACAAGACCTCTAGCAGTGGAAGCACAGACTGTATTTCATCACATATCCACATGTAGTGATGGCTGACACAGCAACAAATGGAAATGGTTATGATTTAATGTCTTATCAATGTATGAGTGTTTAACTCAGTTGCATTAGTTTTTGAAACAACTGATGGAGTGAAAGAAACATTTCAAAATCATGCTTTTTTTTGTAAGCTTTTGTAAGTTGATAAAGATTAGTTTATTAACTTTATATCTTTAAGACACCCATGTTTGCACATCAATGCCTTTTCAAATGTGTTAAATTGATTGTATTAATATCTGCCGGCAGCAGCGGGATGAACTGGTGAACTGGATTATTGAACTGCTTCATTAAAATGAACTGTCCGAAAGAACCGGTTCACAGAAAAGAACCGAACTTCCCATCACTAGAAGTTAGATACTGTGTGTGCAGGAGACCAAGTGGAAAGGAAGCAAAGCACATACTGTACATAGTATTGGAGGGGGACACAAACTGTTTTATAATGGTGTGGTTAGGAAGAGGAATGGTGTACTGTTCTCTTTATATGTTTATCTATCAAGCATTAATATAAATAAACAGCAAGCCAAACTCTGTTCAAGATAATGATAACTTTGCAGTTACAGGGCAAACTCACAGATCAATGAACCGAGTAAAATGAATGAAAGAAATAACAAAACTTATTCAAATGCAAAATAGCATTATACTCATCAACAGTGATTGCTATCTCAAATTAAACAAGTGGCTAATGTAGCACGCTAGCGCAGATCAGCAATAACAAACATCTCCAATTATAAAGTGATTAAACTAAACATACATTTTAATGTTATGTGCCAGAGAGATACATTATTTAAAGTAGATTTACAACCGGTGCTTCTGTAGCATTTTGAAGAAGGATTAACTTGGATGCAACTCAAACATACACTCAGTGTGCACTACACCATGCTCGCTGCTACCTGGTTACCCAACATGCCGCGCTCGCATAGGCACGTCAAAATAAAAATTCTCCTATACAAAGTTACACATAAACGGCAGGTAAAGGTAAATGGATTATGAAAGGCATATTGAACATTAAGCAATTACAAAAATAAGATGAATATAAATGTAAATGTCCATTATAAATTACACACAGCCTCTAACAGAGGCAGAACAAATGGAGTAGGAGTTTGTGAGGAATGTTTAAGAGGTGAAAAGAGTGTCAGAAAGGGTAATCATTTTGAAATTAGAAATTGAAGGGGTGAATGTCATCTGTGGTTATACTCCAAAAGTAGACAGAGTTAGAAGAGAAGGAGAGATTCTGGAGTGAGTTAGATGAGGTGATAGAGAGTATTCCCTTCACTTCAGTGGGCATGTTGGTGTGGGAAACAGAAGTTATGAGAAGGCGTTGGGTAGGTTTAGTGTTAAGGAAACTAACCTAGAAGGACATATGGTGGTGGACTTTGTTAAGCAGAAGGAAATAGCTGTAGTTAACACTTATTTCCAGAACATTGAGTTGCATGCCTTTTTACACCTGGTCACTTCATGTGCTGTCTCTGATCCGATACAGTAGCTATCTGATTTGTAAAAACTGCTCCATTTACATTAGGCCACATAAGTGCGTCTTGGCGAATTGGATATCAATCTGATCTTTCTACTCCCGCCCAAAATGCTACAGTAATATATTTTACCTCATTTCCGGGGTAATTGAAATGGAACACGCTTTGGTGTATGTGGTTGCTACAAAAAACAGCATTTACTGTTTGCTGCATTTTCGCTGGTGCATTTTAAGACCAAATGAGACACCTGGGTGAAAGATCATAGCCAGCGCTGGTGGGAAAACATTTGTTTCTGGCGCGATGCACAACTCGCAGATTTACAGATATGATCAGATTTACAGATATGATCAGGGAGACAGAAAGGAGGGTGCTAGGTGTGTCAACTGGATGGAGAAAAGAAGATAAGGAAACATGGTGGTGGACCGAGGAAGTACCGGACAGCATTCATAGAAACGGCCTGAAGAAAGTAGGCAGGATTACAAGAAATCACAGCACAGAATGAAGAGGGATGTGGCAAAGGCCAAACAGAAAGCATTCACTGAGTTGTATGACAGGTTAGACACGAGGGAAGCCAAGAAGGACTTGTACTGGTAGTGAGACAGAGAGATAGAGATGGGAAGGATGTGCAACAGATAACAGTGTTTAAAAAAGGTGATAACAGGTATGGAGAGTGTGCAGAGAAGATTGAAGGAGTATTATGAGGAGCTGATGAATAGGAAAGGAAAATGAGAAGGCAAGATGAGTGAATATTCTAGAACAGTAAATTGTAAAGATTGGAAAGGATGGAATGAGAAATGCTTCAAGAGCTGTGGAAGTGTCTAGGAGAGACAGCAGTGGAGTTTCTATCTAGATTGTTTAACAGGATTTTAGAAAGTGAGAAGATGCATGAGGAATGGATGCGAAATGTTCTAGTGATCATCTTTGAAATCAAGGGTGATGTGCAGGGTTCTAGCTACTACAGAGGTATAAAGTTGATAAGCCACACAATGAAGCTATAAGAAAGATTAGTGGAAGCTAGGCTAAGAAAGGATATTTGTGAGCAGCAGTATGGCTTCATGCCCAGAAAGAGTACTATGCAACTTTTGCTCTGAGAATGTTAGAGAGATGGTCAGAAGGAGCTGGACAGAGAGGCGTCTTTGTGGATTTAGAGAACGCGATGGGGTGCGAGAGAGGAGCTATTGTACTGTATGAGGATGTCAGGAGTGGCAGAGAATTAGTTCAGGATATGTATGAGAGGAGACAGCAGAGAGATGTGCTGTAGATCAGACAGAGGAGTTCAAGGTTGAGGTTGGGCTACATCAAGGATTGACTTTGAGTCCCTTCTTCTTTGCCATGGTGTTGGACAGTTTGACAGATGAAGAACAGGAATCACTGTAGACAATGATGTCTGCGGAAGACATTGTGATCTGAGAATAGGGGAGTAGGTGGAGGAACACCTGGAAAGGTGGAGGACTGCATTGGAAAGTAGAGGAATGAAAGTCAGTCCTACTAATATAGAGTACATGTGCATGAATGAGAGAGAGGGAAGTAGAGGTTACAGTGGGGTTACAGGGGGCTGAGGTCAAGAAGGTGCAGGAGTTTAAGCATTTGGAGTCAACCATCTAGTGTGATGGGAAGTGGTGTTGAGTGGTAGAAGTGTGTCAGCAAGGAAAGGTGTACAAAACAGCAGTGAGACCAGCTATGCGGTATGAGTTAAAGATTATAGCAGTGAGGAAAAGACATGAGGCAGAGATGGAGGTAGCAGAGATGAAGATGTTGAGGCTCTCTTCAGGAGTGACAAGGATAGACAGGATTAGAAATGAGCACATTAGAGGGACAGCTCAGGTTGGCTGTTTTGGGGAAAAGTTTAGAGAATCTAGATTGAGATGTTTGTGCAGAGAAGGGGGAGTGGTTATATTGATAGAAGAATTTTGGAGATAAAGCTGCTAGGTAAGAGGTCAAGAGGAAGGCCAAAGAGGAGATATATGGATGTGTTAAATTTGGACATGAAGGTAAGTGGTGCAAGAGGATAGAGGATAGACTTAGGTGGAAACAGATGATTTGCTGTGGCGACCCCTAATGGGAAAACCCAAAAGTAGAAGAAGAAATAAATTTCTGACACAGAGCAAACATTGCTTAAAACCTTTAAAGCTCTTCTGTGTCTGTGCCTTGTTATTACATTCTAATCCAGCAGGGGAAAACATGGGGTGAAGCTCAGGAGGGCAAAACAGTTCTGGGTGTAGATCTCAAAGACTGGTGACTGTGGAGTGGAAGAGGTTCTTGCATCTTCCGCTGCTGCTGCACCCAGTGTCTGAAGTGCACAGGCACCAAAGGAAACAACACCTGGGCAGCTGCATCCTAGGTGCACACGGCATGTGCAGAGAAACATGTGGATTTGTAGTGGTGGGAGCTTCACACCACAAATTTATCTAATGTTATCTAAGGGTATCTAATGTACAGGGCACTGTGGACACCATGCACATCACACAGAGAAACTGCTTTTCTTATGCAAAACTCTTATTTCGAAATGTATCATGTGTCTGGTGCCATGTTTGAAATAGCAGGAGTGTGTCTGAGTGTTATAATATGCCTGTTGATGGC
This sequence comes from Tachysurus fulvidraco, assembly GCF_022655615.1. Taxonomy (NCBI): domain Eukaryota; kingdom Metazoa; phylum Chordata; class Actinopteri; order Siluriformes; family Bagridae; genus Tachysurus; species Tachysurus fulvidraco. The sequence goes on along the minus strand of NC_062526.1, from coordinate 19,723,444 downwards.
ACTGTAGGGATTATGCCGCATATTATACAGATTATATCTAAATCTCTTTTTCACTTCATAAAATGGCTGATAGTAGAGAAGAAATGATAGTAGAGAAGGATGAAACAGATTCTGTTTAAAATCAGCAGCTCAATGTGTAAGATATATTTAATGTGAAAAGCTTATTGTTAATTACAACCTGAATTCCTTAACATAAAAACAATCAAATTATGCAGTAATAATAAATACAAAGTTACTTAAATAACTCTTTTCTTTTTGATAATTTCTTATTAATGTCTTAATATCCTTGTTATCATCTCTGTTTGGTTTCTCTCTGCACTTTTTCAAGTGTATTCCACACACTACACTAACTAATGTTGAGCGTTATCCAGATGCTTGTTTTCTGTGTTGAGTGAGACTCCTTTCTCACTAGTGGTGGGTGCTCATCAATATACCATAAAGATCTACAACACACTTCTCTGTCTTGCACCCTGGTGGATGAATGAACTTTGACTAGATGTCTGAACAGCTGGTTTATACATACAACTGGGCCCATTGTATGTGAGTCTGTATTTAGCCTGCTAACAGATATAAAACAGCACACATATGTGTAAGGCAAACATCCAGGTTTATATGTAAAAACAAAGTCATAAAAACTATTTTGTCTCAGTTTTCTTGCCATCTGGCTATGAAATATTTATCATGTGAGAACACACAATTATTTAATATTACAAACATCAACCAAAGACTGTAATCTGGATAGGGCTTATAAAATATGTAAAATATGTAATAATCCATTTAAGATTAATTATACCCTATATAATTTTTTTTACCCAAAAAAAATCATTAGAGATTAAATAAGATTAATTATACCCTATATATATTATAGCTTCTATTATGTAAAAAAAAATGGGAGCAATTACTATGGCAGTATGGATTAAGGGTTGGAAAGGTTGTTGTCTGGGCCATGCAAACTAGATATTTTATCAGCCTTACTGTTCTTGATGCCAGGTCTGAGACAGTGAAATTAAAACATGTAAAGAACACCGTTTTTGATGTGTTCAAGGTTTTTGTGATCAGTGATGACTTGGAATGGGAATTGTGCTACCTCTAACTAGGCAGGTGAAGACCTACTTATTCAGGTCTTCTTGTTCAGGAAACAACTAGCACTTCTTTCCTTATCTTTTGCATTAAAAAAAAACACAACCTTTGACACTTTTTCATTGTAACTTTGCACAAATGTTTTAAACTCATGGTATCTTAAGTATTTAACCTAGTGAGCCAGCATTAATGTAGACAATGTTAGAGATTTGTGACTTGAGACTTATGTACGTCGCTCTGGATAAGGGCATCTGCCAAATGTTGTAAATGTAAATGTAGGTGTCCTCACTCCTCCAGGGTGCCACTGATTGATAGTAGTTCCTTGTTCCCCATGTCATAGTTACCCCATGTCACAATTAGAGGTGTCTGCTTCTACAATTAATCGGGAGCTGGGGTCTGGGTGTCTCATAATTAGGGCAGTGGTGAAGATTTCCTTGAGCTCCTTGAAGGATGCTTAGGCAGCATTGTTTCTGCTGATTTTCTTGGGTTTTCCTCAAACTAGCACAGTTACAGGGGCTGCAATGGTGTTATGAAATATATCATAAAATTATGATAAACATTGGCAAAGCATAGGAAACATTGGACCTTTTCTGAGTTTTGTACAGGCCACTCAGTCAACATGTGCACCTTGCTCTGGTCCATGTCAACTCCTAGATGGCTGACGATATACTGTATCACTGAAAGCTTGTGGTTGTGGTACAGTGGAATTCAGTGGACTCTAAGAGACACTGAAATCTATAAAAGCTACAGCACTGAGTTTACTAAATTCACATTTCAGCTATGTTTCTGTTCTTGTGTTCTTTAGAGCAGGGCTGTACAGAGATCTTTACACCAGCAGGTGAGTACAGTTTAAAAGAAACTAATGGATCAGAGTCTAGAGCGGGCATCACCAAATGGCGGACCGCGGTCCGGATCCGGACCGAGTGACGACTCTGCCCGGACCCGTTAAAATTCTAATATTATCATATTAAGCATCTCCTTATTATAATCTAATATTATAAGATTAAAAGATTAGCATGGACAGCCCGCTTCAAATCACCCCACAGATGTTCAATGATATTCAGATCTGGAGACTGGGATGGCCATTCCAGATCATTGTACTTGTTCCTCGCCATAAATGCTTGTGTAGATTTTGAGCAGTGCTTTGGGTCATTGTCTTGTTGAAATATCCAGCCCTGGCATAACTTCAACTTTGTGACTGATTCCTCAACAGTATTCTCAAGAATCTGCTGATATTGAGTGAAATCCATGTGACCCTCAACTTTAACCAGATTCCCAGTACTGGTACTGGCCACACAGCCCCACAGCATGATGGAACCTCCACCAAATTTTACTGTGGGTAGCAAGTGTTTCTCTTGGAATGCTGTGTTATTTTGTCGCCATGCATAACATCCCTAGTTATGACCAAATAGCTCAATCTTTGTTTCATCACTCCACTGCACTTTATTCCAAAACGAAGCTGTTTTTTTCCAAATGTGTGTTTGCATACATCAAGCGACTCGTTTGAGTCCGTTTGTGGTGTGTGTGTGCAGAAAAGGCTTCTTCCGCATTACTCTACCATACAGCTTCACCTTGTGCAAAGTGTGCTGAATTGTTGAACGATGCACAGTGACACCATCTGCAGCAACCATCCTTCGCCTTTGCCTCTCCAGTGTTTTATGTGGCCTGCCACTTCTGGCCTTAACAAGAACTGTGCCTGTGGTCTTCCATTTCCTCACTATGTTCCTCACAGTGGACACTGACAGCTTATATATCTGTGATAACTTTTTGTAGCCTTCCTCAAAACCATAATGTTGAACCATCTTTGTTTTCAGGTCATTTGAGAGTTGTTTTGAGGCCTCCATATTGACACCAGGAGAGTCAAGGGGGCTTTTTACACCTGCTCACTTCATATTTTTCTGTGATCAGATAGCTATTTGATCGTAAAACGACCAGGTCTAAATGCCCTCCGAAATATTTTTGAGACGGATATAAATCCGATCATTCAAACCACTTCAGGAGGTGGTCTGGGACGCATTTCAGATGAAACTGGACAGGTGTAAATGAATGTGGTTGTTCAAGCCACATATGACAGCGCTATACTCCTCCCAAACGGAAGTACGTCACTCGCAAGTGACTCACGAGTTGTGCATTGTGCCAGAAACATGTTTTCCCACTAGTGCTGGCTCCGATCTTTCACCCAGGTGTCTCGTTGGGTCTTAAAATGCACTGCTACTGCCAGCAAAAATGCATTTCAATTACCCTGGAAATGAGGTAAAATATATTTGTATTTTGGGGGGGGGGGAGTAGAAAGATCGGATTGATATCCATTCGCCAAGACGCATTTATGTGGTCTAATGTAAATGGAACAGTTTTAACAAATCAGATAGCTATCGGATCAGAGACAACACATGAAGTGGCCAGGTGTAAAAAAAGGACCAAAGAGAACAACAACTTGTCATTGGCCACCTTAAATACCTTTTCTCATGATTGGATGCACCTGTCTATGAAGTCCAAGGCTTAATGAGCTCACCAAACCAATTGTGTGTTCCAATTAATCAGTGCTAAGTAGTTACAGGTATTCAAATCAACAAAATGGCAAGGGTGCATAAAAATGTATACACCTGTCTAAATTCGTTTTGATGCGTCCAATCCGTCTAATCTGTCCTCTGCAAATGATCCAAAATGCAGCTGCCCGGCTTGTTTTCAACCTGCCAAAGTTCTCGCATACCACCCCCCTGCTGCGATCCCTCCACTGGCTTCCTGTAGCTGCACGCATCCGATTCAAAACACTGATGCTGGCCTACAAAGCCAAAAATGGACCAGCTCCCTCTTACCTCAAAGCCCTCATCATTCCTCGCACTGCACCCCGCACACTCCGATCTACCAGCACTGCTCGACCGGTTCCACCATCTCTCAGAGTAAGAGGCAAGTATACTACAAGACTCTTCTCTGTTCTGGCACCAAGGTGGTGGAATGAACTTCCCCTAGAGGTCCGGACAGCTGAGTTACTGGCTATTTTCAAGCGGCGGTTGAAGACCTACTTATTCAGGAAACACTTCAACTAGCACTTCTTTCCTTATCTTTTGCATTTATAAAAAAAAAAAGAAAGAAAAAAAAACCTTTGACACTTTTTCATTGTAACTTTGAACAAATGTTTTAAACTCATGGTATCTTAAGTATGTAACCTAGTGAACCAGCATTAATGTATTCAATGTTAGAGATTTAAGCACTTATGTATGTCGCTTTGGATAAGGGTGTCTGCCAAATGCTGTAAATGTAAATGTAAATGATGCATATTGCACATTTTCTGTTAATCTAATAAACCCCATTTCCATACTGAAATTTGATCCAATAAACCTTATTTCCCTACTATGCCTTTGATTCTTGTATTTATATAAGCCTTTTATGATCCCAAGTGTAGCTTAAATGAAAATAAAACTAAAGCTGAAAGATTGTCATATTATTTCTTAAAATTATTAAACACCAAAAAATTCCAAAAAATAAAAAGCCAATTCAAGAGAAATATCACAAAAAAAAAAAAACTGTCCAACGGTGGATTCGAACCCCGAATCTCTGCATGCTAAACGGATTCGCTATCCACTACGCCATTTAGGAACACGAGAAAGCCTTTGCGGTTTTATGTATTAATTTACTAATGTGAAGAATGGCGAGTCTAACAGTACCCAAGTTTTATTATATTAAAGTCATTCTTATCATTCTTTGTGATATACGTGTCATATCATGTCAAAAAAAAATTATGTAATGTGAGGAGACAAAGAAAAAATGCGCTTAATTTTAATTAATGGGTGGCTCTTAAAAGAGCCGTTGCTGCTCTTAAAAGGACATTAGTTTAAAGTGAATTAAAAAAATTATAAAAACTACACTGATAGTTGAAAACAACAAAAAGTTATACAAATGGCAGAAACAACAACATATGTGACCGCCGTGCTGTCCAAGGCACGCGACCACTAGGTTTAAGCATTAAATACACGGTTAAATGTTATATTGTTTGAAAGCTTAGACTCTCGGGATTTTATTAAGCCCACACACAAAGCATAATATGATTTATAGCCATCACACTAATTTAATCCAAGTTGATAGTCACCGGAAATAGGCGGCGCTTACCTTTCTTCACTGGGGTAATATTTTCCAAAACAAATGCTTGTAAAAAATCCCCAAGAGTCTAAGGAACTGGAATATGTAAGCCTTTTAATCCAAAACGCGTTTCTTACCGAAAACTGTACTTCCTCCTTGATCTTTTTCTTCCAACGTTGTGTGATCTGACAGATTCACTGGTGTCTGCTGCCCTCTTTTGGATGTTAGCACATCTACAGAGAGGTTTTAAGAATTCCCCATTCAAGTCTATGGGGGGAAAAAACACCCCTTTGAGCTTCCATACTGGGAATTCTGGAATTCTGATCGCTTATAAAATCCATAGCACACCTCTCCTCAATGAGCCGGTCGATTTGACACCTCATTTATGGGTCTAGGACAAAAGCTGCGGGACAAGTTATGCGCCGAAAAAGTGTCCGGAAGAAGATGCATAATAATAATAATAATAATAATAATAATAATAATTATAATTATTATTATTATTATTATTATTATTATTATTATTATTATTATTATTATTATTATTATGTGCTTTGCAAGCACATTAATAATAAGTATGCAAGAGAATAAGAATGTGCTTTAGCAAGCACATTAAGTATGCAAGAGAATAAGAATGTGCTTTAGCAAGCACATTAATAAGACTATACATCAATCACTTTCCCCACATACACATAGACACACGTGTAGATAAAAAAGTTAACTTTTCCCATGAAATAAATGCCAATAAGTCTATATGTTAATTACTTTACCCACAGACACCCAGATAGAAGGTCATTAAGAGAAGTGTTCTCTCTATTTGTTTGTACATTTTTAGGTTAATTTGCATATGTTTAGGTCATAAAACATAAATGTTCTCTCATTTATTCATAAAGGTTTATGTTAAAAATAAAATATTATAGATGTTTTACAATTCTTATGTGACAGACACACACTGTCAGGAAATAAATGATGATAAAACGTTATATTAATTACTTTTAACACACACACTAAAAAAACAAAACTCCATTTTCTAACTTTCTTTACATACTTTCTTTCATATAAATTTTTATTCATGTAAGGATAAACTGCACTAATGAATTAATGAAAGTAGGGTATTTATGTGTTTATGTCTAAAATCCCCTTTTAGAAAATTTTTTTATAAAATATAAAAGAAAAAAATGTATTTGTTGAGGCAAAAGACCGAACCAAAATGGGAATGAACCCCATGGGAATAAAATGTCAAAAGACACACTCATCCTCTCAGGAGATAAAATGGTGAAAATAAATCATTTTACATCATTAACTTGTAATTAAATCTTTACAGTTAGAAAAACATTTAGTGAAGCATGTATGATTTTGTTCAGTGACAGCAATGAGTCATTTTGCTTAGAGAGAATGTTATATGTGTAGTCATCCTGTGGGAAAGTCATGAAAATACGACTTTTAAACATCTAAAACATTTCTTTTAATCTACACCTGTGTAAACAAATGACAGCTTTACTTTTTATGACCTATACACATACAAAGAAATAATAAACATTTATTTTTATGACCTTATGATAGCTGCCATGACCTTTGAGGGCTTAATAAAACTGTCAATTAATTTGACGATTTGTGTAGTACTGTATATATAATATATATGATGCTCATCTACACAACTGGGGCAAAGGATCTCTGAAACAGCAGGTCTTGTGGTTACTGGTGCATGTGATGTTCATTATTTTAAAAGTGTATTTTTTGGAAAATGCTTTAAGGCAAATATGTTTGACATTCAATCTAAAACTACTCCAAAAATTGACTCTTCACCGCTCCATAAACTTTCACCCTGACTCTGATTTGGTTTAGTTTTATGTAAAGTTGGTCACAGGTACATTTGCACAGGTGGTTTGCATAAGTAAGCTGGCTTAAAGTAAGCAAATAAACCATTCTCACCTGTTTCTAATGACTTTACCACCAATTATCCTACTCCCACTGCTTTCTTAAAACTTCTCTATTTTTAGTTTTCTTTTGTAATGATTAATGTAACCAGCTCATTTCAAGGTAATTCATAGTGGATTTACTCAGCCATATTTTAATTTTATATAACAGTGGAAGTGCATGCTGTATGTATTTCATTACATATTCAGATGTCCAAATACTTTTCTTTTTAATTGTGAACAGGATTTTTTTTATTCTATTATTTTGAAATATGTTTTTATTTTAAATAAATAAATAAATAAATAAATAAATAGATAGATAGATAGATAGATAGATAGATAGATAGATAGATAGATAGATAGATAGATAGATAGATAGATAGATAGATAAATAAATAAATAAGCAGAGAAAAAAATTATCCAATATACCCAAGTGACTGTGGACACCAGGCACATCAGACATGGAAGCTGCTTTTCTTATGCAAAAAAAAGAGTTTATCTGCAACATTTGGTCAGCATGTGCCTGGTGCCGTGTGCCTGGTGCTCATAAATATGCTATAGTTAGTCCAAAATGCAGCTGCCAGAGTTCTTACCAGGACACAAAAATATAATCATATATTCCCCAATTTCATCACTTCTATATTGGCTATCTGTTGTAAGAAATTACAGAAATTGCACCCAAATTCCACTCCAAGGTACACATCTAAAAGAGCTCATTCCTAAAAAGGTTCAAGTATCATAAGGTAATACGTTTAGGACTCTAAACGTATAAACTTGATTCATTTATAAATATGGGAACGGCAGCAGGACATCAAGGATCACCATGAACAAAGGGTTTACATGACCGCGATTACCATTTAAAGTGACCATTTGGTTGATAACTGTAACAATACCAAGCCAAGGTCTGCGTGACCGTGGTGAACGCGATTACCATTTAAAGGGACTATTTGACTGATAACAATTGTAACAATAACAAGACAAGGTATACGTGACCGTGATTAACATTTAACCCTCTGGGGTCTGACCATTTTGGGACACTGGCAGAGGTTCTGACATGCTCTTACATTTGGTCTTTTTTCAGTTATTTCAAAACATATTAATGGCTAATATCACATAACATTGTATTCAGCACAAACTGGGCTACAATATTATGTAAGTAAAATGTATGCAAATGTTTTTATTTTTAAGTAAATGATGTTTATGCGTGAGTAGTAAATATTGTCTTTTTGTGTAATTTGTATGATTACACGAGTGAATGAATCTGTTAAAACTTTGTGCTTCTTATAGCATTGTTTGGGGGCGTTGATCTTGTTTGCGTAGCCCGCACAGATCATTTTCATATGAATGGCGCGCGCGCGATAGGTGGGATCACATTAAGCGCTAATGAGGTCGAGCCAGAAAAACTGTACCTCTCTTTACTTACATACAGATTACACAAAAAGAAAATATTTGCTTTCGATTTTAATTACCTCATTTAAAAGACATTTCAGGCTTTCATTAGACATATGTATCATGTATCAAAGGAGAATCTCATTTAAACTACAAAGAGGAAAACAGTATAAAATGTGTGAGCAGGATTTGCTCTGGGTTCGTGTTCTGACCGACTCCGACGAACCCAAAGTACGCCATGTATTTTGTCACTGCTATGCTGGAATAAACTTCTTGTTCTTTATTAAGATCTTCAACATGATCGTCTTATTTTTACACTACGCATTTTTTATTTCTTACACTGTTAAGTTTAGAATTGGTTACAAATAGCTGATGCTTATGTACAATGCACATACAGTATCTAACCAGTCTTCTAACACACTATAATCCGTCACACTCTCTGATAACAAAACTCAGGACTTCTGGTAGTTCCCAGAATATTAAAGTTTACTATAGGTGGTAGAGGGTTTTTGTATTTGGCTTTTCAACTCTGGAATAGCCTTCTTGACAGTGTTCATGGCTCAGAAACACTTTCTCAGTTTAAATGTAGATTAAAGACATTTATCTTAAGCCAGACATACACATAATATATCCTCCAGTAGACACACACTACTGTCTAGTTCTGGTATAAATTGAATTGAACCTTATGATTCACCCTATACTGTCTGAATCTAGTCCCAGCTCATAAACTTGATGGTTTTTTAGTCTTGATTTTAATATTTTATGCTTTAAAGGTTGTCCTTGGCCACAGCACATCTAAACATATTGTTCCAGATCGTTTGCGGTGATATAGGTTGGCTTAGATTTTAGCCCACACATGTGAAGAATACAAGAGTACAATTCCCGGAAGCTATATGTATAATCACACCTTCCAGTGTAACCCAAATGAGGATGGGTTTCCTTTTGTGTCTGGTTCCTTTCAAGGTTCTTCCTCTTCCATAAAAGGGAGTTTTTCCTTGTCACAGTCACCTCAGGCTTGCCATTAGGGATAAATACAAACACATTTAAATATAAGTCTAATATTAATCGTGAATTTTTAAATTATATTAATGTTCATATAATATATTTTTTTGTATTATGTTTATGTTCTGTAAAGCTGCTTTGAGACAATGTTCATTGTTATAATTGCTATACAATAAATTTGAATTGAATTGAGTTCACAGTGGGACCAGTTGAGCAGTGCTAGTAATTCAGAGGAAGTGCGTTGCAGTGTGAGGAATGACAAGAGCTTGTCCATTTTTGGTTTTGTAGGCAAGCATAAGTGTTTTGAACACGATGCGTGCAGCTACCAGAAGCCAGTGGACGGAGCATGGCAATGGGGTGGTGTGTGAGAACTTTAACAGGTTGAACACAAATCACGCAGCTGCATTTTCATTTCATACGAAGACCTGCAGTAATCCATCCTCAAAATGATGAGACTGAATAATCACCGAGCTTATCGCATTAGCAACATGCAATGAAAAGGACAAATGATTGTCCAGGGTTACCCCAAGGTTGTGAGCTGTGGACAAAGGGGAGATCAGAGAGTTGTGAAAGGATACTGCAACATCCTCACCTGGGGATGATCCATCTTGGATGACCAGCAGTTCAGTTTAAGTTTTCAACTGATGACCCGTTCCATGATGACATTTCTGCCAGACATGCTGAGATTCATGCAGAAGCTGTGGTACAGTATTGTAGGGAGGGATGAAGAAGATAGGTTGAGTGTCATCAGTATAGCAGTGGTAAGAGCACCCATTTGAGGATATGACTTCACCAAGAGAGTGAATAAAATTGGACAACAGTGACCCTTTGGGACACCAGTCGAGAGTCTAAGTGGAGCAAATACCGCTCCCCTCCATGTTACCTGATATGAGCGACCTTCCAGGTTGAACAAAAACCATTGCCATGCTGATCCACAAATTCTTGGGATCTTAGAGGTTGTTCTGTGAGAGATAGACAGACAGTTGATTGTAAACAATGCCTTAAAATTTTGAAAGAAATGAGAAAAGTGATACCGGTCTGTAGTTGCTGATGTCTGATGGATCTTGAGCAGGTTTATTGAGGATGGAAATAACCCTTGCTCTCTTAAAGATAGTTAACCACATACTATGTCTTTCGTGATGGTCTGGAGTATGGTGAAAGGGATTGGATCCAATAGGCAGGTGGTAGGATTGCAAGAATGGATGACGTTGGTTGAAAAACATGACAATAAAGGAATAAGGGAATCCTGCCTGTAAAATATAGGCATAGTCAGGGCAGAAGTGAAGGTCTGGTAGATTGTCTCAATCTTCTTATTGTAAAAGGAGGCAAAGTCTTCAGCAGTTAGGGCAGGCGTGCTTCATCCGAAGCAGGTGGAGCAAAGAGAATTTAGCCAGGAGTGTACAGTAAGTCCAGATCTGCGTCGAGTTGTGATTTTTTTCTCTACTTTATCTCAGCTAATCTAATTTCTCTGCAATTGCTGTCCAACACATCTAATAGCCAAGGAGCAGGAGTTTAGTGGACAGTGGACAGAGAAGGCCCATGGTTGAGGAAAGAGATGAGAGGAAAGTGTCTGTGTACAGTATGAGTCCAAGGTTAGAAAGAAGAAGGTGTCAGTATCAGGAAAAGATGAACGAGTGCCAGAAGCTTCAGAGGTAGGGGAGATTATGACAGAAGTTACCCTGGAAGTTGGTTTTAGGTACATTTTACAGCATTTGGCAGATGCCCTTATCCAGAGCAATGTACATAAGTGCTTAAATCTCTATCATTGGTTACATTAATGCTGGTTCACTATGTTACATACAGTACTTAAGATACCATAAGTTTCAACGTTTTTTTTTTTTTTTTTTGAATGGCAGTTCAGTTTTGCTAGGATTGAGCTTAACTGATGACCAGTCATCCATGATGTTATTTCTGCCAGACATGCTGAGATCCAATCAGAAGCTGTGGTATCTGAGTGTGGGAAAGAGAAGATAAGTTGTGTATCATCAGCATAGCAGTAGTAAGAGAACCCAGGTGAGGAAATAACTTCACCAAGAGAGCGAGTATACAGGGAGAAAAGAGGTCCAAGTACAAGTTACCATGGTAGGATAGAGAGCGTGATAATGAAGGATACCAGGTGATTATCAGAGATGTGAATTAGTGTAGATCCAGAACATTTCCTTCCTTGTGTGTGGGGGTCAGCTGTTGAAAGTCAAGGACAGGGAATCCATAAAGGCAAGAAGACTGAAGCTTGTCAGAGGAGAGGCTGAAATCGCCTCTCTTTCAAAGCACTGTCAAAGGGGTACTGTCAGAAGGGAAAGCACTGAGGATTGTGTCTAATTCTTTCAGGAATTCTCCTATGGGACCAGAAGGATGGTAGATGACAATGATGCGGAGTTTAATTGAAGAGGTAACTGAAACTGTATAGAATTCAAAAGAAGAGATGGTGTTTCACACCTATCTCCTTGTCTCATTTAACCATCTCCTTGACAAAGGTACAGTAGGCCTGTACCACCACCCCTGCCTGTCTGTTGTGGTGAGTGAGAGAAAGCATAGGCAGAGGATAGAGCAGCCACTGTAGAAGTGTTCTTTGGGATATCCAAGTCTCAGTTAGCTCCGAAAATACTAGATGATGTGTAAGTGATATAACAGGATATGTGACTTGTGCTCTCTGGATCAGCGCACCTGCATCTGTAATTTTCCTCGTCAACCTGCCTCTTAAGTCATATGCCACACCTCTATTGACACCTTTTGTCACCCATTGTTATCACCTCGCTCTGTCTCAGTATTGCTATTCAAACACCAGTGATATTACTGTTAGATCAGACACATCAGTATCAGTGCAACTCTACTTTATCTGATGTTGGGCTTCCTCTATTTCCCTTTATCTATTTTGAGTGGGAAGACCTTCTTTGTTCGGTTGTACAACACGCAATCTTATCCAGAATGAAGCCAGATGAATTGTCTTGAACTTCTCCAAGTTCTCCCTCAACAACTTTTTTGCAGTGTTCAATTCACTGGTATTCTGTAGCTGCTGCATCAGATAAACACTGACATTCAGCAAAAAACAGAAAAGTTAAAGCACTTGTCATACCCTACGATGAAGATCTACAACACCACATTTTTTTTAACCAATGGAAATTTCTTGAAGCTTATTGTAATTGATTCAATGATGTTCTGTATTTAACCTGCTAATAAATATTTTTTTTATCTAATGTGCAGAGAAATTGAGACTGAAATTGTTTTATAAATATGATCTTTCTACCATAGTTAAAAGAATGATAAACAATAAATCTTCAGAGCTGGATGGCTTACCCTTTGAAGTTTTTTTTGGGATTCTATTTGGCATCTTTAATGTGTAGATAATGATGAATTGACAGAATCAATGGAAAAAGGTCTAATTTCTCTTATACCCAAGCCTAATAAGGATTTAAAATTTTTGAATAATTTGCACCCAGTTACTTTTTTGAGCTCTGATTGTAAGTTTTTGTCTTCTGTATATGCTGAAAATCTCAAACCCTTGTTTAGCAGACTTAAGAACTTTGATGGAGTTAGAAAATAGTGTACTGGTGTTCATGTTTTTGAAGTTACCCTGTAACTTGGTTATATTCTAAGAGTAATAACATACAAAACATATAATCCATTTAATTTATTGTGAAGTGTAGTCACATAACACCAATACACTTCCTTCCAGTAATAGTGCAGATTCATTACACCTATACGAATAACATCAATAAGTAGAACCCTGTTTTTGAACATGGGTTAAAAACTCAGTTTTTGTAAATAAGGCTGGTACCCTGCATATTTCCTGGTTCTGCAGTTCCAGAGGTCTTTCTAGAGAAAAAATAAAATAACTTTTTAGTTAAAAAAAATATTTATTTTATTTTCTCATTAAAGATTAGACTAGGTGATCTACACTCACCCGTTTCACTGACAAGATGTTTAAATTTAAAATCTCACCATTACTACTCATAATTAACAAGTGGTTGTGTTTTTATTCTTTCAGGAAGTAAAACTGGCAACCAGAGCTTCATTTACATCTCTAATAGTATGACATGGTTAGCAGCTCAGTCTTACTACAGAACGTATTATACTGACCTGGCCAGTGTTAGAGATGCAACAGAAAACTCATTTTTAGCAGGACCGAACCCCTTGAATGTTTGGATTGATCTGTTCCGAGATGCCTGGAAGTGGACAGACAATACCAGCTTCTCCACCATCAGCTGGATGTCTGGAAAATCTGATAATGCTCTGGATGCTGAAAACTTATTACATTGAAATTAAACTGGTTATATAAATAATGGCCAGGCTGCTGATGCACAGTGCTCAGACAAGATACCTTCCTATTGTTACTCAGGTGAGTTAAAGTTTCATTCAGACTTGTTTTTAGACTATATTTAGAAATGTAAGGTTGTGCATTGAATTTTGTGTTTTTATGTGTCTTTAAATTTCTACATTCAGATATCACTGGAAAACAACAAATCCTAAGGGTGAAGGTTCGGTCCAGTCAGGATGTGAACAATCCTACAGTAAAGGAGGCCATGTTGGAGCAGGTGAGTTTATATCAAGCTCACACTGAACTGTAATCACAATCTGACTGTTGGTTACAGTTTCTGTAACATTTTTACAGGTTTCACAAAGAGGAGTCTCTACCATATATTATTGAGTAAAAAAATTGACTGTTTTTCAGATCAAGCAGAAACTAATGGATCGTGGGATGCCAGAGACCATCACAGTGCAATGGAGAGAGAAACCAGATGGAAATGTGCTTTACATGTCTGTATTATGATCGTTCTAGCAAGCGTGGAAAACATACTGAGAAGTTAACTTTAAGTTAAAGTGTAGATAATAAATGTAAGTGTCTTAATCAACGATAGACATATCTAGCTTTCATTTTAGAAGTATTAATATTCAATGTTTAAAATTTTAAATGTAATTTTAAAAGTAGTAAAAAGTAACATTTTTAAATTAAGATGATTTGACATTGTGACATTGTGTGGAAAGAAACATTTACTTACTATTATTATTTATCCAAACCTGTTAAGACAATGTTTGTTTTAAAGCAATTACCCTAACACTTTATTCTGTCTCTGCAAGTGTACTGCTCATATGCTTCACTAATTCTAAATAGTTTACTAATTAATTAATCAGAAGTAAAATATCTCACAAACAATTGATATATACTGTGAGTCCTCATCATACATCTTTAAGGATTATCAATATTCAGACAGATTTATCAATAACTACGTTCTGCATAATGAAATGGTATCAGATAAAATTTAAAAAATGGTATGATTCAAGATCAGATTGTTTCAATAATGGAAATCATTGGATGTCATACCCAAAATATTTTGTGGAAAATGCATTCAAGTCTTTGTACACTCCCTCCAAATAACATGTCTAGGATATGTAACCTTGTATAATTTATAATAATTTAGTATAATTCATATAATTTATACTCAAGTAAAAGTCTTAAAGTATCTGATATATACTGTACTTGAGTATCAAAAGTAATTTTCTGTTATTTAATGTGCATTTGAAATAAAAATATAAAGTAAAATTTCAGTGATGTTCGGTAGGCATAAGTTCAGGGGCGGTTCTAGGATTTCATCTTTAGGGGGTTTAGCCCTCAGTGAGAATTTAAAACAAGAAGAGTCTTATGTTATATATTATATGACTATGTAGTAAGCCAAAAGTTATGGTATTATTAAATGGCAAAAGAGGAAACCAAAATTTTATGCATGATGTAATGATGCCAGTCTTGAATCAAATCAGTTCATGTATATGTGCATTGCCTACAAACAGTTTGTCCAATGAATGCAGTCATTAATATAGAAATATTCACAATACAAAGACCAAATAAATAAATGTTATTTTTATTTAGTATTGAATGGATTGTTTGCATAAAATTTCTGTTTGTGCTATAAACTCTGGTAATAAGAATAGTGACATTTCACTTTTTTGTTTGCCGTCTTTGTGGCTTTCCGCCGATTAACACGCTGCGTGTGCCTGTGCTTCTCCGTAGATCGTGCGGAGCGTAATGCAATCTAGAAGCAGTGATTCGCCAAACCTCCCTTATTGCAGTCGCACACATTTCTTCTGATTTTATTTTGTAGTAACGAGTAACGACGATGCTTAGTGGAAATATAACGGAGTAAAAGTATACATTTTGTCTAGGAAATGTAGTGGAGTAAAAGTTCACCTAAATTTTAATATTGAAGTAAAGTACATACATTCATTCATTCATTCATTCATTCATTCATTCATTCATTCATTCATTTTCTACCGCTTTTCCGAACTACTCGGGTCATGGGGAGCCTGTGCCTCAGGTGTCATTGGACATCAAGGCAGGATACACCCTGGACGGAGTGCCAACCCATCGAAGGGCACACACACTCTCATTCACTCACGCAATCACACACTACGGACAAATGTCTTTGGACCGAGGAGGAAAACGGCGTACCCAGAGGAAACCCCTGAGGCACGGGGAGAACATGCAAACTCCACACACAAGGTGGAGGTGTGAGGTGAGCGTGCTAACCACTAAGCCACCATGCCCCCCCCCCCCCCAAAGTAAGGATATGTGAAATATCTACTTAAGTATAGTAACGAAGTGCAATCACAACTAACACCACACTGCTCTCTAAATAATAAGGCTCTTCTCATAGCTATCTATATACTATATACTATCATTTTAATAGCTCATGCAAATCCAGTAACTGACTTCAGCACTTTAGTTATTCGAAAATACATTTACATCTCATGTTTGTGGGTCTGGGTTGGGGCCCTAAGGTCCTGTTCGGTGGGTATAAGGCTCATCGATCGGTCCGAGGGTGGGGCGGCTATCCAATGGTTTCCTCTCCCAAACCCATTCGGACCCTTGTTGTTGTTGGGGCTGGGGTGGGCTGGGGTGGCGCTCGAAGGTGTCCAGGAACACCTCAGAGTCGTCTTCGGCACAGAGCTTCCTGAGCCTGCGCTAGGCCTCGTGGGCGGGATCAGGGAGGGTAATTGATGCGGTGGGGGTGCCGAAGCTCCAGTAATTCTTCTGTGGCCCTCTTGACACTCTTGGCCAACACTCTTGGCTGGGTCACTTCGTGCTGATGGAGGCTGGCCTGCATAAGATGCTGTAACACCTACCCCACAGAGGGCTCTGAAATTGCTTCTGTGTCCGCTGCCTGCATTCTTCACCAGTGTATGGCTCTTAGAGAGATGGGACATGGATGAAGAGGCACAGAGACGGGATTAGCGTAAACAGTGAGGGTGGTATTTATTTTCTTAGGTAATTAGAAGTGCAGAAAAGAGTCAGGTAAGGAGAAAAATAAACATTTCCTTCCTTTAAGGGGCTGTAGGGGCATTTAGGAAGCAGTCCAGGCGACAAACCTAGGCAGCAGGAGGAGGACGGTGGTGAAAAGTGCAGCAGTCCTCTCTAGGAGCTTAGCACAGGCTCAGCCAGCAGTCTTGAAGTTCGGGATCAGCTGGATGGGTCTGAAAAAAGAGAATCAGAGAGACAACAAGCATTACTTTTCCTATGCACGCCCCCTTTTCCCCTCTCCAGCCGCTGAGCCTCACTTCTGGCTGTGCTTTCCTCCTGGAGGGTGAATGCCTCAGCAGCACTCCTGATTGGCCCCTGTTTTTCGGCGGGAGTTTCGGCCGCTCCACCGCTCTCTCACTCCCCGTGGCGCTGGCCACGGTGCTGAAGTTCGGGAGTTGATGAAAAAGATAGATTAAAAAGTATGACATGAACACGGGGTTTCTTCACTGCCAACTTTTTGGGAAATGAAGAAAACCGCGAGTTCTCCCTCTCGTGAACAGGCAGGCAAAAGCAATCCATCTTGTTGTAACAAACTAATAGAATGCAGATGAACTAAAACTACAAACAAATGACCTAGGTACATTTTATAAACAGCTGTAATCATATTCAAAATATTTGTAAATATTTAAATTCATATTTCAATCTGTCACATGTATAGATCATAAAAAGTAATGTTGTCATTTGTTTACACAAATGTAGATTAAAAGAACCAAAACCCCCTGGGGAAAAAAATTCCAAAGACACACTCATCCTATCAGGAGATAAAGTGCGTAGGGCCCCGCAAATTACGCAAGGCCCCGCCTCCCCTGCCTCGTGTTAATGTTTACTGTGTAGATGACAATATGAAGCGGAGCTATCCATCTGGCCATGAAAAGAGAAAAAAGAAACAAAATGAGAGTGAAATGCAAGGACAGCAATCAGGTAAAACTTGTGTTCAACACAGTGATACGGTATGGCAAGCCATTTTAGCTTTTATACATTCACATGATATGGATTTTTGATATCAAGAATTCAGTTTTCAAGACTTAAAATTTAAATATTAATAGGAATATCAGGAATTACATTTAAATTCACTTGCTAATATTCAACTCAAATGGAGCAAACTTTTTTTTTAAAGGAGGGAGGTTTGTAGAGGGAGCAGTGGGGTGTCAAGTGTGAATGTGTGGCAAATGGTTTACATGGCTCACGGGTCAGGTAGGAGGGCCCCTTAGCAGAATTTTGCTTAGGGCCCCAGGGAGGTCAGGATCAGCTCTGGTCATATGTTATAGATTAATTACTTCAAAGAGATATATAAATAGTAAAAAGCATCACATATGACAACCAATGAGCAGTACAATAAGTGGTCCTGGGTTTATCAGACAGAAAAGGTCCATGGCTGAGGAAAAAGAGGAGAGTATTACTGTATGTCTGTGACTGAGTCCAAGGGTAGGTAGGAGAAGGTGTCAAAATCAGGAAGAGATTAAAAGTGCAGGAAACTACAGATGAAGGAGAGATGATGGAAGTTGGTTGTAGGTAGACCTGTAACACCACCCTTGCCTGTTTATTGTGGTGAGTGAGAGAAAATTTAGGCAGAGGATTGAGCAGCCGGTGTTCTAGTGTTCTGTGTGAATATCCCGTCTGCTAGAGCCAGAAAATCAAAGGAGTAATGGGAGGTTAAACCAAGACAAATTCAGCTTTCCTTGTGGTGGACTGACAATTCCCATGGCAGACTGGCAATTACCATTGTGCAGAGTTTTTTTTATTAAGGGTTTAAGGATTAAGGGTTTTTGTCATTATTTTTACAGAAAATACATTTTTTTGTGTTTTTTTTAAACACAAATTTCAGTTTTTAGTGAATTTAGTTTTTAGCAAAAAAGCAGCAGTTCCAACATTGATTGTGCGACATTGGCTCGGTGTATTTTCATGTTTTACCCACCTACCAAAAGGTCTAAAGCTATAAAACTGAATGGAAATATTAACGTATTTTGAAGCATAATCCAATAGTAAGGCAGTAATTTAGTGCATCAGGAATGATCCAGGAATGATGGCCAATGAAAGTAAAAGACAATAAGAAGACGTTTCTTTAAGCAACAGACAGATGATATTTTATAATTTGACTGGTTGTTTTCTTGAAATATGATTTATAATCCTAAAACACCAAAGGTAAGAGCAAATTCAGTGTCATGCTTGGTTGTTTTGCGTTTTGTTTTCGGTCTGTCCACTTAATTGCTTGGTGTTGGAATTATGCTAATTGATGTATGGTCTTATTGCCATTTATTAACTGAGAATGAGTGTTTGTGTCACATAAGACTTTTAAACATTATTGTACTTTTAACATACACGTGTATAAACAAATGAGAATAAAACACTTAAAGGTTCTTCAGGAATGTTCTAGATGTTTAAGTCTTATGTGACTTAAACATCTAGAACATTATTCCTGATGAACCTTTAAGCTACACCTGTGTAAACAAATGACAGCTTTACTTTTTATGACCTATACACATACAGCTTTTAACATACACGTGTACAAATAAATAATAAACATTAATTTTAATGACCTTATGATAGCTGCCATAACCTTTGACTTTTAGGGAGTAATAAAACTGTCAAAATTAATTTTACGATTTGTATAGTATATATAATATATATGATCTCTAAAACAGCAGGTCTTGTGGACTTTTACTGGTGCAATTTGATGTTCATTAGTTTAAAAAGTGCATTTTTTGGAAAATGCTTTAAAACAAATATGTCTGACATTCAAACTAAAAACTAGTCCAAAAATTGAAAATTAAGTTTAAATTTGTATAGACTCTTCACCGCTCCATACACTTCCACTCTGACTCTGATTTGTTATAGTTTTATGTAAAGTAGGTCACAGGTACATTTGCATAGGTGGTTTGCGTATGGCAGCTGATTTAAAGTAAGCAAAAATGCCATTCTCGCCTGTTTCTCATGACTTTACCATCAATTATCCTACTCCTTCTGCTTTCTTGAAACTTACTTCTCTATTTTTAGGGTTTTTTTGTAATGATTAATATAACATATGTTTTTAATTTCATACAATACCACTAACAGTGGAAGTGCATCCTGTATTTCATTACATATTCAGATGTCCAAATACTTTTCTGAAAAGAATATATATATATATATATATATATATATATATATATATATATATATATATATATATATATATATATATATATTAAAAAGAATAATATTATTTTGTATTTTGAGATATGTTTGTTTAAAAAGTCTACTGAGTGATGTCTGAGGTAGGTAAATAAATAAATAAATAAATAAATAAATAAATAAATAAATAAATAAATAAAGCAGAGAAAAAAATTATCCAATGTACCCATGTGACTGTGGACACCAGGCACATCACACATGGAAAGTGCTTTTCTTATGCAAGAAAAAGAGTTTATCTGCAACATTTGGTCAGAATGTGCCTGGTGCCATGTGCCTGGTGCTCACAAATACGCTACAGTTAGTCCAAAATTCAGCTGACAGGGTTCTTATCAGGACATGAAAATATAATCATATTTACATTTACAGATACATTTACAGCATTTGGCAGACGCCCTTATCCAGAGCGACGTACATACGTGCTTAAATCTGTAGCATTGAATACATTAATGCTGGCTCACTAGGTTACATACTTAAGATACTATGAGTTTAAAACATTTGTTCAAAGTTATAATGAAAAAGTGTCAGTTTTTTTTAAATGCAAAAGATAGGTACTGTAAAGTAGTGCTAGTTGAAGTGTTTCCTGAATAAGTAGGTCTTCAATTGCCGCTTGAAAATAGCCAGTGACTCAGCTGTTTGGGCCTCTAGGGGAAGTTCATTCCACCACCTTGGTGCAAGAACAGAGAAGAGTCTTGTAGTACACTTGCCTCTTTCCCTGAGAGATGGTGGAACCAGTCGAGAAGTGCTGGTAGATCGGAGGGTGCGGGGTGCAGTGCGAGGAGTGATGAGGGCTTTTAGGTAAGAGGGAGCTGGTCCATTTTTGGCTTTGTAGGCCAGCTTCAGTGTTTTGAATCTGATGCGTGCAGCTACTGGAAGCCAGTGGAGGGGTGGTATGCGAGAACTTTGTCAGGTTGAAAACAAGCCGGGCAGCTGCATTTTGGATAACTAAACCTAACCCTGGGTCTATGGTGTCCACCATTACAGAGACAAATTTCGGGTCCTGGGGTTAGGAACAGCTTAGGTCGTGCCATTGGTTACAGCTCCGAGCTGTGAATGGCCTCTCAATTCCTTATATCGACTATTTAGAGTTGGATGTACAGTTTTGTGGGCGTGTGGTCTTCGGGTGCGGAGTGCTGGTGGTCAGAGATCCTCCCGGTGGTTTGTGTGCTCAAGTTCCTGGTGTTCCGGGAATGAATGTCCTGAGCCGCTGCTACCGGGAGCTTTTTGGCCAGCATGGCACAAGTCTCACGAGAAACAGGCAGGGGTGGTGGTACAGGTTTATTGTTGTCAAAGAAATGGTGTTTTACACCTCTACTCTTCTCTCATTTAACCATCTCTTCTTTTGAATTCCATGCCATTTCAGTTACCTCTCCTATCAACCTTGTTATCATTGTTGTCTACCGCCCTCCTGGTCCTTTCCTGGAAGAAATGGACTCACTGCTTAGTGCTTTCCCTTCCGATAGCTCCCCCCTGACAGTGAAAAACTTCTTGTTCTGCTCCTTGGTTTTCAGATGTGCTGCGCAACAATCGAAGAGAGCTAAGATCATCAGAGAGAAAGTGGAAGAAATCACAACTTGATGCAGATCTTGATTTTTACAGAACACTTCTTGTCAAGTTCTCCTCAGATGTGACTTCTGCCAAGACTTCCTTCTACAAGGAAAAGCTTGAAGCTTCCTCACATGACCCTCAGAAATTCCACAACATCATCTCTTCTCTGCTCAACCCCCCAGCTCCACCTTCTTCATCCTCCCTGACTGCAGAAGACTTTGCTTCTTTCACCAGGAGAAGATTGAGGAAATCTGCCGGACCTTCACTTCAGCCCCGACTGCACTTACATCTCAGAGTATGTATTCCCCTACACCTTCGTTGTCACATTTCTCAACTGTGGCAGCAGAAGAGATTTTACAACTCATCCAGTCCTGCAATCCTACCACCTGCCCATTGGATCCACTCCCTAACACTATGCTCCAGACCATCTCACAAGACCTCTTGCCCTTCATTTCCACTATCATCAATAGATCCATAGCATCTGGTCAGGTACCAACTACTTTCAAGAGAGCAAGGGTTCTTCCCATCCTAAAGAAACCTGCTCTGGGTCCATCAGACATCAGTAACTACAGACCAGTATCACTTCTCTCATTTCTTTCAAAAATTCTTGAACGCATTGTCTATAATCAACTGTCTGTCTATCTCTCACAGAACAACCTCCAAGATCCCAACCAGTCTGGCTTTAAAGCAGCTCACTCTACAGAGACAGCCCTTTTGGATGTCTCTGAGAAGCTACATATTGTTAGATCAGCCAAACTGTCATCCGTCCTTATCCTCCTTGACCTTTCAGCAGCGTTTGATACAGTCAACTACAAGACTTGCAGATCAGCTTGGGAATGCTTTGCCTCCTACCTGGTCTGCAAATGATTTGCGGATCAGCTTGGGAATGGTTTGCCTCCTACCTGGAAGGACGCTCATATCAGGTAACATGGAGGGGAGTGACATCTGCTCCACGCAGACTCTCCACTGGTGTCCCACAGGGCTCAGTACTTGGTCCTCTTCTTTTCTCCCTGTATACTCACTCTCTTGGGGAAGTTATTTCATCACATGGGTTCTCTTACCACTGCTATGCTGATGATACACAACTTATCTTCTCTTTCCCACCCTCAGATGCCACAGCTTCTGCCTGGATCTCAGCATGTCTGGCAGAAATTTCATCATGGATGACTGCTCATCAGTTAAAGCTCAATCCTAGCAAAACTGAACTGCTGTTCATCCCAGGTGATTCATCCCCAGGTCATGATCTTGCTATATCCTTGCACAACGATCTGATCTCCCCTTCAGCCACCGCTCGCAACCTTGGGGTAACCATGGACAATCAACTGTCCTTTTCCTCTCATGTTGCTAATGTGACTCGCTCATGTCGGTTTCTTCTCTACAACATTAGAAGGATTCAGCCATTTTTGTCCACACAGACTGCTCAGGTACTTGTTCAGTCTCTTGTCATTTCTATACCGGATTACTGCAATGCACTGCTGGCAGGTCTACCTATGAACGCAAACCGTCCTCTGCAAATGATCCAAAATGCAGCCCGGCTTGTTTTCAACCTGCCAAAGGTCTCGCATACCACCCGCTGCTGCGATCCTTCCACTGGCTTCCGGTAGCTGCACGCATCCGATTCAAAACACTGATGCTGGCCTACAAAGACAAAAATGGACCAGCTCCCTCTTACCTCAAAGCCCTCATCATTCCTCACACTGATCTACCAGCACTGGCACCAAGGTGGTGGAATGAACTTCCCCTAGAGGTCCGGACAGCTGAGTCACTGGCTATTTATTTAAATAGCCAAATGCTGTAAATGTAAATGTAAATGTCTCTTTGACTTACCCGTTGTGTCACGGGCCCCTATTTCTGTTTTCCAGGCCTTACAGCATTGCCATCACATCGACGTCCAGCCAGTTTTAGATCAGGGGAGTCGAGTCAAGGTGTGTGGACGCCGGGCGTGTCGCATCCCAAGGGGCACCATGAAAATGGTTGCTGTAACCTGTTCTGCACAGTACTCAAGTGGCACCATATTGTTAGAACCTCCAGATTCTGGCCATATAACAGGTTTGTTGGCATCTCCTGCTTTGGTGCATGTGCACCATGGCACGGCTTATGTGCCTGTGGTTAATGTGGGTACAATAAATGTAGTGATGTATGCTGGCACGATTGTAGGCACTGTCAACCATGTCTATGTTGTTAGCTTACCCCCAGAGGTCACTGAAGTTCAGGAGGTCTCAGCTACGGTGAGTACACAAGTTGTGCAGGCTTCCCCTTCTGTACACCAGCAGATCAGGGCAATTGACTTGTCTGTGTTGTCAGTGGAAGAGCAAGGCAAGGTGAGGGCACTACGAGATCTGTATTCATCTGTGTTTTCCATACATGATGGGGATTTGGGATGCACTAATCTCATTTCCCATGACATCCCCTTATTAGATGAAGTCCCTGTGCGCCAGCGGTATAGGCGTATTCCTCCTTCCGAATACGAGGTAGTGAAGGCTCACATTAACCAAATTCTTGAGGCCCAGGTAATTAGAGAGAGCTGCAGCCCTTACACTTCACCTATTGTTTTGGTCAAGAAGAAGGACGGTAGTCTACGAATGTGTGTAGACTACCGGCATTTAAATGCTAAGACCAGGAAGGATGCCTTCCCTCTACCTCGTATCGAGGAGACGTTGGACTCTCTGGCAGGGGCACGTTCATTTTCCACCATGGACCTTGCCAGTGGGTACAATCAGGTCTCTGTTAGCGAGGCAGATAGATCCAAGACAGCGTTTTGTACTCTGTTTGGGCTCTTTGAATGGAACAGGATGCCGTTTGGGCTTTGCAACGCCCCCAGCACCTTCCAGAGACTAATGGAACGATTGTTTGGGAACCAACAGTGCCAGTCTCTCCTCTTGTACCTTGATGACATTGTTGTTTTCTCCTCGTCAGTTGATCAACATCTAGCTGGGATGGAGGTAGTCTTAAGCTGGTTACGCAGGGAAGGTTTGAAGGCCAAGTTGTCCAAGTGCACCTTTTTCCAACGTGAAGTGCAGTACCTGGGTCATGTGATTTCCTCAGAAGGGGTCTCCACAGACTCAGGCAAGATTGAGGCAGTTTCTCAGTGGCCTCAGCCAACCAGTGTTGCAGGTTTGCGGTCATTTTTGGGGTTTGCCAGCTACTACCGCCATTTTGTTGAGGGGTTTGCGTGGCTGGCTGCCCCCTCCACCGGTTGGTAGCAGAGCTGGCAACCCCAAAGTAGTCAAAGTCTGGGTCCCGTGAGTTTGCTGAGGTATGGTCTAATGAGTGTCAGAGTAGCTTTGAGGAGTTAAAGAGTGGACTTACCACAGCCCCTGTGCTTGCCTATGCCGACTTTTTACTTCCTTTTATTTTGGAGGTGGATGCCAGCCATGGGGGGCTAGGGGCAGTGCTCTCACAAGAGCAACAAGGTAAGGTGCGTCCCATAGCTTATGGTAGCCGAGGTCTTAGGCCCACTGAGCGCAATACCTCAAACTACAGTTCTATGAAGCTGGAGTTTCTTGTGCTCAAGTGGGCCATGACCGAGAAGTTCCGGGAGTACCTGCTGGTACACAAGTGTGTAGTCTACACCGATAATAATCCTCTTAGCTACCTGACCTCTGCTAAGCTGGGTGCCATGGAACAGCGCTGGGCTGCCCAGTTGGCGGCCTTTGATTTTGAGCTCAAGTATAGATCAGGTAAGAGCAACCACAATGCTGATGCCTTGTCATGCCAGAATCCATCTGCTGTGGAGGTTCAGTATTTGTGCCCAGGTGTAGCCGTTCCTGCTGCGTTGCGTCAAGTCGACCAGGGCGGATTGGTGACTTGGGTTAACCAGATCGTATACTTTCCTGGTTATTCAATCAGTGATATGTCTGCTCAGCAGCAGGCCGATCCAGTTATTGGAGAGCTGCTGGTGTTTTGGAGGTGGAAATCTGTGGCACAGGTTTTGGTTGTTGAGTGGTTCTGTAAATTTGGGGTGCCTGGCCGTATCCATTCGACCAAGGCCGTAACTTTGAGTCGACTCTTATCCATCAGTTGTGTTGCTTATATGGAGTTGAAAAGTCACGCACTACTTCATGTCACCCTGCTGGAAACGGCCAGTGCGAGAGTTTCAACAGGACGTTGCACAACCTCTTGCGCACCTTGCCTGTGTCAAGGAAGGGGGACAGGCCATCTTGTCTCCCCCAGGTACTGTTCACCTACAACACTACCCCTCACCAAGCTACAGGGGAATGCCCGTATTTTTTGATGTTTGGGCAGCAGCCTAGACTTCCAGTTGACTTCTTGCTTGGTAGAGTTGAAGAACCATTGGCCGGTAGTGTTCATCGTTGGGTTATGGAACATCAGGATCAGTTGCAGGTGGCGCTCGTGAGCGGTTGGAGGCCGATGCTGATCGCCGAAAGGCCAGGCATGATCTGCAGGTACAAGAATCACCACTGAAGGAGGGTCAGATGGTATGTCTCCGTGACTATAGCGTGAGAGGTCGACATAAAATCCATGACCTGTGGAGCTCAGTGGTGTACTGGATTGTGAAGGCACCTAAGGAAGGAGGTGTGGTGTATACAATTGCTCCCACCATGGATCTAAGTAAGTTAAAGCATGTGCACTGATCTTTGCTGAAACCTCAGATTGGTAGGAACTCCTCCCCCACATTGCAGGACACTCAAGTAGTGGAACTGTTGCAGCCTCGGGAAGAGGAGTGGGATGAGGGAGATTTGTTTGTCCTGGTACCTGAAACACTGCAGGTTAGTAGTAGGCAAGCACCTCAGGGTATGGTTCAGTCTGAACCCCAAGGTTCTGGTGAGGACCAAGAATTAGAAGAAATCCCTGGGGCAGAAGTGAATGTACAGCCAGCAGTGAACCTTCCTTTACCCTCTGCTTCTGTGGGTGAGAGTGTGGTGAGAAGGACTGGAAGGAGTACGGCTGGGCAGCACTCTAATGTACATCACCTTCCGCGATCACTGGGGCCAGGTACGGTGTCTAGTATAGAGGGTGGTACAGTTGGGGCTTTGTTCCGTCCTTGGGACTGAAGGTTAAGAGTGTGGGCTTTTGGGTTAGTTCACCATCGGGGCGACAATGCAGAAGCCGGGGGTGAATTGTGACCATATGAACGAGGTATGAGTGGTGATTGACGCTCATGACCACCAATCAGTATCGAGCAGGCACTATTTAGAGCGGGTTGGTTTTGAGCCTGGGATGCGTCATGTCCGTATCCTCCCCTTTTTCTGCTACTATAGTGGTTTCAGGTATGTGCTGTTAGCATGTCGCATTGGCTAATTCGTTTCTTATCTTTACTCGTTGCACCAATGGCTCGTTTATTGCACCCTTAGCCTGTCTTTTCATGATTGTGTGTGTCCCTGTCGGATGCTGTTCGGATCTGTTTACTGCCCACCTTTCAGGTATGAGGAAGTTGCATTACAATGTCTAGCTTCAATACGGGTTGGGTGGCGTGAGTAATGTGCAGTCCTTGTACTTCGGTTTAACAGCGAGTTATTTGAGGACTGCGTATCCTGAGCGGTGAATTGATCCTCGTGAACTCATCTATCTGCACTTGGTAAGTTTTGTTCGGTTTTGCTAAGGGGAATTTCAGCATGTATTTGTGCAATTACTAGTAATTCTGTTTTGTACTACTTGTTGTAGGATTCTCCCTCTCTTTTTTTTTTGTCCTGGGCAATTATCACTACAGTTTGGTTTTTCCTCCACTGTGCGCCGAGTGAATAACATCGGCTTACAACCATTTAAAGGGACTTCTGCTGCTGCCGTCTGGTTTCTGGTTCTGGCCTATTCTGGGGGGAAGATCGCGCATTTCTTTGGGCTGGCCTAAGAACGACGTGGCCGCTCCTTTGAGTCCTGTTTCCCTCAAACTTTTTATAAAGTTTTCTGTTGTGTTGAATCATGACTTCTATTTGCTTTTCATTCATTTCTGTTTAGGAGAAGTATTTATATTGGTATTTTTGGGTCCCATGGGTGAAAAACCTTTTGGTGGTGGTGCTATTTTAACCTGTGCCATGCGACATTCTTGAAGTGTACGAGTGTGTGCTCTGAGTTCACGGTGAGGTGTGTGTGTGTGGAAGTGTGCAGTTGGATAACGAGCCCTGGTGATCACCTCGGTGGATAACCCCAGCCCTGTACTTAATTATGATATTTGGTTTTGTTTGTTTGGAAGTTGCGTAAATTGGTTGTTTAATATTTCTCTTATTGGACCGTTGTTATTTGTGTACTTGTCTGTCACTGGACCTTCTTAACAGTGAGGACATTTTCTCTTTTTTTGTTGCTTTTGTAATGGTTTGAGCTGTT
Source organism: Tachysurus fulvidraco (assembly GCF_022655615.1). Taxonomy (NCBI): domain Eukaryota; kingdom Metazoa; phylum Chordata; class Actinopteri; order Siluriformes; family Bagridae; genus Tachysurus; species Tachysurus fulvidraco. The sequence goes on along the minus strand of NC_062526.1, from coordinate 19,695,694 downwards.
AGGGCTCTTTAGGATTGGGCATATTTTAAGTGAGTTTCTATTTTAATTGCAAGTATTCAATAAACGTTGTACTTTTTATATGATGCCCACGTTTCTTGCTTACACTTATTCATAAGAGAAGCGAACTTGTGTGATCTGATAACAAACACTGGGGTTTACTTCTATTTCCTGGGTCTAACCCTCCCAGGTGGCAATGTCGAATTGGTTACAAATAGATAAACTTGGGTTTGTGTATCAATAAGTTGTGTATCATCAGCATAGCAGTGGTAAGAGAACCCAAGTGAGGAAATAACTTCACCAAGAGAGTGAGTGTACAGGGAGAAAAAAAGAGGACTAAGTACTGAGCCCTGTTGATGCCAGTGGAGAGTCTGTGTGGAGCAGATATCACTCCCCTCCATGTTACCTGATATAAGTGTCCTTCCAGGTAGGAAGCGAACCATTCCCAAGCTGATCCGCAAATCCCAAGACTCCTGAGTGTGGATAAGCGAGTCTTGTGGTTGACCGTATCAAATGCTGCTGAAAGTTCAACGAGGATGAGGACGAATGACAGTTTTGCTGATCTAGCAGCATGTAGTTTCTCAGAGACATCCAAAAGGGCTGTCACTGTGGAATGAGCTGCTTTAAAGCCAGACTGGTTGGGATCTTGGAGGTTGTTCTGTGAGAGGTAGACAGACAGTTGATTATAGACAATGCGTCCAAGAATTTTCATATAATCATATAACCTCGATTTCATCACTTCTACATTGGCTACCTATTAAGTTTAGAATTTGTTACAAATTGCTGATACTTATGTACAAGGCTTGTATCTAACCAGACTTCTAACACACTACAATCCCTCACACTCGCTGTGATCACAAAACTCAGGACTTCTGGTAGTTCCCAGAATATCAAAGTCTACTATAGGTGGTAGAGGGTTTTTGTATTTGGCTTGGAATTTAACCTTCCTATTTTCCCTGGGTCTTTTTGACCCGACTGGAAGATTTTAATGTGTCATAACTTGGGTTTTCTTCAACATATTTGCCTGAAATTTACCAGGATTGTTCCAAATCATGAACTTTGCAAGTAAAACAAATTTTGTCTATTTTCATTTGATCTATGTGTTCAGACCACTATATACTTTGTGTTTTGGATCCGCTTGGGTCCTTTTGACCCGGCCACATTTAGTAGGTCACACTTTTGCCCTTTTCAGCGCAATGAACATACATACAGACACAAAAATGCACACATAAAATGTCCACTAACATACGCACCCAAAACACACACTCACACCCCACACACACACACACACGCAAACAAACACACACACAAATTGGGCACAATATTAGGCCTCCAGAAAAAATACATATATATATATATATATTTGTAAATATTTCACACTTTTGATATGCCTTCGCCTAGCAGAGGGCAAGATATGATCTACTGAAATGATGCTACACACACACACACACACACACACACACACACACACACACACACAGTCAAAAACTGGTCAAAGCATTGGTCATTACAATTCAGTTGGCCTCAGACAAAACAAAAGCTACACATTTGTAAACATTTCAAACACACACACACACACACACACACACACACACACACACACACACACACACACGCATACACACATATGCACACACACAAACACACACACACATATTGGGCATTGCATTTCATTAGGCCTCCAGAAAAAAAAGCTACACATTTGTAAATATTTCTCACTTTTGATATACCTTTGCCTAGCAGAGGGCAAAATATGATCTCCCGAAATGATGCCACACACACACACACACACACACACACACACACACACACACACACACACACACTCATACACACATATGCACACACACACAAACACACACACATACACATATTGGGCATTGCATTTCATTAGGCCTCCAGAAAAAAAAAGCTACACATTTGTAAATATTTCTCACTTTTGATATACCTTTGCCTAGCAGAGGGCAAAATATGATCTCCCGAAATGATGCTACACACACACACACACACACACACACACACACACACACACACACACACACACACACACAAGCACTGGGCATAGTAATTCATTAGGCCTCCAGAAAACACAAAAGCTACTCGTTTGTAAATATTTCACACAGGGCAAAATATGATCTACCAAAATGATGCTACACACACACACACACACACACACAAACACACACACACAAACACTCACACACACACTCACACACAGACACACACACACAAGCATTGGGCATTGCAATTCTTTGGGTCTCCAAAAAAACAAAAACAAACATTTGTAAATATTTCACACTTGTTATATGCATTTGTTAAGCTGGGGACAATATCTTCTCTTCTCTTCTTCTTCTACCAACAATCTTTACACACACACACACACACACACATACACACACGTTGTGTTTTCATTTTTCAATTTCATATTTGTTTCCTCTCTTTTATTTATGAATTTAGTTGCATCAGTCAGCTTTGGCCTGGAGATATGCTGAGTAATGTTTGACATATATCAGTCAGTGGTTATCCAAAATAGTATTTAATAACTTCTGCTTATTTTACTCAAAACATGGCAAAATTTCATAAGGTTTATCGTTCATAAATTAAGTATAATAATAAAACATAAGCAGGTAAACAAAGTTTTATTCACATGAAATTATGGCGTGTGTGTGTGTGTGTGTGTGTGTGTATAGCCTGTTGTTGGTGCCCTTGAAATATACCAGCCTGTAATTGTGCATCAACCTTTGTGCCTCTATAGTGAAAATAATTAAAATTTTCTGTTTTTTTTACTAAAAAATTTTGGTCGACCCGGCCGACTCGGCTGGTTCCGTCGGTTCGGCAGGTTCCGTCGACCCGGTCGGTTCCGTCGACCCGGTCGGTTCGGCGGGTTCCGTCGACCCGGTCGGTTCGGCGGGTTCCGTCGACCCGGTCGGTTCGGCGGGTTCCGTCGACCCGGCTGGTTCTGTCGATCCGGTTGGTTCCGGTGACCCGGCTGGTCCAGCTGGCGGCTTAGGGATGCCGGCCGCCCGAGCCGACCTCATTGGGGTATGTGCCAGTTTGGAGACCAGCCGGTTAACACAACCCTCTGCCGAGCTCGCCGGTACGGTAGCCATGGCCACTACAGGAGACATGGGACTGAGAGAACGTACCTCTGTAGCCCTGGGGATCCTTAAACTTGACATAACTGGATTTTGACTCTTAGACACCTGTACAGACGTCATCTGGGGGTCCAGTAGACTAGACACTAGTAGTTGTGGCTTAGCAGGAGCAGGAGAGGTAGGTGAGGCAGCCATTTTGTGAAGTGGTTGGGGTGTGGCAGCCATTTTGTGCAGTGGTTGGGATGCAGGAATGGCAGCCACCTTGACCACAGGTTCCCGGGATGGTGACGGCCCTCTGAGGGACAGGTGTTGTCAGGACAGTGGCTTTTTTAACCGCTAGTGCAGATACGGTAGTAGCCCTCTTGAAAACAGGGGCAGGTAAAATGGTAGCCATTTTAGGGGTAGGTGCAGACCCGGCAGCCTTGCTTGCGAAACGTTCTCTTCTGATTGCCCTCCTAGACAAGGGTTCAGGCATAGTAGTGGTCATTTTCTGATATGAGCCAGGCGTGTTGGTGGCCATTTTGTCACCCGATTTTCCATCTGGGGTTTCCCACAAGTTCCATCGGGTTCGGCTTTCTAAGTTGCTGACAAAACCCCAAAGGTCCAAAATTTGTAAGCTTTGCATTTCTGCTTGCGACAAAGGTTTATCCAAACAGTCATTTAAGTACAACTTTAATTCCACATTACTGAGGTTCAAACCAGTCGCACATGTCCAGAACAATTGGGCAAAACCACTCACCGCTCGTCCTTCTTGGCGGAGAGACATCAAGTCGTCCAACCTGTCCCACCATTCTTCTTCAGTGGACGGGGGTAACACTTGGACTTGTATGCCACTGTATCGGTACATGTCGGGGTACGGGAACACAACAATCGGAACGGGGAAAGATCACTGCTGAATCCTTAGATGAGGGGTCGGAGAAGGTGCCGGAAGACTTGGGAATGCTGGGTTTGGTTGTTGGGTTTATGGCTGATGCAGTGATGAAACCAGGGTGGATGCAATAAACTGCTGGATCTTGTACGGCGAGGTATTCTGTCACGACGTGAAACAGGTTAGATCCAAATGCTGGTTTATTAGGCAATATCCAAGACAGGCAAGGGTCACACATCAGGCAAACAACAACATCAAAGGAAATCCAAAAGCAGAAGTCAATAATCCAGGCGTAGGTCAGGGCAGGCAGCAAACGTTCACAAACACAAAAAACAAGCAAGGTCAAAAACAGGGAAACAGACAGAACAGAATAAACGCTTAGTATGAAGACAGTGCTAACAATACCTCGCGATATGAAAGGGTTCTGAGTGAGCTTAAATAGACCGGGTGATTACAGACAGGAAACAGGTGTGCTGTGCAATGAATAGTGGGAAATAGAGTCCTGATACTCAAGTGCAGCAAATCCTCTGCAGGCCAGCAGAGGGAGCCCTCATATGTTGGCTTGAATTTTTTTTTGGTCAGACTAGTGTAGCAATTTTGGCTCGCAAAGCAAGGTAAATATTTCTAAGTAATTATAACTTGTTATAGTGACTCCTGAATATTTTAACCTAAGTTGAAATTAACAGTAATGGAATTAACGTTACACTTATTTGGTCTGTTCATCCGCCGAACAGGCCGTGTAACCTTTATTAATTCTATGAAGGCGGTATCTTCCCGGCCAAGAAAGATTCACTTCCCTTTTACTTTACACCGTAATTTGAATTAAATTAACTTAATAGAGCATGTAGTTCAGACCAGATGTTGCAGGTACCTTAAGTTTGTGAGCGATACTCAAAGACAATCACTTGTGGCACAAAAATATGGCATTTAGTGAATGAGACAAACACAACATAAAACTAACTACACAAAGAAACAAAAGAAATAGGGAAAACAAAGATGAAAATAAAATAACAGAGAAGAAATTAGATAATAAAGAAATTAAAATTGGGGAAAGGGAGGAAGAGACTGGAAAGAAGAAATTGCAAGCTTAAACTTCAAGTTATCCTGAAGATCAGAGCAGTTGTCGTTCTTGGAAGTGAAGCTTCCTGGAACCTCTTTGAAGGAAGATGGAGTCGTCTCCAAGCTGTTCCGAAAGTCTGACCACGGATTGGTGGTGTTTGTGACATTTTAAAGGTCCCGAACTCCACCCATCTTTGGGGAGATGGCCAATATTCTGGCCTGAAATTTCAGAGGGAAAAACTCCCTTTGTTTCAGGTGTCTGTGGGTGTGGTTTAGCTATAAAACTTTAAAGTTTAAACTTTAAAGACTTTAAAGTTTTATCCAAGGTGTATTAAGACGGTATGGCACCTTTTGTGCTCAAATAAATTACACCATTGTTTGAAAAAATGAGTAAACGATAATTTTGTGGTCATTTGGATACTAAACATGAAGGGTACTGACGGTATAAAGGCAGCGGTACATTACATACACAGATCAGTAATCAAAGTGTAACTGATGTTACTACAGTGTTGTGTTCTGACACATGAATAAAATACACGCTTGTCAGGAAAGTAAGGAGTAAATAATTTTAAGTCAGGCAAGCCTTAACAGAAGAAACAAATTACAACAGAGTTATAAGAATAAGAATCTTAGAGTATCTTATCTACTTGTTTTATTAGTAAAAGGAATGTCTCATTGTGTTTTGTGTGTGTGTGTGTGTGTGTGTGTGTGTGTGTGTGTGTGTGTGTGTGTGTGTGTGTGTGTGTGTTCTGGTTGAGGGCCCCTATGAGTTCAATCAGAGAAGCGGCATGGGGTTACCTGGTCTTTGTGTAGGCTCCAGTCATTCTGGAGCCACTTGTGTGTTTGTAAAACTGGCTTGCTCATCGGTTGATTGAAGAGTAGATGCCAAAGTTTAGGGTGCCTGGGACCTGAAATCTAAATGACCTGTAACAGATGCTACACTAGCCATCCTATCCCATAGCCGACACGTGAAGAATACATGAGTTTGTTGCTACATGCTGATATTCAGAACTTGCCACATTTGCATTTACATTTGCAATTGTGGCATTTGGCAGACGCCCTTATTCAAAGTGACTTACAAAAGTGCTTTGACGACTCTATCAATGAACACATTAACACTGGTTTAAGAGGTAACAGATTTAAGAAACCTTCAACCTAAAACTCTCTTTAGTATTTTCTTTTTAAATATACACATAAACTACCAGGTATTTTCCCTGTTTGTTTTAAGTGTTTCAGGAAGAGGTAGGTCTTCACCCATCATTTGAAGATGGCCAATGTCTCAGCTTTATGGCCATCCAGGGGATGTTCATTCCACCCCCTTGGAGTCAGAACAGAATGGAGTCTTGCTGTATACCTACCTCTTACCCTGATAGTGTTTTCGTATTTTTCTCTCAAACTTTGGAATAGCCTTCCTCATAATGTTTGTGGCTCAGACACACTTTCCCAGTTTAAGTGTCAATAAAAGACATATCTCTTTAGTTAGGAGTACACGTAATACTTCCAATAACCTTGTGCTCTAGTGCATCTGTTGAATTTCATATTATTATCATCTTATGCTTGCTGCTATTATAAACAGCAGCTATGCTAATTCCTTTCCATTGCTTCTCTTTTTCTGCCCATCCCTGATGCATCCAGACATTGTACCAGATCTTTTTGTGTTCCGTGTCATGAAGATTTTAGACCTTTCGACCATCATTAAGATTTTGGTCCTTCACAGGCCAACCCTGTGAGGATTCTGCGGCATCTAAAGATGTACTGGATTTCGCTTTGGACATTCTAAGAGGAGATACCAACTACATGTGGTCTTTGAGGCCAACAGCCCCAATAAATACACAATTTCCTGAATGTATTTATAATCACACCTTCCAGTTTCACCCAAATGAGGATGGGTTTCATTTTGTGTCTGGTTCCTTTCAAGGTTCTTCCTCTTCCATACAAGGGAGTTTTTCCTTGTCACAGTCACCTCAGTCACCTCAGGCTTGTTGATTAGGGATAAATACAAACACATTTAAAAATAATTCTAATATTAATCTTGACTTTTTCAATTATATTAATCTTCGTAAAATATAGATATTTTTTGTTCCGTGAGAGATAGACAGACAGTTGTTTATAAACAATGCCTTAAAAATTTTTGAACGGAATGAGAGAAGTGATACGGGTCTGATGTCTGATGGATTCAGAGCAGGTTTATTGAAGATGGAAATCTTCAATAAACTTGCTCTCTTGAAGTTGCTCTTGCTCTCTTGAAGTTGACCAGATACTATAATCCATTGTTGATTGTGTAGATGGAGGGCAGGAAGTCTTGCGTGATGGTCTGGGGCATGGTGAAAGAGATTGGATCCAATGGGCAGGTGGTATAGTAGGATTGCATGACTGGATGGTGTAAAATCTTTTTTTCTGCTAAAGTTGAAAAACATGACAATAAAGGGAATCCTGCCTGTAAAATATAGGCATAGTCAGGGCAGAAGCTTTGGTAGCCAGTGTAGCAGTGTTCTTTGGGGATATCCAAGTCTCAGTTAGTGCCAAAAATAGTAGATGATGTGTATGTGATATACCAGGATATGTGATCTGTGCTCTGTGGATAGAGCAGCCTCATCTGTAATCTTCCTCATCAACCTGCGACTTAAGTCATATGCCACCACCTCTTTTGACACATTTTGTCACCCATTGTTATCGCCTTTTGCTGCAAATAGATGAAAGACCAAACCTTTGAAGACCAAACCTTTAAACTTTGGAGAGCATTGCTACTCAAACACCACTTCTTTGTGCTTCTTTACTCTGTTTCCTGACATTACTGTTAGTTCAGTAGCATCAGTATCAGTGAAACTCTAATTCTATCATTGTGCATGTGTGTGTTTACAATGCAGAGACCAACAAAGACGCCAACTGGCCACAATGCAATTGTTGTAAATACAATCTCACTATGTTCTTCCTCACAATACCACATTCAACTCTATTTTATTCTGCACACATACTTTATCTGAGGTTGGGCTTCCTCCATTTCCCTTTATCTATTTTGAGTAAGATGACCTTCTTTGTCAGGTTTGCACTTGCACAACATGCAATCTTAACCAGAATGAAGCCGGATGAATTATCTTGAACTTCTCCAAGTTCTCCCTCAACACATTTGCAGTGTTCCATCTACTGGCCATCTGTACAGAGCAAAAAACAGAAAAGTAACCACTTATCCTGCACCTAATACAGAAGCTCTGTGAACATCTGAACCTGACCAATGCACACAGATATGTAAACTCCTATAGCCACATGTTCACTAGTTAAATCTGTTTTTTCTCAAAAATCTCATATAGAAATGTTACTAAGATCATAATGCAACTCTTTTAATTTTATTCGATTTTATGCAACACTTTTAATATTTGTCATCAGCAGAAATTTCACCCTTACTTTTAACAAATCATTCAGTAATTGATATTATTTTATCTGATGGAAATTCTAAGAGAAGAAAAGTAACCCCAGGTTACTGAAAGTTTAATTGTTTTTATTTACCATCAGACTCATATTGTCTGGAAACTCAGACAATTGCTTATGGTGTGAAGTCACAGGTTATTATCTCAGCAATAACTTTAAAAGGAACTATTTAAATATGAATGTAGTGAATTCTCTGTTAAATTTGGACAACCTAGAATGTCTGTTAAAATTAAGGAAATTGCAGATTTAATTGGAAAGTCACAGTCAAAGTTAAAAACATCCAAAACCAGGAGAGGATGACAAAGAATCTCTTTATAGAATTACAATGCAGTCTGGATGATTTTTTTTTTCTAGAGAAAGCAAGGGGCTCCTATATTAGATCGAGAGCCAAATGGCTTGAGTTTCGAGAAAAAAATAATTCTGATTCCTTTTTCAACCTGGTAGTAATAAGAAAATCTATCTATATATTAATAATACATTGACTAATGAACTCTTTGTGATCTCTTTTCATGTTTTCAAATTTTATTAAAATTTACTGTATATACCTCTTCTTTTGACCTTAACGCTTCATCTTTATTTTTTCATAATATTCAATCTATTTTTCTTAAAATCTATTAAAATCTATGACAACAACAGAGAAATTGAAAAGAACCATTTCATAAAGATGATCTTTCTACCATAGTTAAAAGATTTATAAACAATAAATCTCCAGAGCTGGTTGGCTTTCCCTTTGAAGTTTTTTTGGGACTCCATTAAGCATCTTTAAGATGATGCCCTTATTGACAGTGTAAATTATGGTGAATTGGCAGAATCAATGAAAAAGGGCTCATTTGTCTTATACCCAAGCCTAATAAGGACTTAAAACTTTTGAATAATTTGCACCCAATTACTTTTTTGAGCTCTGATTGTAAGTTTTTGGCTTCTATATATGCTGAAAAGCTCAAAACCTTGTTTAGCTCTAACAATAGTAGATTCATTATAGATATTTTAGATTATTCTGAATTTATAAATGAAAAGTTGTTGATTTTGTTTATCGACTTTCACAAAGCATTCCATACAATTTCTTTATTTTTGAAGCCCTCAATAAATTTGGCTAAATTTGGTAGTTCAATTATTAGTGCAATTTATAGTATCTATAATGGAATTTGCAGATGTATGTCCTTAGCTTCCGTTGCTTCCTCTGGTTTCCTGTGTTTTGCGGTATTCGCCAGGGATGTTCATTTACATTTACCTGATGATATGTATATTTCACTTGATAATTTTATATTTTAAATGAATCACACATTTTGGTTGCCTTAAATGAATTGAAACTTTTCTCTAAAGCTTCAGGATTGGTGGTAAACAATCTTTCACAGGGAATGGTTTCTTCAGTGCTCATGGGAATCTGTTTTCTTTTCCTAATTTTGTGTCTTTGAAAGGTACAATTCAATTCAATTCAATTCAAGTTTATTTGTATAGCGCTTTTTACAATAGACATTGTCTCAAAGCAGCTTTACAGAACAAACACAGAACAGAAGGTAAACATAATTAATGATAAAGGAAATAACGAATAATAAAAGAAATAAGAATTTACAGAATACAAATTCTAGATTATTATTAGATGTATATAGTTCACAGTGTGTATGTATTTATTCCCCTATGAGCAAGTCTGAGGTGACTCAGGCAGCAGTGGCAAGGAAAAACTCCCTTGAATTGGTAAAGGAAGAAACCTTGAGAGGAACCGGACTCAAGGGGGAACCCATCCTCATATGGGTGACACTGGGGGTGTGATTGTAATATACAGTCAGTTAAATGTTGTATTGGTGTGAGGTTCAAGGACTTCTGATCTCCTGAGTACCACAGAGTCTAACTGGAGATGTCTCAGGATTCTTAGAGTCGGCCTCGGTTCAGTGGACGTCCAAAGGCTTCGTCCTACAACAATCTCACTAAGACAATTTAATAAAGTGATTTAAAGTACTCCTATTAGTTTAAAACCTTTGATTAAAGCGCAATGCAAGTTATCACATTGTTAACAACTATATTCCTACACTTACAATCAGTAGTGTTTGTCTTAGATCGTCTTTATTAGAAATGCTCTTTCTTCAGCCCCAGGAAGTCTCTGTAAAGCACAATCTAAATGAAGTATGCGTTACCCGAACGCTGACTTCATATAAAAACGTATGGACCTTTTCTCACAAACTTTCTATTGCAAACAACATTAAAGAACATTATTTTACAAATTATTTTTTTGAGTAGTTTTTCTGATAATGCTGCATCTTTGTGTTCATTTTGTAATGTTAAAGAATCTATTCTACATTTATCTTATCAATTCCCATTCTCCAAGTCTTTCTGGTCAGAAGATACCATCTTAATTGCTTGCTTTTGCTGTAACAAGTTGATATTTTATATTTTTATATATATATCGATATATATCGATATATATATTTTTTTTTGATATTTTTGATTTTTAAACTATTGTTTTATTATGTCTAAGGACATTAATCTTGAACAGACTGTTGTTGCTTTGTCTTCTGGGTAAATTTAATCTTCTCCCAAGCCAAAAGCATTCACTGTAACCCTTTAGAATTTTAGAATTTTTTCCTATTATATTAAGTCTCTTATTAATTAATTTATAAATATGTCATAACCTTTGAAGTCAATGGATGCGTGGTAAGGTTTCTTTAATTTATTTTATTTTACATTTTCTTTTTCAACCTTCTGTGATGTCCATTTGCTTCGTTAACTGTTAACCTATAACTCATGTTTGTTTTGTCATTTTCCTTCGCACTGGAAAAAAGACTTGGCAATACTTCACACTGAATGCTGGCACAAACACGGGTTAAATAGCCTAAAAACTCTGAAGTCACCTCGAGCCGGAAGTGTTTCAATATTAGGGTGATGGCTTCCTCTGGTGGTTTGATGTGGGCTGACGAGTCACACTTAATACTGCCCCAGGACACATCTTAAAGTATAATGATTGCTGGTGTTGACTACATACTCTGTATAGATTCAAGATTAATTTAGAATATACTGTAAGCAATGGCTTGCAATGATGTTTATCAGTTTCACTGAAGTCACTGTTTTTAATCACATTTCTTATTTCTTAGTGTTCTAACACTTCAGTGATGAAGCAGCACCTGTTTATACTAATGTGTTTTACAGGTGTGTGTGTGTGTGTGTGTGTGTGTGTGTGTGTGTGTGTGTGTGTGTGTGTGTGTGTGTGTGTGTGTGTGTGTGTGTGTGTGTTTTAAATAATGGCTGCACCTGTGCTATATAAAGGAGGCCTTATTTCTAAACTGATAGCCCTACTGTCTGATACAGGACACCTCCACCTACAGGAATTATAATATTTATACAAGACACAGCACTAGATGAAGCTAGTTACAGATATATGATGTTTATGTTGATGTGTTTATAAACAAATACATTTAGCATTTTATGTTTTACACTGATGGAATTATAAAAAAAAATCCAATTAAATAAAATTGTAATTTTTACAAACAGATAACATTGCATAAAAACTTTAAACCTCTTCTTCACAGGAGTCATCCCTTTCATCCTGCCTGTCCCTCGTTATTACTTTCTGATCCAACAAGGAAAAACATGGAGCTCAACACACTGACCTGGCTATCATCGAAACCAGTGATGATGTGGTTCAATTTCAGGATGAAGCACAGAGACAACACTTCAGTTCCAGTGCTTGGGTTGGACTGTACAATGACATTAACAGCTGGCGCTGGTCAATGAGAAATGAGCAACTGGGAAGTATGAGACCGTGGGGCCAAAAACAGCCTGACAACTGGCACGGAAATGAAACATGTGTTTCAATATACTACTCTGTATGGGTTGATGTAATATGTAATACCACATTGAACTTTGTCTGCTTTAATGGTAAGGAAAAGCATTTGTTTCGTCGGTAGTGAAGGAAAACATAATAAAAACACTGCTGGCATTGTGCTGTCAGTGTTCTCATTAAATCCCCTTAATCGGGTCAAACAAAAGAAACAACCTGTCTTTAAGAACTTTGATGGAGATAGAAAATAGTGTACTGGTGTTCATGCTTTTGAAGTTACACTGTAACTTGTTTACATTCTGAGAGTAATTACATACAAAACATATAATCCATTTAATTTATTCTGAAGTGCAGTCGCATAACACCAGTGTACTTTCTTCCAGTAATAGTGTAGATTCATTACACATATAAGAATAGCAACAATTAGTAGCACCCTATTTTTGAACATGGCTTAAAAACTCAGTTTGCGTAGATAAGGCTGGTACCCTGTATATTTCCTGGTTCTGCAGTTCCAGAGGTCTTTCTAGAGAAAGAATAACGAAAAGAAAAAAATACTTTTTAGTTAAGGAAAAATAATATTTTTTTTATTTTCTCATTAAAGATTAGATTAGGTGACCTTCACTGACCCTTTTCTCTGACAAGATGTTTAAAGTTAAAATTGATTTGTGAACCTAATATTCACCTGTCTCATAATCTTTGTTTTTCACCTCAATGCTTGCCTTTCCCAGAGAGGATCTCATTTTTCCACAGTTTATTCTGCCTGTGCTATCATCTCTAGGCCTTTCTAATTTTCCTGCACCACCATCTATTAATTCTTACTGGTGGATCAGTGTGTTAGAGCATTTGTGATTGCAATCCTGAGAACCAGGTTTAAGCTAGTGTTGAACACAAACTTACTGACTAATCGAAACTCTTTTATTGCACTACAGGATTTAGCTGTTCCTCCTGATTACAGTACATATTAAAACCCCTTTACTTCATATAACTAACAAGTGGTTATGTTTTTATTTTTTCAGGAAATAAAACTGGCAATCAGAGGTTCATTTACATCTCTAATAGTATGACATGGTTAGCAGCTCAGTCTTACTGCAGAACGTATTATACTGATCTGGCCAGTGTTAGAGATACAACAGAAAACTCATTTATAGGGGGACTGAACCCTTGGTATAATGTTTGGATTGGTCTGTTCCGAGATGCCTGGAAGTGGACAGACAATACCAACTTCTCCACCATCAGCTGGATGTCTGGAAAACCTGATAATGCTCTGGGGAATGAAAACTGTGGTTATATAAATAATAGTCAGGCTGTTGATGCACAGTGCTCAGACATAATGCCTTTCTTCTGTTACTCATGTGAGTTAAAGTCTCATTCAGACTTGTTTTTAGATTAGATATTTTAAATTTAAATAAAGAATGTAAGTTTGTGCATTGATGTTTGTGTTTGTATGCGTCTTTAAATTTCTACATTTAGATATCACTGGAAAACAACAAATCCTAAGGGTGAAGGTTCGGTTCAGTCAGGATGTGAACAATCCTACAGTAAAGGAGGCCATGTTGAGGCAGGTGAGTTTTCATCAAGCTCACACTGAACTGTAATCACAATCTGACTGTTGGTTACAGTTTCTGTAACATTTTTACAGGTTTCACAAAGAGGAGTTTTTACCATGTTTTATTGAGTAAAAAATGGACTGTTTTTCAGATCAAGCAGAAACTAATGGATCACGGGATGCCAGAGACCATCACAGTGAAATGGAGAGAGAAACCAGATGGAACTGTGTTTTACATATCTGTAATATGATCATTCTAGCAAGGGTGGAAAACATACTGAAAAGTTAATATTAAATTAAAGTGTAGATAATAAATGTATCTTAATCAAAGATAGAAGTATCTAGCTTTAATTAACTTTAACTTTAAATTTTAAATGTAATTAAAAAAGTAGTAAAAAGAAAAGTTTTTAAATTAAGATAATTTGACATTGTGTGGAAAGAAACATTTACTTACTAATATTATTTATCCAAACATGACAAAAGACAATGTTTGTTTTAAAGCAATTACCCTAACACTTTACTCTGTCTCTGCAAGTATACTGCTCATATGCCTCACTAATGCTAAATAGTTTCCTAATTAATTAACCAGAAGTAAAGTATCTAACAAACAATTGATATTTACTGTGAGTCCGCATTATAGATCCTTAAGGATTATCTATATTCAGACAAAGATAGATTTATCAATAACTACTTTGTGTATAATGAAAAGGTCAGATACAACAAACAATTGGCATGATTCAAGATCTGTATAAATTGTATATATATATTTCATTTTCATTTTGTAAGCATTAGCTATTTATTAGCAAAAGCGTATATCCATGCAACCACATGTTTAGCTAACATCACACTGCACTCTAAATAATAAGGCTCTTCTCATAGCTATCTATATACTATTGTCAGGGTTCAGCACGGACTTTCGGCCAGGTGTGTTTGTTGTCGTTCCTCGTCACGTGTCTGCCCCGCCTTCGTCTGCTCCTCCCTGTCGCCACACCTGCTCCTCATTGTGTCATTATTGTCCTGTGTTTAAATGTGAGCTGCGTTGCCGATGGTGGCGCGGATTCATTGGTTACGTCTAGTCTAGGTTGATTTCGTCATGTGTATTATTTTAGTCCTCGTTGTTGTCCTTTATTTGTCTTTATCTTTAATTAAACCCCTTTCATTTGAAGCTATCCTGTGTGCGTGTCCGCCTCCTTCCTCCTCTGGTTGTGACAACTATATGCTATCATTTTAATAGCTCACACAAATTTGTTTTGCAAATTTGCTGTAATGCAAATGATGAGACAGGAGTGCCAGAATTTATGTGTAGAGTTTAGTGGAGAATAAAAGCAACCAATCCAATATGTGAGGCAAAAACCAGGAACAGGCAGGGTTCAAGTAACCAGAATTAAATTAGTAATTAAAAAATAAAGGGTAGTATTTGTGATAGATTCAAGGGTTAATCAGGTGTGCTATACCTCTAATGTTCCACATAAAATAAATGTTACAGTTTTCCCTCCAAAAGAACTATATGCATCAGTCTTTGTCAGTTGTTGAATACTACTGTATCTGTAATAGATAAAAGAAGTAGCTTCATAGCTTGGCACACCCCATGGCATCACACCACCCACCCAATGCCCATTTCCCCAACTTAAATGGCAAAACTCACCCATCAGAAGGAAGGTAGCCAAGAAAGTGGAGGGGAAAAAAAGACTGTCATCAAACTGTGAAAAAGAAGCACAATAATTGCACATGGTCTCTCATTTTCTGTAGGAATTAGTTGCAGGGACTGGTGGGCATGGTCCACATTAATAGATTTAGGTTACTAAATTTTGACAACTTGTCTCTGCTGAACAGCATAGAGATCAGCCCAGGAACAAACTACATAGGCTGACCCTGCTCTGCACCTACAGTACTTTTATCTCTATAAATTACAAATGAATGCAAACAGCTTTTCAGGTCATTTATTTTAATGTGAAGAAATTTGTTTTTGGAGCACAGTAAATATGTTTAATTTTTTAAATATGTAAAATTTGTTTTACATATTTTACATATTTGCTGGAGCACATGTAAATTAATGTTTATTATTTGTGTTGTACACATGTATGTTAAAAGTTGTATGTGTAAAAATCATAAAAAGTAATGTTGTCATTTGTATACACAAATGTAGCTTAAAAGTTCTGCAAGAATAATAATTCTAGATGCTATGTGACACAAACACACACTCTCAGGGAATAAACAGTAATAAGAATATACATTAATTACTTTCTCCACATGCACATAGACACAGGTGTAGGTAAAAAGTTTACTTTTCCCAAGTAATAAATGGGAATAAGGCTATATGTTAATTACTTCCTTCACATACACATAGACACATGTAGATAAAAAAGTTTAGTTTCCCAGGAAATAAATGTAATGAGTCTAAATGTTAATTACTTTCCCCACTCAAAGAGTTAGCGGATCATTAAGAGCAGTGTTCTCTTTTTTATGTGACACAAACACACACTCTCAGGTAATAAATGGCAATAAGACTATTATTAAGACTAAATAATTCCCCCACATACACATAGACACGTGTAGTTAAAAAAGTTAACCTTTTTTTTTTTAATAAATGATAATAAAACTTTGTTAATTACTTTCTCTGCAGACAGAATGCACTTGTTCACCCCGCTATAAATAATATATCCACACACACACACACACACACACACACACACACACACACACACACACACACACACACACACACACACACAAACACACAAAAAACGCTCCATTTTCTAACTTTCTTTACATACAGTACACATTTAACATTTTAATTCATGTAAGGATAAACTACACTAATGAATTAATGAAAGTAGGTTATTTATGTGTTTATGTCTAAAATCCATTTTTAGAAAAAAAAATATTAAACAAAGTATTAAAGAAAAAAGGTAATTTATTAAGGCGATAAGACCGAACCAAAATCCCCTGGGAAAACAATGCCAAAAGACACACTCATCTTCTCAGGAGATAAAATGGTGATAAGTCATATGTTATAAATTAATTACTTCACACAGATACATTTTTAGCAGGTTTAGTAGACAGAGAAGGTCCATGGCTGAGGAAAAAGAGGAGATTATTATGTCTGTGACTGAGTCCAATGGTAGAGAGGAGAAGGTGTCAGAATCAGGAAGAGATTAAAAGTGTAGGAAGCTACAGATGACAGAGAGATGATGGAAGCTGGTTGTACAGTAGGTAGACCAGCACCACCACCCCTTCCTGTTTATTGTCGTGACTAAGAGAAAATTTAAGCAGAGGAAAGAGCAGCCTGCATGTCATTGTTCTTTGTGAATATCCAGTCTGTTAGAGCCAGTAAATCAAGGGAGTAATCTGTTCTTAAACCAAGATAAATTCAGCATACACAAAATGCTAACGCTAACATTCAAGATAGATCATTTTAGATAATTAACTTGTAATTAAATCTTTACAGTAAGTAAAACATTCAGTGAAGCATGTATGATTTTGTTCAGTGTCAGCAATGAGACATTATGCTTTGAGAGAATGTTATATGTGTAGTCATCCTGTGGGAAAGTCATAAAAATATGACTTTTAAACATCTAAAACATTATTTATTTTAATATACACCTGTGTAAACAAATGACAACTTTACTTTTTTATGACCTATACACATACCTTTACAACTTTTAACATACACATGTACAAAGAAATAATAAACATTCATTTTGATGACCTTATGATAGTAAAAAAAGCAGCTGTAAAGCTGCTTTGAGACAATGTCTATTGTAAAAAGCGCTATACAAATAAACTTGAATTGAAAACTTGAAAATTGAACCTTATGATAGCTGCCCTGACCTTTAACTTTTAGGGGGTAATAAAACTGTGAAAATTAATTTGATGATTTGTGTAGTATATATAATATATATGATGCTCATCTACACAACTGGGGCAAGGCATCTCTGAAACAGCAGGTCTTGACTGGTTACTGGTGCAATGTGATGTTCATTATTTAAAAAGTGTATTTTTTTGGAAAATGCTTTAAGACAAATATGTCTGACTTTCAAACTAAAACTAAAACAAAAATTGACTCTTCACCCCTCCATAAACTTTCACCCAAACTCTGATTTGGTTTAATTTTATGTAAAGTAGGTCACAGGTACATTTGCAAAGGTGGTTTGCATAAGTAAACTGGCTTAAAGTAAGCAAATAAACCATTCTCACCTGTTTCTCATGACTTTACCACCAATTATCCTACTCCTTCTGCTTTCTTGAAACTTACTTCTCTATTTTTAGTTTTCTTTTGTAATAATTAATGTAAGCAGCTAATTTCAAGGTAATTCATAGTGTATTTACTCAGCCATATATTTTTAATTTTATATACTGTTTTATATACTATTGTCATGCTGATCCACAAATTCTTGGTCTGGTAGATTTTCTCAATCTTCCCATTGTAAAAGGAGGCAAAGTCTTCAGCAGTCATGGAGGATGAAGCAGGTAGAGCAAAAAGAATTTGGCCAGAAGTGTATGATAAGAGGCCAGATCTGTGTTGGGTTGTGATTTCTTCCTCTTTTTCTCAACTGATCTTAGTTTTCTTCAATTTCTATGCAACACAACTGATAGCCAAGGAGGAGGACAAAACATTTTCCTGAGTTTAGTCGATAGAGGCCAGAGAAACGGTCCATGGTTGAGGAAAGTGTCTGTGTATGAGTCCATGGGTAGAAAGAAGAAGGTGTCAGGATCAGGAAAAGATGAAAGAGTGCCAGAAGCTACAGAGGTAGGGGAGATTAGTGGGTTTTAGGTAGGATAAAGAGTGTGATAATGAAGGATATCAGGTGATTATCAGAGATGTGAATTAGGGTAGTAGTCATGTCTGTAGCTGTGTTAGGATGGGTGAAAAGCAGATTCGGAACATTTCCGTGTATGTGGGTTAGTGTAGCAGTGTTCTTTGGGGATATCCAAGTCTCAGTTAGTGCCATGTTAGTAGATGATGTGTATGTGATATACCAGGATATGTGACCTGTGCTCTGTGGATGAGAGCACCCTCATCTGTAATCTTCCTCATCAACCTGCCTCTTAATTCATATGCCACCACCTCTTTTGACACATACTGTATTGTCACCCATTGTTATCGCCTTTTGCTGCAAATAGATGAAAGACCAAACCTTTGATTTGTATAAGTACTCACTCTGTCTCAGTAAACTTTGGAGAACATTGCTACTCAAAGACCAGTTCTTTGTGCTTCTTTAAGCACTCTGTTCCCTGATATTACTGTTAAGTCAGACGCATCAGTATCAGTGCAACTCTAAGTCTATCAGTGTTCATGTGCGTGTTTAGAAGCCAATTGGCCACAATGCAATTGTTGTAAATACTATCTCACTATGTTCTTCCTCACAATACCACACTCAACTTTATTCTGCAGACATACTTTATCTGATGTTGGGCTTCCTCCATTTCACTTAATCTTTTTTGAGTAAGATGACCTTCTTTGTCAGGTCTGCACTTGCACAACATGCAATCTCATCCGGAATGAAACCGGATGAATCGTCTTGAACTTCTCCAAGTTCTCCCTCAACACCTTTTTTGCAGTGTTCCATCCACTGGTTTTCTGTAGCTGCTGCATCAGATACTGTATAAACACTGACATTCATCTACAGATGAATTTTTCTTAACCCTGGTGGAAATTTCTTGGAGCTTATTGTAATTGATTCAATAATGTTCTGTATTTAACCTGCTAATGCATACATAAAGATGTGTGATACAAATATCTGGGTTTGTTGAGACCAAAATTTATATAAATATTTTTTGTCTAATGTGCATACCAGAAATTTGAGGAAAAACAGATATTTTCATTTACAGCATTTAGCAGACACCCTTATCCAGAGTGACTTACTGAGGGTTAAGGGCCTTGCTCAGACCTTCCGATCAGTATCCCAACACCTTAACCACTGAGCTACTACATCCCCACAGATATAAGATAGAAACTCCAAGGGAACTTTGGGGGACTCAAAAGGGAACCATGTTAGCATCTAGGTGACAACAGACAATATTGTTGACTTGAGTAAAAAATACATATATAAAACCTTTAAACCTACAGAACACTGTGCTAGATTTGTATCAGTTCTGACCCTGTTCTTGTAAACGTTTGCAGTTCAGTATAATGAGCTCCTTTTTGAACTGAACCGTATCATTCTTTCTCAAATTACACATTAAAGACAATGCAATAAATATATCTACAATTCTCTTTTTTCCCCATTCATGCCTTATCTGTCTCAAATTCACATTCAATCTGTTTTGCAAAGGAAAAGGAGGAGGAGGAGAAGGTTTGCATTTGCAGTAAAAGAAGATAAATAGTAACTCATTTAGTCAGATACTGCAGAACATCTCTGAAAGTCACTGAGATCTACAAAAGCTACAATACAGAGTTTACCTCCATTTTGGGTATGTCAGTTATTTACTGAAATATTTGTTATTTCCTAACACTTCATTAAGGAAATTTTTTTTCAATTCAATTTTCAATTCAAGTTTATTTGTATAGCGCTTTTTACAATAGACATTGTCTCAAAGCAGCTTTACAGAACATAAACATAGAGCAGAAGGTAAACATAATTAATGATAAAGGAAATAACGAATAATAAAAGAAATAAGAATTAACAGAATAAAAATAACTGAATTGAATTGAATTGAATTGAATTGAAGGAAATGCTTTATACTGCATAGCTTGACATGTGGGATAATGAATGCTTTAGTATGTTGGTGTTCTTTAGAGCAGGGCTGTGTGATATCTCTGTGTGATAACTTTATTTATGTAATATTATTTGCATTTCAAAATTATTTACTTAGTAAAGTATTAGAAGATTAAAACAATTGTTTTAAGATAAATTACATTAAATAACCAGTGATCACTAATGAACTGACAATAAATCTATGATGATTACTACAGTCACGAAAAGTCTCTGAAGAATAACACATTTCCAGTGATTAATTTAATAAAGAGTTCATTTTTATTTAACCAGTAAACAGAAAACACTATGATATCCTATTTTTCCAGATTGTTATTTTCTTTCATTGTTTGTTTACTCTAATTGCAACTCTACCTGTGGTAGATGGAAATTCTATTAAACAAACCAAAAAGAAAGGTCCATATCTCCAGTTAGCATACACAGAATTTACACTAAATTATATGATTTATGATCTAGATGAGACTTGCTATTGCACACTTAATTTCAAGATGTGCCACATTAACATCTACCTCAACATGCTCTTAACCTTTTTTATGTGCGGTGCTTAGAGCTTTGAATTTCCATTTAATTTTTTTCCTTAAACTTGTGGAAATTCAGCATATTCTTTTACGACTATTTTGAACAAACCCACTTTAAAAATTTTTGTTAGTTTCAACGCATCAATAAAGTAGGTTGGGTGGACAAAAATATGGATACAGTACAGCCTCTGTTGAGGCTTCTGCACACAGCAAAACTCTAAAAGGTACATAACTATGTGAGACGTCTAGAACATGCATTTGTGAGATCTCTAGACATGCCTTGTTCCTTGTTCAAAAAAAAAACCTTGAGGCAACACCCATGATACGGTGTCTAATTTTGTGCTGCTGTCAGTGATCTAAAATGTTAGTAACTTACAAGAAGGGTCACTGTTAAAACTGCACCTAATATGGAAGCTCTGTGAACGTCTGAACCCGACCAATGCACACAGATATTTAAACTCCTATAGCCACATGTTCACTAGGTTTAACTCCCCAGGTTACTGGAAGTTAAATTGTTTTTATTTACTATCAGATTAATATTGTCTGGAAACTCAGACAATTGCATATGGTGTGAAGTCATAGGTTATTATCTCGACTATAACTTTGTAGTAGTAGTAGTAGTAACCTGGTAGTAATAAAAAAATCTATCTATATATTAATAATACGTTGTCTAATGAACTCTTTGACATCTCTTTTCATGTTTCCAAATTGTATCAAAATTTATATACAGTACCTCTTCTTTTGACCTTAACGCTTCATCTTTATTTTTTCATAATATTTTTCTGAAAATCTATGACCACAGCAGAGAAAGTTGAGAAGAACCGTTTCATAAAGATGATCTTTCTACCATAGTTAAAAGAATTATAAACAATAAATCTCCAGAGCTGGATGACTTTCCCTTTGAAGTTTTTTGGGACTCCGTTAAGCATCTTTAAAATGATGCCCTTATTGAAAGTGTAAATTATGGTGAATTGGCAGAATCAATGAAAAAGGGCTCATTTGTCTTATACCCAAGCCTAATAAGGATTTAAAACTTTTGAATAATTTGCACCCAATTACTTTTTTGAGCTCTGATTGTAAGTTTTTGACTTCTATATATGTTGAAAAGCTCAAAACCTTGTTTAGCTCTAAGAATAGTCGATTCATTATAGATATTTTAGATTATTCTGAATTTATAAATGAAAAGTCGATTTTGTTTATCGACTTTTACAAAACATTCCATACAATTTAGCATTTCTTTATTTTTGAAGCCCTCAATAAATTTGGCTTTGGTAGTTCCTTTATTAGTGTAATTCATAGTACCGTATCTATAATGGAATTAGCAGCTGTATTTTCTTAGCTTCCCCTGGTTTCCTGTGTGGTGCGGTATTCGCCAGGGATGTTCATTAACATTTACCTGACAATACTTATATTTTACTTGATACTTTTATATTTTAAATGAATCACAAATTTCGGTTGCCTTAAATTAATTGAAACTTTTCTCTAAAGCTTCAGGATTGGTGGTAAACCCCCCAAAAAAATTGTACGTACACGATTCAGATAAAATTTCTGTTGATGGTATTCAAGTAAATGCTGTGTAAAATATATTGGGGTTGATATTTGCAAATCAGGTTCAGACAGACTTTATTACAAATTTCAGCCAAGGATAGATAACTTTAAAAAGATACTATTCTGCTGGCTGCAGAGAGACATGACAATTTTTGCGATAGTTCTATTGACAAAGGCCATTTCAAGCCTGGTGTCAGGGATCAGCGCGGATCTGCGCTGACTTGTGGCCATGTGCGTTTGTGTTTGTGTCACGTGATTGCCCCGTCTTCGTGTGCTCCTCCCCGGTCATCACACCTGCTCCCCATTGTGTGTGATTGTCCGTGTGTGTATATACAGTATGTGAGCCGCATTGCCTATGGCAGTGCGGCTTCATTAACATATTGTTAGTCCCTGTGTGTTGTGGTTATTGTTTGTCTTCCTCCTGTATTAAACCCCTTTCATTTGAAGCTATCCTGCGTACGGGTCTGTCTCCAAGCCACCTCTGCCAGGGTCCTGACAGAATGAAGCCGCCTCGAACATGCAGACCCAGCAGGATAGCTTCCAGCTCGGACCGGCTTCATTCTGTCAGGAATGTATTATTTGGAATAATGTAAATATATTGTCTGGTAACAAATCGATCTATCATAGGGAATGGTTTGTTCAGTGCTCATGGGAATCTGCTTTCTTTTCCTGATTCTTTGAAGGGTACAACAATCTCACTAAGAGAATTTAATAAGATGATTAAAAGTATGTCTATTAGTTTAAAACCTTTGATTAAAGTGCAATGCAAGTTAACAACTATATTCCTACACTTACAATCAGTAGTGTTTGTCTTAGATAGTCTTTATCAGCCCCAGGAAGTCTCTGGAAACCACAATCTAAATTTAGTTTGCGTTACCCGAACTGTTAAAAACATATGGACCCTTCCTCACAAACTTTCTATTCCGACTTTCTATTCTATTTCAAAATTGTGAGCCCTGTAAATTATTTTTCAGTAGGTTTTCTGAGAATGCTGCATCTTTGTGTTCATTCTGTAATGTTAAATAATCTATTGTACATTTATTTTATCAATTCCCATTCTCCAAGTCTTTCTGGTCAGAAGTTACCATCTTAATACACATCTGCTGTAACAAGTTTATAGAACTGACTGATTTTAGAATATAAAGTCTCTTATTAATACATTTATAAATATGTCATAACCCTTGAAGTCAATGGATTCGTGGTAAGGTTTCTTTCATTTTATTTATATGTTTATTTTGCATTTTCTTATTCATGTTGACAAATTTGTGTAGCTTTAAAAACCTTCTGTGATTTCCATTTGACCTGTTACCTGACGGGTCACACTGAATTCTGCCCCAGGGCACCTCTTAAAGTATAATGATTGCTGGTGTTGACTACATATTCTGTATAGATTCAAGATTAGTTTTGAATATAAGCAATGCTGTGTAATGATGTTTATCAGTTTCACCGAAGTCTCTGGTTTTAATCACATTTCTTATTTCTTAGTGTTCTAACACATCAGTGATGAAGCAGCATCTGTTCATACTACTGTGTTTTACAGGTGAGTGTGTGTGTGTGTGTGTGTGTGTGTGTGTGTGTGTGTGTGTGTGTGTGTGTGTGTGTGTGTGTGTGTGTGTGTGTGTGTGTTTTAAATAATGGCTGCACCTGTGCTATATAAAGGAGGCCTTATTTCTAAACTGATAGCCCTATGTATGATACAGGACACCTCTGCCTACAGGAATTATAATATTTATAAGAGACACAGCACTAGATGAAGCTATTTACAGTAAGATGTTTATGTTGATGTGTTTATAAACAAATACATTTAGCATTTTATGTTTTACACTGATGGAATTGTAAAAAATTCCAATGAAATAAAATTTTAATTTTTACAAACAGATAACAATGCATAAAAAACTTTAAAAACTCTTCTTCACAGGAGTCATCCCTTTCATCCTGCCTGTCCCTCGTTATTACTTTCTGATCCAACAAGGAAAAACATGGAGTGATGCTCTAACTTACTGTCGAGCTCAACACACAGATCTGGCTATCATCGAAACCAGTGATGACATGGTTCAATTTCAGTATGAAGTACAGAGACAACAATTCAGTTCCAGTGCTTGGGTTGGACTGTACAATGACATTAACAGCTGGCGCTGGTCCATGGGAAATGAGCCACTGGGAAGTATGAGACTGTGGGGTTTTTTACAGCCTGACAACTGGCACGGAAATGAAACATGTGTTTCGATATACTATTCTGAATGGGTTGATATAATGTGTAATTTCACATTGAACTTTGTCTGCTTTGATGGTAAGGAACAGCGGTAGTGAAGGGGGACATAATAAAAACACTGCTGGCATTGTGCTGTCAGTGTTCTCATTAAATCCCCTTAATTGGGTCAACCAATAGAAACAACCTGTCTTTAAGAACTTTGATGGAGTTAGAAAATAGGGGCCAGTTGTTCAAAAAGTTTAATCCGGATCAAAATGATCCGGATTTGGAAATCCCATTTTTTTCTATTCAGGATCAGGTAATCCGTCTTACTTTTATGCTGGTTTTTCAAAGCAACATTACACCGTTTTCAAGATTACCAAATCCAGATTACCTGTGCTCTAAATGGGACAACATATCACAACGTGGGCTACCAGCTATGTAAAGAACAGGTAGAAGAGCCAACATGGGGTCACTGTAAGAGTTTTTTATTTTGAGACAAAGCCCAAAAATAACAAACATCCACTTCCATTCATAATTTCTTTTATGACCCCTCATCTGAGTCATAAAAAATAAATAGACATTAACAAATACATTGTGGATATTTTGAAAACGTCTTAAAAAAATAAAATGGCTAAATGTCCAATAGTTAACAAAAAGAATGTTCAGGGTTATTTTTCCATCTGAGGAGGAGAGACCAGCATTTCCAAGCTCTGCTTTTAGGAGGCGGATTTGAAGTTTTGTTTTGAAGTTTTGCTTCAATGTACATACTTCAAACTACAAATGTATTATTTGACCCATTTTAAAGTTTTACTACATTTTCCTCGTGGAATCCACCTTGAAATCCTGCCCCCTGTTTGGATCAGGATAATCCTGTTTTTTTTTGGATCAAAGTTATCCAAAGTTTTGAACAACACAAACTGAAGGTTTGATCCAGATTAAAACTAGGATTGGATTTCATAATCTAATCGGATTTCAGATTCCTTCTTTCCCCTTTGAACAACCCATTTTCAAGATTTGATCCAATCCGATAACCAAAATCCGATCAGCTTACCTTTGAACCACTAGCCCCAGAGGATAGGCAAAATTGGAATCGAGAACAGGTAAAAGGTTGGGGCAGGCAGCAAACAATCAGAAAAGTCAGAATCAGGAAACAGAGTCACAACGGGGAAATCAGAATACAGGTAAAGCTCAGAATGACAGTACAAAGACCAGTCAAGACCTCGCACTGGTATGAAGTTCAAGTGTGGTTAGAGAGTGGAGATGAGGAACAGGTGGCGGTGTAATCAGAGTGACGGTTGGCTGATTCGAAGTGCAGACCGGAAGCGTGCTAGTACTCCAAGGACGCGTCTCTATGGTGACGCTCGTGACAAGTGTAGTCGCATAACACCAGTGCACTTCCTTCCAGTAATAGTGTAGATTCATTAGACCTATACGAATAACAACAATTAGTAGCACCCTATTTTTGAACATGGGTTAAAAACTCAGTTTGTGTAGATAAGGCTGGTAACCTGCATACAGTATTTCCTGGTTCTTGAGTTCCAGAGGTCTTTCTAGAGAAAAAATAAACAAGAGAATTAAAAACTTTTTAGTTAAGAAAAAATAATATATTTTTTATTTTCTCAGTAAAGATTAGACTAGGTGACCTTCACTGACCATTTTCTCTGACAAGATGTTTAAAGATAAAATTGGTTAGTGAACCAAATATTCACCTGTCTCATAATCTTTGTTTCTCACCTCAGTGCTTGCCTTTCCCAGAGAAGATCCTAGTTTGATCCCCTCAGTTTTACAATCCTTTCCACAGTTTATTCTGTCTTTGCTGTCATCTCTAGGTCTTTCTAATTTTCTAATTATACTGAGAACCAGGTTAATGTTGAACACAAACTTACTGACTAATTGAAACTCTGCTATTACATTAGAGGATTTAGCTGTTCCTCCTGATTACAGTGCATGATACAACCCCTTTACTTCATATAATTAACAAGTGCTTATGTTTTCATTTTTTCAGGAAATAAAACTGGCAATCAGAGGTTCGTTTACATCTCTAATAGTATGACATGGTTAGCAGCTCAGTCTTACTGCAGAACGTATTATACTGATCTGGCCAGTGTTAGAGATACAACAGAAAACTCATTTATGGGGGGACTGAACCCTTGGTATAATGTTTGGATTGGTCTGTTCCGAGATGCCTGGAAGTGGACAGACAATACCAGCTTCTCCACCATCAGTTGGATGTCTGGAAAACCTGATAATGCTCTGGGGAATGAAAACTGTGGTTATATAAATAATAGTCAGGCTGCTGATGCACAGTGCTCAGACATAATGCCTTTCTTCTGTTATTCATGTGAGTTAAAGTCTCATTCAGACTTGTTTTTTGATTATACTTCTTGTTACTTGATGTTTGTGTTTTTATGTATCTTTAAATTTCTACATGCAGATATAACTGGAAAACAACAAATCCTAAGGGTGAAGGTTCGGTTCAGTCAGGATGTGAACAATCCTGCAGTAAAGGAGGCCATGTTGAGGCAGGTGAGTCTTCATCAGCTTATACTGAACTGTAATCACAATCTGACTGTTGGGTAAAGTTTCTGTAACATTTTTACAGGTTTCACACCGAGGAGTCTCTACCATGTATTATTGAGTAAAAAAAAGCACTGTTTTTCAGATCAAGCAGAAACTAATGGATCACGGGATGCCAGAGACCATCACAGTGAAATGGAGAGAGAATCCAGATGGAACTGTGTTTTACATGTCTGTAATATGATCATTTTAGCAAGGGTGGTAAACATACTGAAAAGTTAATATTAAATTAAAGTGTAGATAATAAATGTAAGTATCCTAATTAAAGATAAAAGTATCTAGCTTTAAGTTTATAAGTATTTATATTCAACGTTTAAAATAGATGATTTGATGTTGTGTTGAAAGAAACATTTACTGACTATTATTATTTATCCAAAGCTGTTAAAAGACAATGTTTGTTTTAAAGCACTTACCCAGTTTTGCCTAAAACTTCATTCTGTCTCTGCAAGTGTACTGCTTGCACCATGCAATTTAACTAACATCACACTGCTCACTAAACAATAAGGCACTTCTCATGTATATTTGCTCCTCTTATCACTTTAATAGCTCACATAAATCCAGTAACTGACTTCAGCACTTTAATTCATCGAAAATACATTTACATGAATACAATTTAAAGAAAAGGAGAAAAAAAAGAGAGAATTCTTTGTTGTGCGGTTCACGAAGAATTGATTAATTTCATGATTAATTAACATAAATGATGACGAAACAACTTACACTTCTCTTTTCTTGAAAGAAAAAACAGAAAGACATACACCTGTCTCTATAATTTGTATTAATTCCACATAGTTAATATTAATTGTGCAAAAAAAAAAATAATAATTAGTGGCTGTTTTCGGCCAGGAACTACACGAAAGGGTATAATATGTGATAAATCCAAGGGTTAATCTGGTGTGCTATACCTCTAATGTTCCACATGAATAAATGTTACAGTTTTCCTTCCAAAAGAACTATATGCATCAGTCTTTGTCAGTTGTTGAATACTATCTTTAATGGATAAAAGAAGCAGCTTCATAGCTTGGCACACCCTATTGCATCACACCACCACCCATGCCCATTTCCCCACATTAAATGGCAAAACTCACCCATCAGAAGGTAGGTAGCAGAGAAAGGGGAGGGAAAAAAAGACTGTCATCAAACTGTAAAAAAGAAGCACAATAATTGCACATGGTCTCTCAATTTCTGTAGGCATTAGTTGCAGGGACCTGTTGGCATGGTCCACTTTGACTTAGGTGGTTTAGATTACTAAAATTAATAAAACTTGTCTCTGCTGAACAGCATAGAGATCAGCCCAGGAACAAACTCCATAGGCTGACCCTGCTCTGCACCTACTTTTGTCTCTATAAATTACAAATTAAACCGATGCAATCAGCTTTCCAGGTCATTTATTTTAGTTTGAAGAACTTTGCTTTTGGAGCACAGTAAGTATGTTTAATTTTTTAAATGTGTAAAATTTGTTTTTGGAACACATGTAAATTAATGTTTATTATTTGTGTTGTACACATGTATGTTAAAAGTTGTATGTGTATAGGTCATAAAAAGTAATTTTGTCATTTCTTTACACAAATGTAGCTTAAAAGTTCCTTAGGAATAATGTTCTAAATGTTTAAAAGTCTTATGAGACACAAACACAGACTCTCATGTAATAAATAGTAATAAGACTATACGTTATTTACTTCCTACATAGACACAGCTGTAAGTAAAAAGCTAACTTTTCCCAGGAAATAAATGGTAATAATTCTAAATGTTAATTACTTTCCCAACACAACCAGTTAGCAGATCATTAAGAGCAGTGTTCCCTTGATTTAGTTTTAAAGGTTTGGGTTAAGTTGCATACAGAAGGGTTATTAAGAGTTTTATTCTTATTTGTCTATAGATGTGTATGTTAAAACTTAAATAATGTTGTAGATGTTTAAATGTCTTATGTGACACAAACACACACTCTCAGGTAATAAATGGCAATACTGTAAGACTATACATCAATATGTGCACACATACAGGTTTAGGTAAAAAAGTTAACTTTTACCATGAAATAAATGGCAATAAGACTATATACATTAAATACTTTCCCCACAGACAGCCAGACCGAGTGACATTAAGAGAATTGCTCTCTCTATTTGTTTGTACAGGTTTAGGTTAAGTTGCATATGTTTAGGTCATAAAAAATGTAATGATCTCTCATTTATTTATGCAGGTGTAAGTTAAAAGTTAAATAATATTCTAGATGTTTTACAATTCTTATGTGACAAACACACACTTTCAGAAAATAAATGATAATAAAACTTTATGTTAATTACTTTCAACACACACACAGAGTTATTTACACTCACACTATTAGACAGAGGTCTCTGTCCAGAGCATCATACAAAATTTCTTTGAAGTCTTTATCAAAGAATACTCTGAATCACAAGGTTAAATACTTAGAATAATCATACACTTAAAACTCTATTCAAAGATGTTTTTTGTTTTTTCAAAATGTACACATGAAATAAACAGTGAAAATACAATGGCGTATACAAATTATTTTTTACACACACAAACACATACTGTACAAAAAAAAATCCATTTTCTAACTTTCTTTACATACATTTTAAATTTTAATTCATGTAAGGATAAACTGCACTAATGAATTAATGAAAGTAGGGTATTTATGTGTTTATGTCTAAAATCCACTTTTAGAAAAAAAATTAAATAAAAAAATAATAAAGAAAAAAGGTGATTTAGTGAGGCAAAAAGACTGAACCAAACCCCCACGGGAAAAAATGCAAAAAGACACGTCTTATAGTCATATGTTATAAATTAATTACTTCACACAAATATGTAGGCAACCTAAAGTAAATAGCAACACATATGACAGCCAAGGAGCAGTACAATAAGTTGTCCTGGGTTTAGCGGGACAGAGAAGGTCCATGGCTGAGGAAAAAGGATTTACGCCCATGTGTGTAATATTATATGTGTTAGAGAGAAGTAAGTAAGTAAGTAAGTAAGTAAGTAAGTAAGTAAGTATGTAAAGTTTATTTATATAGCACCTTTCACAGATAGAATCACAAAGTGCTTTACAAAATATAACAATAAAACAATCTTACAAAGTAAAAAGAGAAATTTATAGAGATGATAAAACTACAATTATAAAACAATAAAAACACACTACAACAGAGATGAAACCATAAAAGTCCAATCAGCTAAAAGCTTGTCTAAATAAGAGTGTCTTCAGTTGCTTTTTATAGGAATAAGCAGAATCAGCCACACGCAGAGACAGGGGCAACGCATTCCACAATCTGGGGGCCACAGACTGAAAAGAAAGATCCCCCCCGAGTTTTAAAATGGGTTTTAGGGACCACAAGCAGATTTTGACCTGATGACCTCAATGCTCTCGAAAAGCCATAAGGGGTCAACAGGTCAGTGATGTACCCAGGAGCATTCCCATGAAGGGCTCTATAAGTGAGGAACAAAATTTTAAAATCAATTCTATATTTGATTGGTAACCAGTGAAGAGAGTATAAAACTGGTGTGATGTGAGATCTGCTGGTTCCAGGTAGCCTCTTAGTGGCCACTAGGGGATGACCCAGAAACAAGCTTCAATTCAACTTTAAAGCATCAAATCCTCCAAAAACACGACCTATTTACCTAGTAAAGTTTATACTCTCAATAATTTTTTAAGCCCACACACAAAGCACAATATGATTCACAGCCTTCATAAAATTAGAAAAAATTTTTGGACAAAACTGACCTAGGTGGCGCTAGACCGGTTTTTCCCTTACCTTTAGACGCGTCTCTTTCTTCACTGGGGTAATATATTCCAACACAAATAATCCACAAAAATCCACACAGGTCCAAGGAATTGAAATCTGTAAGCCTTTTAATCCAAAAGGCTCTGGTCGCAAATATTCCGTTAGTGTTCTGAAAACTGGAAACAGAAGTGCGCCATCATCTTGTTTTGCCGCTCTAACTTCTAATTGAGATATTCAAAAATTCAAAGTCTACGTCATATTTATAGCCCAGGTCCTAACGAATCAAATAAGCCCTCATTTGAGCCAATCGGTGCTTGTATGGCAGAGATAGACGGCTGAGAAGCCAATGATAGCATGACCTCATTTTTGGGAACCCGCCTTTGACTGACAATTACTCCTTCCAATAGCAATGAAATGGGCTGGGACCTATACAGCCGTTTAGCCAATAAGCAGACGATTCCAACGCTATGCGGCATGCCGTATGTTCTTTGACTGTGTCTGCGTGAACTGGATGCGCAAAGGAATTCTTGCATAATCCCTGACCTTTTGTCCCTCTCACAGCTCAGGGTGTCAAGTTACAGGCCTGTTTTCACACCAGAGTGATAGAGAGAGAGTCTAGGCTTATTTATGGCTTTTCAGACTGAGCATGCAGCCTTTTATTTCAAAGTTATATAGTAAACAAGTACACAAAAACGCTGCACCCGACGACCAGGGCCGTAGAAAAATATTCATATAAAATCCATTTTTGGGTCTTTTGACTTGGAATTTTTTTTTGGTGAAAGCCAAGACATGTGGCTATGACATGACTCTCAGTTGTTGTTTTGTCCCTAGGATGTTCCAGAAAAATAAGATTAATCAGTTTATCAGAAAAACAACCCAGGCGGACAGGAAAACCTGCATTCTAACCCCTGTAACTTTGTGCCAGTAAGGCCGAGAATCAATCTGAAACTAGTTTCTGAAACTAGAGAATCTCTTCTTTCAAAGAGACCAGGCTCACCCCTGTGTGTCAAAGTGTGTGGGAGCTGTACTACTTTTTGTTGGGCAAGTCATATAGGCGGAGATCCTCGCTGCTGAATTCTGAACAATCTGAAGATGATTTAAAACATGTTTGTTAAGACAGGTAAAAAGTGAATTACAATAGTCCAAACGTGAAGAGATAAAAGCATGTATAATCATCTCTAGATCTGCATTGGACAACATTTCCCTCATTTTAGAAACATTCCGTAAGTGATAAAAACAACTTTTAACCAACTGTCCTGAATGTTGACCTAAAGACATGGATTTATCAAATACAACACCAAGGTTCCTGAGGCTTGACTGAACAGAAGAGCCCAAAGAACCAAGATGTTGCCTGATCTGTGGAATTTTCTTATCTGGGGCAATGATCAAAGTTTCCATCTTTTTCGGATTTAGTTGAAGGTAGTTACTGCCCAACCACTCATTAATACAGGACAGACACTCTAACAAGCTAGACAGCAAATGTTATAGAGAATGTTATACAGTATGTGTAGTCATTATGTGGGAAAGTCAGGATGTATACAGTATTAATAAAATATGTGGTGTCATAGACAGGATCATTTGTTCAGCGTAAAACTTACAAATACATGTGTGCTGATCAGCATTCAAGCTTGAAACCATGAAGGCATGCACTAAGGCAGGCCTGGCCAACCCGCGGCTCCCAAACTGCATGCAGGCTCTTTGCCCGGTTTCATGCGGCTCTTAAATTTATATTGAAGTTTGTACAGTATTTGTGTTTTTTTTAATGTGCATGTTCTCTTTGCTTGAGTTCAATACGGCAATTTTCGTCAAACGCACATGTGAGTGGGATGAAAATACCTCAAAGTTTCCTAGTAGGGTCAAGATTATTTGAGTAAACAATTTGTCAAGTTCGCACTCAAAATGGCAGTGAAAAAATGCACAGCGAAATGAAAATGTGAAGATGAACACAGGATGTTTTTAACTGAGTGGGAGAGTTTATATTTTTTTGTTGAACGTAATGGCAAGACTTTCTGCCTTATATGTCAGGCGTCATTAGCGCATTTCAAAGCTTCAAATCTTCAGTGCCACTTCAGCTCAGTCCATGCTAACATCGACCAGGAATTTCCAAAAGGGACTGAACTTTGCAAGTACAAGTTGGTCACTTTGAAAAGTCGGGCAGAAAAGCAGATAAAGTTTTTCCAAAAATTTACGACGCACTCAGAGACTGTAACACTTGCATCTAATCAACTGGCGTGGAATTGCTCTTAAGATACTGTCAATGTTTGGGTCAACATATGTCTGCAAATCTGTGTTTTCTACCCTGAAATACGTGACATCAAAGCATCGATCTTTTCTGACTGACACCCATGTGAAAGAATTGCTTTGAGTGGCAACAACAGAATACAAGCCAGATTTGAAGAGGATTGTTCAAGGCATGGAATGCCAGAAGACCCATTAAGTAACATGCATAGTAAAAGAAAAACGCTATTTTAAATTATTATATTTTTGTTTGTGGACTTGGTTGAAATGAGGGTATAAACACAAATAATCCATAATAAACACCTGGTTACATACCTTACAGCTGATTGAAGGTATTCATGTATGCCATTCAGATGATCTGGCGGGTTTAATACCTTTTAGCAAAATGTTTTTGTCTGGAAAACCCACCTCATTTTGTGAACACAGTTTTCCTTTTCACGTGTTTTTAGTGTTTTAAAAGCAAAAATGAAACAGTTCCAACATTGATTGTGCGACATTGGCTCTGTGTACGTGTTTTACCCACCTATCGAAAGGTTTAAGGCTATAAAATATGTATTTTGAACACAATCCTATAGTAAGGCAGTCATTTAGTGCATCAGGAATGATCCATGAATGATGGCCAATGACACAGAAAGTAAAAGAGACAATAAGCAGAAGTTTCTTTTAGCAGCTGACAGATGAAATTGTATAATTTGACTGGATGTTTTTCTTGAAATATGATTTATAATCCTAAAACACCAAAGGTAAGAGCAAAATCAGTGTCATGGCTGCTCGGTTGTTTTGGGGTTTTTTTCCTTATAATTCTGTAAATGTTGGCCATGCAGCTTTCTGTTCCAAGACTGTGTTTCTGTCGTCTAATGGATGATTACAGGAGTCAAATTTCGTACTGTTTACGTGTTAAGTTTTTTGGTCTGTCCATTTAAATGCTTGGTGTTGGAATTATGCTAATTGATGTATAGTCTTATTGCCATTTATCACCTGAGAGTGTGTGTTTGTGTCGCATAAGACTTTTAAACATTAGTGTACTTTTAACATACACCTGTATAAACAAATGAGAATAAATGTGGAGGAAGTAATTAACTTGAGAGTGTTTGTTTATGTCACATAAGACATTTAAACATCTAGAACATTGTTCCTGAAGAACTTTTAAGCTACACCTGTGTAAACAGATGACAACCTTACTTTTTATGACCTATACACATACAACTTTTAACATACACATGTACAAAGAAATAATAAACATTCATTTTTATGACCTTATGATAGCTGCCATGATCTTTGACTTTTAGGACATAATAAAACTGTCAAAATTTATTTGATGATTTGTGTAGTAATATAATATATATGATCCTCATAAAGTAGCAATGTGATGTTCATTAGTTTAAAAAGTGTATTTTTTGGAAAATGCTTTAAGACAAATATGTCTGAGATTCAAACTAAAACTACTCTAAAAATTGAAATTTAATTTTAAATTTGTATAGGCTCTTCACCCCTCCATACACTTCCAACCAGACTCTGATTTGGTTTAGTTTTATGTAAAGTACACTTCCACCCAGACTCTGATTTGGTTTAGTTTTATGTAAAGTACTGTAGGTCACAGGTACTGTACATTTGCGCAGGTGGTTTGCATAAGTCAGCTGGTTTAAAGTAAGCAAAAAAAGCCATTCTCACCTGTTTCTCATGACTTTACCACCAATTATCCTACTCCTTCTGCTTTCTTCTATATATTTTTTTGCTGTTTTGTTTGTTTATAGTGGATTTACTCAGCCATATATTTTTAATTTCATACAATACCCCTAACAGTGGAAGCACATGCGGTATTTCATTACATATCCAGATGTCCAAATATTTTTCTCTTTATTTCTAATTGTGAACAGAATATTTTTATTTATTTTTTATTTATTTTTAAATGAACAATCTATTATTTTGAAATATGTTTGTTTGAAAAGTCTACTGAGTGATGTCCAAGGTAGGTAAATAAATACATAAATACATAAATAAATACATAAAGAAAGAAAGAAAGAAAGAAAGAAAGAAAGAAAGAAAGAAAGAAAGAAAGAAAGAAAGAAAGAAAAAGCAGAGGAAAAAAAATATCCAATGTACCCAAGTGACTGTGGACACCAGGCACATCACACATGGAAGCTGCTTTTCTTATGCAAAAAAAGAGTTTATCTGCAACATTTGGTCAGAGTGTGCCAATGTGCCTTGTGCCATGTTGTCAAAAGCAGGAGGTGTGTGAGTGTCATTAGAGGCCTGATGATGGTTATGTAGGGATTATACAGTGTACTGCAGTTTAACATATACAAGATTAGACACTTAGTACTGGATCTGCTTGTTATAATGAAAGAAAATGAACGCAGAAGATAACAGAACTGTCTAACATCATATGTCTGCAGCATATGATCCTTTTTTACTGTGCTCTTGTTTATCTTTATTTATATGTTCATGTTGTCTTGCCTTTTGAATATATTTAAATATTTATTATTTAATATTTTTCCTATGTCATTTAGCTAATTCCAATAACATGAACAAAGTGGCTTTCACAAAAGTTTCAGTAATTGAACTATTAGTGTAATTAAATAGATAAATTATTTTAATATATTATTATATTATTTATATATGAACCTGGTCGAACCGGCCGGGTCGACCGAAATGACTGAGTCGGAGAACGCAGTCGACATGGTTACACCCAAACTCCCTGAACTCTCTGCCTGGCCTGAACCTATTATGTTCCTGTGGTATCTGTCCTGTGTCCTGTTTCACTAGATTTGCCATCCTTTCTACCTCCTGTCCCTATTTACAGGCTCAGAGCTCCTCCAGCACCACCCTGGCCGCCAACTCCGCTTTGGTCCCTGGCACAACCTGTGGCACCACCCTGGTCTCCAGTCCTTCTCTGGTCTCTGGGTTTGCCTCCAGCACCACCCTGGCCGCCAACTCTGTTATGGTCCCTGGCTCGACCCGTGGCACCACCCTGGCTCCCTGTCCTGGTCTCTGACTCTGCCTCCAGCACCACCCTGGCCCCCTTTTCTGCCGGCCCCGCCCTGGCGCCCTGCTCTGCCGGCCCCGCCCTGGCCCCCTGCTCTGCCTGCGCCGCCCTGGCCTCCTGCTCGGCTGGTGCTGCCACTACACTAACTCGACCCGCCCTCCCACCATGGTTGCGCCTTCGCACCACCCTCCTGGACTGGTTTTTGTGGACTTGGGAGCATCTGGAAGCCGCTCGTAGGGAGGGGGGGGGGTTTCTGTAATGAGTCTGTCTGTGTTTTCCTTTCTTTCTTTTGCACAAAAAATATAAAAATTTAGAACAAAATGAACAAATCAAGTAAATCAACTTATACTTTAAACAAGCACACCATATACAAGTACACCATATATACAACACACAGTACTACAAAAACACATTTGATCTGTATTACTCATTGAGTCCTTTTATTGATAAAAATATACCTTCTGTCAGCTGCCCCACCAGGTTCCGCCATAATGGTTGCTTGGGTTGCATGTGTATGTGTGGGGGACAACTTGATAATTTTGCTATATTTGGCACTTTGGTACTATATTGTTGTTATTTACACAAGAATGCTCATCACAGGAAGAAAAGAGAGTTTCGCTGTGCTTCTCTCGCTTCTTCAGAAACACATGTCACAGATCCGTCAGAACAACTCTGGCCAGTGCTGAATTCAAAATGAGAATTTAATCCATTCATACTCAGATAAATAAAGTCTAGTGATTAAATTTCCTTCACTTTGCTTTCCTCTAATACACTACACAATGTAAAGATTTGGAATATTTCACATTAGGGTTGTTGCTGTATCCCAGTTTCACTGTTCATAAGCAAATGATAAATTTACCAAAACTGGTTCAAAATATTTATTTAAATGCATTCCTCTCAAATTTTGACATACTTTCTTCCACCTATCTGTATCTGATGCTGAGAAGCTAGTTCGTGCATTCATGGCATCCAGACTGGACTAATGCATTACTAGGTGGTTGTCTTGCATTTTCAACAAATACAGTAAGCTATAATTAGTCTGCAAGAGTTCTTACCAGAGCACAAAAATATAATCATATAACCCCAATTTCATCAACTCTACATTTTCTATCTGTTAAGATTAGAATTGGTAGTCATGCCTGTAGCTGCATTAGAATAGGTGAAAACCAGTTCCAGAACATTTCTTTCCTTGTGTGTGGAGGGTCAGCTGTTGAAAGTCAAGGACAGGGAATCCAAAAATGTCAGGAGGACAAAAAGACTGAAGCTTGTCAGAGGAGAGCCTGAAATCACCAAGCACTGTCAAAGGAGTACTGTCAGAAGTGAAAGCACTGAGGAGTGTGTCTAATTCTTTCAGGAATTCTCCTATGAGACCAGAAGGATGGTAGATGACAGTGATGATGAGGTTAATTGAAGAGGTGCAGTAACTGAAACTGCATAGAATTCAAAAGAGGAGATGGTGTTTCACATCTATCCCCTTTTCTCATTTAACCATCTCCTTGACAAAGTTAGGCCTGTACCACCACCCCTGCCTGTCTCTCGTGGTGAGTGAGAGAGAGCATAGGCAGAAGATAGAGCAGCCAGTGTAGCAGTGTTCTTTGGGGATATCCAAGTCTCAGTTAGCGCCAAAAATCGTAGATGATGTGTATGTGATATACCAGTATATGTGACGTGATGTGGGCTGTGGAGGAGAGAACCCGCATCTGTAATCTTCCTTGTCAACTTTTGACACCTTTTGTCACCCATTGTTATCGCCTGTTGCTGCAAATAGATGAAAGACCAAACCTTTGATTTGTATAAATACTCACTCTGTCTCAGTAAACTTTGGAGAGCCACTCAAACATGTTCTTTGTGCTTCTTTAAGCACTCTATTCCTTGATATTACTGTTTGGACAGACGCATCAGTATCAGTGAAACTCTCATTCTATCCATGAGCGTGTGTGTGTTTACAATTCAATTGTTGTAAATACCATCTCACTATGTTCTTCCTCACAATACCACACTCAACTCTGTTCTATTTTGCACACATACTTTATCTGATGTTGGGCTTCCGCCATTTCCCTTTTTCTATTTTGAGTGAGAAGACCTTCTGTGTCAGGTCTGCACTTGCACAACAAGCAATCTCATCCAGAATGAAGCCGGATGAATTGTCTTGAACTTCTCCAAGTTCTCCCTCAACACCTTTTTTTGCTATGTTCCATCCACTGGTTTTCTGTAGCTGCTGCATCAGATATAAAATACTGACATTCATCTACAGAGCAAAAAACAGAGAAGTAACTGCCAAACCTAAAGCTCTTGTCATACCCTACACCAAAGATCTACAACTACACATTTTTCTTGAACCTGATGGAAATTTCATGAAGCTTATTGTAATTTAATATAATATTATTAAACGGTAAATTATAATTTAATGATATTCCCCTCTTTGGGGGGCTCATAATAGAACCATGTCATCATCTAGGTGACCACAGACAATACAGTTGACTTGAGTAAAAAAATATATATATATATATATATATATATATATATATATATATATATATATATATATATATATATATATACAACCTTTTAGTCTACAGAACACTGTGCTAGATTTGTATCAGTTCTTATACTGTTCTTGAAAATGTTTGTAGTTCAGTATAATGAGCTCTTTTTTGAACTGAACTGTATCATTCTTTCTCAAATTACACATTAAATACAACTCAATAAACATATCTACAATTCTCTTTTTTTTTTCCCATTCATGCCTTATCTGTCTCAAATTTACATTCAATCTGTTTTGCAAAGGAAATGGAGGAGGAGGTGGAGGTTTGCATTTGCAGTAAAAGAAGACAAATAATAACTCATTTAGTCAGATACTGCAGAACATCTCTGAAAGTCACTGAGATCTACAAAAACTACAATACAGAGTTTACCTTCTTCACATTTCGGGTATGGGTCAGTTATTTACTAAAATATTTGTTATTTCCTAACACTTCATTAAGGAAATGGTTTATAGAGCTTGAAATGTGGGATAATGAATGCATTAGTATAGTGGTGTTCTTTAGAGCAGGGATGAGCACCAAAAATGCTTACAGTTAAAACAAGAAAGTCTTGAGCATAACAATCAGATCCAATGATAAAGTTACATTAGATAGTCTAATGCTGTGTAATATATCTAGGTATATAGAACTTTATTTATGAATTATTATTTGCAATTCAGAATTATTTACTTAGTAAAGTATTAGAAGATTAAAACAATAAGATAAGATAAATCACATTTAAGATAATCACATTAAATAACCAGTGACCACTAATGAACTGACTAAATCTATGAAGATTACTACAGTCATGAAAATAAGTATAACACGTGTCCACGTGTAACACTATGATTTTTTTACTAATTTTTTTTTATTACCTTTTCCTTGTTTGTTGTTTACACCAATTGCAACTCTACCTGTGGTACATGGCAATTCTATCAAACAAACATATATGCAGAATTTTTGACTTATTTCTAATCTTGAAATGATGGTGGCTTAGTGGTTTGCACATTCGCCTCACACCTGCAGGGTCGGGGTTTGATTCCCACCTCCACCTTGTGTGTGTGGAGTATGCATGTTCTCCCTATGCCTCAGGGGTTTCCTCTGGGTACTCCGGTTTCCTCACCCAGTCCAAAGACATGCATTGTAGGTTGATTGGCATCTCTGGAAAATTGTTCATAGTTTTTGAGTGAATGAGAGTGTGTTTGCTCTGCTATGGGTTGGCACTCCTGATGCCCGATGACGCCTGAGATAGGCACAGGATCCCCGTGACCTGAGAAGTTTGGATAAGCGGTAAAATGAGTGAGAGAGTGATTGATTTATGATCTAGATGAGACTTGCTACACTTCTACGGTAAAACGCTGGCAGCTGGGGTTGCCAAAATGACAGCTAAAACCGTATTTTCTTTTACGGTTGGCAGGCATTGTCATTGTTGTTTCTATGGTTAAATCTGGTGCTGGAGTCAATGTTTTACTGTAAAAGAAATAGTTTTAACTTAAGGAAAATGTTTTTCCTTTAAATGAACAAGTAAACAACCTATAAAATTAAGTTTGTGCCACAAATTCCCTTTATCAAAAATGATAAAATACAATACAATTTTATTCTGTAAAAATTCCCAGAATTTATAAAAAAAAATGCTTTGCAGTTTCCCCTTTTTAATAATTATGATTAAGAATAATTTAGAGATGACATGGAAATCTTATGATCTATCATAGTGTTTACCTGATGGAATATATGGAATATGGTCACCTTTTGCTGGTTATTTCACTATGAATGATCAACTACTACCTCATTTCATGCATACAAATAATTTTTAAGTCCAAGCAAAGTATTAAGTCCAAGTAAGTATTAAGTCCAAGCAAAGTATTAAGCCTGCCTAGTTGTTAGGCAAGGCAAGGCAAGTTTATTTGTATAGCACATTTCATACACAGAGGTCATTCAAAGTGCTTTACATAGAAATTAGAAAACAGTTTATAAAAGAGAAACAATAATATTGGAAATAAAAAGGAACATTAAATAATAGTGCTAATTTTAAATTAAAACTGAAAATGATATTGATGTGTATCAATGTATAATAAAATAAGTTAGTAAAGTTTCTTTTTTAGATGCTATATTTGGAACAATAATTAATCAAGCCATGTATTTAGTTCTTTTTTTATTACCAATAAAGACAGGATCCATCTTCAATAATTACATACATCATAGGATGAATCATCTTACTGGCTGAGCTTCCTACAGTAGGTTGTGTTAGCCAGTGTTTCAGTATGTAAGCTAGTGAATGTGTGCGAGAATGAATAAATGACTGAGCCAAGAGTACAATAACATTGCAGTTACATCAGAAAAAAATAGTTGAATTTTAGAATAGAATAGAATGGGGCATAGAAGCCTTTATTATAGAACAGTGGAATTCTTTTATTCACATACCCCAACTAAGGAGGTTGGGGTCAGAGTGCAGGGGCTTGAGGGCCTTGCTCAAGGGCCCTGCAGTGGCAGCTTGGCTGTGATGGGCCTTAAACCCTGATCCTCCAATCAACAACCCAGAGCCTTAACCAGTTGAGCCACCACTGCCCCATTTGCTCTATTTACTTCCCACAAACAATAATGAAGGGTGTTGGTGGCATCCTCTGCAAGGCTTGTCGTCTCAACACAGTGGAACAGAAGCTCTTCCTTCTCATCAAAATGAGCCAGTAAAAGAAGCAGCATCTCAAGGACTTCTTGGGAGCAACCACTGGACTGACCTCTTTCAGTCTGAAGCTTGAGAAAAGCATTCTGGACTTGTTTGCTTTTTTGTGCATCAACATATCAGGAACTTTAACAGATGTGCCCCTTTTTTGTCTACATTGGCAAGGAAGGTTTCCATCAGATTCACACCAGTCAGCCATCGGAAATATGCTGGTATACCAACTTCATTGAAGAGAAAGGGCCATTCCTGGCATAGTTTCTGGATGCTTGCCCCTTATGGCCCTTTCTCTTCATTGAATAGAAAGGGCCATTCCTGGCATAGTTTCAGGATGCTTGCCCCTTTGTAGATGTCTTTACGCTGGGTGTAATAGTTGCACTTGACTAGTTCTTTCACAACATCTGTACTGTAGTTCTTCTTAAACATCTTCATTTCTTCTTTTTTTTCAAGTTGACTCTCCACAGCCTCCGAGAGTGGCAAATGCTTTGGCTCCCAGATAATACATCCATAGGTGTCTTGAACACTTGCTTTTTGTTCAATAGGTATTTTGTCTGTGTTGTTATCATCTGATGCATCATCTGATGCTGCTTTGCACTTTATAACCTTTGGTGTGTCAGGTTGCTTGACATTTAAAACTCTTGCCTGAAGTCGCTTCACCAGAGAATGATACTGTATGCTGGTTCAATAACGTCGCCATAAATCACATCGTGCAGAAACTTTGGATACCTGGCCACCATCCTTTTTGCTATCTCTGTTATGTTGTGTTGTAACAGTGCTAAGGATCTGTTCCATGTGTCAAGCTATAATGTTTCTCCTCACCTCTGGTGGGAGGTAGAGAGCTCTCTAAAGGAAGTGTTATGCTTTTTATTAGAGACAAGTTAGAGTGTTTGGTAGGAGGTACCAGCATGGCTTTGGTTGTTTGCTCAATGTGGCCTTATGCCTGAAACCCTATTTTGAGGAACAGTTCTTGTTTGACCTCATCGTACTATAAGGACTCTTCACTGGACTATAGTTTGATCTGGTTCCACAACTTTTATTACTACCTGGATGAACTCTTGGATACGGACAATTTATGTCTTACTGTTATTCTTGAACTTTGACTATCTTCTGATATTCCCTTACTATTTGGACTATTTGGATCACTGAGACATTGCCTACAGTATATACCTGCATTCAAGCAGGATCAGACTGAATTATGCTAATGGGAAGTTGTAAATGTTTTCTGTTTATTTGAATCTAAATGCTTTACTGTTGTCATCACTGTTTGTATATATATTGTCTGGGATTGTCTCACAAAGCTTTAATACATCACTCTACTCTTAGAAGCAAGAATCCTCCCTTTACTTAATATGTGGCCCAAAACCGAGGTGTTACAGTGTTTGGTTGGATTCTTGCAAATCTTCATCATTTCAGAGACCACGATCCTTACCATTTCTCTTTTTTTGTCTTGCACTAGGTCTTTTCTGTCTTTCCAAGTTATGTATTAACTCCTCAGGGAGCCTCTGCCATGGTATTTCAAATCGCTCTAAGCAGTTTGGTATTAATGGTGTACAGATTCCTGAAGATGCTGTAGAGGTGGATGACGCTGGTGAAGAAGAAATTGAGGGTGCAGAGGGAAAGACATCCACTGGAGATAAATGCACAGATTTTGGTGTTGAAGTCCACAAAATAGTAAAAACTAAATGCAATTTGTCTAACAGATTGCATTTTAAAAATTGAAATTTTTTAAGTAGCTCCTTATATAATTATTTATTCAGACTCATAAAAATTCATATTCTAACCTTAACACAGTGTTAACAAGTGTGCCACTGGGTGGTGTGGTGACATTGTTGTTATAGAACAATGTCACCACACCACCCAGACGTTTTTTATGGTTTGCAATAATTCTTGTTCAGTTATATCATTATCCAATTCTATCCTGGCCTCCTCAGTGAGTACTTGAAATTGAAGATGGTCAAGAAAAGCATCTCGATCAACAAAGTCGGCAGAAGTGTCTGATCTATACAATGATTGATAAAAGTCTTTGATTATTGATGTCTTGTGGATCATTCATGATCCCTCCTGATTGTGTGGTTATGCCATAATGGCTCTTTCAGACTCTATTTTTTAATTCTCCATGCTAACAATTTACCGGCCTTTTCCCCCTGACCATAAAAAGCTTGGTTCAACCACAGTAGACTTTTTGCTGCCTTATCACATGTAAGCTTGTTGTATTGCGTTCTTAGAGCTAATAATTGTTTTTGTTTGCCATAATCCTCATGCTTATTTAAGTCTATTTCTAGTGATTTTATTTGTTTCTCTAATTTAACCATTTCTGACTTTTGTTCCTTGCTTCTAGTGCTTGTGAAACGGATAATTTCCCCTCTAATGTATGCTTTAAACACTTTCCATCTAATTGATGCATTAGTTTGATCAGTATTAATTTCAAAATAATTGTCAATCCTCTTTCCAACATATTCAACAAACTTCGGATTTTGGAGCCACCATACCTGCAGACGCCAGTTGGACGCCCTTTATGCCTCGCCCCCCTTTTGCAGGTTTTTCGCCTACATGACCTACCCAACAAAAAGTGGTACAGCTCCCACATACTTTGACACACAGGGGTGAGCCTGGTCTCATTTGAAAGAAGAGATTCTCTAGTTTCAGAAACTAGTTTACAGGTTACAGGGGTTTGAATGCAGGTTTTCATTTCTGCCTGAGTTGTTTACCTGATAAACTGATTAATCTTATTTTTCTGGAACATGTTAGGGACCAAATAACAACTGAGAGTCATAGCCACATGTCTTGGCTTTCACCAAAAAAAATTTCAAGTCAAAAGACCCAAAAATGGCTTCAATAAAAATATTTTTCTACGGCCATGGTCGTCTGGTGCAGCGTTTTTGTGTACTTGTTTACTATATAACTTTGAAATAAAATAAATAAGCCTAGACTCTCTCTCTATCACTCTGGTGTGAAAACAGGCCTGTAACTTGACACCCTGAGCTGTGAGAGGGACAAAAGGTCAGGGATTACGCAAGAATTCTTCTGCGCATCCAGTTCACGCAGACACAGGCAAAGAATGTAAGGCATGTCATATACCGTTGGAATCGTCTGCTTATTGGCTAAACGGCTGTATAGGTCCCAGCCCATTTCATTGCTATTGGAAGGAGTAATTGTCAGTCAAAGGCGGGTTCACAAAAATTAGGTCATGCCACCATTGGCTTCCCAGCCGTCTATCTCTGCTATACAAGCACCGATTGGCTCAAATGAGGGCTTATTTGATTCGTTAGGACCTGGGCTATA
Organism: Tachysurus fulvidraco; assembly: GCF_022655615.1. Lineage (NCBI taxonomy): Eukaryota > Metazoa > Chordata > Actinopteri > Siluriformes > Bagridae > Tachysurus > Tachysurus fulvidraco. Next base: position 19,650,942 of record NC_062526.1, on the reverse strand, counting down.
AATATGACGTAGACTTTGAATTTTTGAATATCCCAATTAGGAGTTAGAGCGGCAAAACGAGATGATGGCGCACTTCTGTTTGCAGTTTTCAGAACACTAACGGAATATTTGCGGCGCGACCAGAGCGTTTTGGTTTTGTGGATTATTTGTGTTGGAATATATTACCCCAGTGAAGAAAGAGACGCGTCTAAAGGTAAGGGAAAAACCGGTATAGCGCCACCTAGGTCAGTTTTGTCCAAAAATTTTTTCTAATTGTATAAAGGCTGTGAATCATATTGTGCTTTGTGTGTGGGCTTAAAAAATTATTGAGAGTATAAACTTTACTAGGTAAATAGGTTTTTTCGTGTTTTTGGAGGATTTGATGCTTTAAAGTTGAATTGAAGCTTGTTTCTGGGTCATCCCCTAGTGGTCACTTCTACTTCCGTGCCGTGCACGGCACAGCAACCCGTAAGAGGTTGCTTGTCAAAAAATATAGATAAGGAGATGGGCGAGTGGTCACTTATAACTACACAATCATACCAACAGTTTTTAATTTTTGACACCAATTCTTAAGATACTATAAAATAATCCATACGATACGTGATCTAGATTTATGTATCCCTGAATAACAAGAATATTCCAACTTACCTGGGTTAAGTTTCCTCCATAGCTCTGTCAAATTCAAGTCAGTCATATATTGTATTATGGTTTTCCTAGATTGAGATTTTTGGGGATCCGTTTTTGTTGATCGATCTACCAGAGGGTCCAAAGTACAATTAAAGTCCCCATCTATTATATTTAGGCCATGTAAAGACGATAAAGTTAAAAAAAAGTTTGTCTTCATTAGGTCCGTAGGTGCTAGCCAGATTTATTGCAATAGAAAATATATTAGAATAGCCTTCCTTGAGGGTCTTGAACAATATTAGCAAGTTGAAAAGGAATTGTCTTATGAATAAGAATTAGAACACCTCGAGCATAATTATTATACGATGCGTGTATCACGTGACCAGGCCATATCCATCGCACATGTTTAATTTCAGAAATTGCAAGATGGACTTCCTGAAGAAAAATTATTTTATAATGCAAGTTTTTAAGCCTGTTCATAACCTGCTTTAATTTAGTTAACTTATTGAGTCCCCGGACATTCCAACTTGTAAATCTCAAATCCAACAAATTAGAATTTTCCATAACACTTTAAGAACATAATACATATTCATATTGAGTGTGACATACAAATTAAAACAAGTGAAAAGATAAAAAAAATAAACCCATTAAAATAAATCCCCTTAATCCTTGACATCCCATTCCTTTCCCTTACTTAAACAAACTATGTAAGGGCAGTGCCAATCCACACCAACGAGGAGTGGCAAAAAAGGTACACTCCTCAGACAGCCCACCCAACTCGTCCCCGCAACGCTGCATTTCACCATCTCTAATGCCAAATGACCCAGCCATATAAAAATACAAAAATTAAATTACACGAGCCTACTTGGTGCGTAACAAAAAATGTCTACCAGATATGGTAATTAGAGTCCGCATATAGAAAAAAGAATATAAAAGAATATATATATATATATATATATATATATATATATATATATATATATATATACACCTTTTTGTCAACAGTTTGAACTAACCTTAACAAAAAAAGATGCTGGGTTGAAGGTTACTTTCAAATAAAATGTTCAATGTCTAATGGAGTCATCTTTGTATTCATGACCAGGGCTCTCAAGTTTTGAAGACAGGCAAGCATCTCCAACCCCTCGCAACCCCAATTTTTTTCATTGGACGTTAAATCTTTCCCAGATAGTGTTATTTCCTGATTGGCTATTGTGTAGCCTCTTTTTTTGATTGGCTGATAAGTGTCAGGCTCCACTAAGAACTGAGACGTGCTTGATTCCTGCCCGGTTCCATAGAGACAGCAGTGCGGATTGATACATTTTGGGCGCTGCGGCATATTAAATATATGATAAATAGTCAAAAAAAAAATTTCTGCGTGAGAAATATGATGTGTGGCGTGAGAAAAGACCAAAATGCGTGACTGTCACTCTCAATGCGTGACATTTGAAAGCCCAAAATTTTGACATCAAAATTTTAACTTGCCGGCTGCAGCAAAGCAAAACTGCATCAGCTTCTTTGTGTCGGATTTCGCAAGTCGGCTGTTATGATGCATATTTTGAGCGACAAAAAAATTAAACACGGTTTATTTTAGTGTTACACAAGCATCATAATCTTAGAATTTAGAATTACTTTTTTATAAACTAACTAAAATAAAATAAATTTAAATTAAATATTTATTTTCCAAATCTACAGGGAGCCACAGCAGAGAGATGAAAGAGCCACTTGCAGCTCCGGAGCCGCGGCTTGTGTACCCCTGTTCTATACTCACAATTTTGGGTCCAGGCAGCAACCAGTCTTCGGGTTTGTATGGGCTTTAACACTGGCAGCAAATCGTTTTCTGTGATGACCACGTGTTTTCAAAGTACATGTATCTTCAACGGACTTAACAAGTTGATCAGAAAGGTCCGGAAGCACTCCTGCTATCGCATCCCCTATGTTCTTTAGCAGCTGTGATTCAGCCATATCTGTTAAGACACACAAACAAAGAGTTTGGTCTCTGGTCCAATGAAATTAAGGCATTCAGTATGACAAGATGCTGTGCTTCAGTGGAATAATCTGGTAACCTTTTTTCACATATGACAATGGCTATAAGTCAGTCAGTTCACTGATGAGTCTGCACTCTAATTTGACGGTGTCTTTTTTTACTGAGTACATGTGGTAGTAAGAAATAAATTCAGCATCATAAACTCTCATGAGAAAATGAAGAGCTGAATCATTCTTAACAAAAATCAGCAGAAGTTCACCAAACTCCACTGACTCATCATACTTCATGACAAAAAACTGGCCCTTCCTGTAAGCAAGGCCATTGTACTGAACATCAACTGAAATTTTTGTATTCCTTTCAGTAAAACCAAAATATAAGACTGTGTCTTTAACTTGCTCACTGTAAAGCTCCAAGTAAAATTGTGAGCCATCTTTTATGTGCAATGCTGAAGGACTGACTGACCCAGCAGAAAGGAAGGCCTGAAAAATTTGATGTCTCTCTGAAAGAGTCAAGCACAGGTTTTTGAAATTTTTCAGATGCCTTGTGCATCTTTTGAAATAACTGTGCTTTCTCTCAAAGATGCTCTCAAAGAGCATCGTCCAAAGCCCGATTTTTAGGATTAGCCCAGAATAATGTCGTAAGTAATGGTGTTTAGGCTTTAAGTTGGTATTAGGAAACAATGCCTTTCTGGTTTCCAAATATTCTTGGATGAGAGCATCCAGATAAGTACATTGGGCCTTGGAAATTTGCTGAGCACAAATTAAGTGAACGATGTCCTTGTGCTGTAACGTTAACTGCCAGACATCATCTTGAGGGTTCTGCACCGACTCCAATTATGAGAGGTAAAAGTATCAAGAAGTTCCAATTTTGAACAGCTTGTCCACCAAGTTTCAATATTTTTGGACTGACCTCACAAGGCTTGGATAACGTATCTGTTCCTTTGTATTTAAATTGCTTTATGCACCTGTTCAGAATTGTGTAAGTGAACCATTTATTTGTGCAGATGAAATATTTGAGGTAAAGAGCAAGATCGTATGAGAGGACACCCTCAAAAATGTCGTGACCCAGACATGGGGGCATGCCAGGTGTGCAAACTTCAAAGTTTTGTAAAGAACTAAACACAGACCTGAACTTTATCCCCTGTACGTCTGACACGTCTTCTCTTTCCAGCTGTTCTGTGGCAGATATATAGGTTTCTGGAGTCCTCTGAGGTCCACAGACTGCTGGATCAGCACCCTGAAATTCAGTTCGAGTTAACAGACAATATCTGCATAAATACACCGATGAACTGAAATTTTCTGTAAAACCCCCAATACAATGAGAGCCCAGGTTGTCTCCAGCAATGCAGTAGAGAGCTCCCATCACAACAGTTTTGTCTGCCATCATTATGCCATTCTCCTCTAGTACTTTCAAATCGTTCAGTAGTTCTGAAAAAACTGTCATGGCCAAATTCCTTAAAATCCTTCTCCATACACAGTAAAACTATCTGCATATGATCAGCAATCGACCGGGCATGGGGAGGAATGTTGAGTAAAGAGAAGTATACAGTCAAAACCTTCTTTTTTGCAGAACCAAGTGGGTTCACTACTTCAAATGCATCCTGGTATAGAACCAGCTTGAGACAAACACGTCTCCATCACAACAGTCACTGAGAACATCTGATCTTGAAACATCAGGATCCACTGATATGAGACCTTGCCAAAAACTAGATTCCAATATATTCTTCAAAGTATTTAGCACAGGAACATCATAAGAAAATCTCTCAGTTCTGTTCTCGTCTCTGCCCAGGAATACTTTTTTGGTTCAACATACTTAAACGCATCTTTAAAGCACTGAACTATTGAGTAAGCAGTTCTCATAGGTCCTGTGTGACAAGCAGAGAACAAGTCAGATTGTTTTACTGTGTCACAGATTTTAACAACATCCTCATCCACATATCTTTTAGAAGTGTGCTTAGTCTATTCAGTGTATACATCTGTCCCAATTCATGTATATTTTGTATTTCTTCAACAATTGTTTGAATGGTAGATGCTGGCAGAAGATGCTGTCCCTGTAGTTTAATGTACTGTAAAACATGCATACTGTACATTTCTGAGATACAGGTCACTGAACTTAGGCCCATACATACAAGGATTTTCTGTATCAGACACACTGGCAGCTTCCTGAATGGTGGCACTTGTAGTTGGACTCTCTGACCGAGTATCTTTGTTTGAGCCCCAAATCACAATTTCTAAACATTTGTGTTTTCTAGTCATATGGGAGGTAAATGAAGATTTTACAGAGAACACACTTTGACATCCTCTCACTGTACAAGTCACATGTCGTCCCTCATCTATGTGTTCCTCTAAGTGAGCAATCAAAGCTTTAGTTCCCTTACACTGGCGTTCACATACAGTAGTGAAACGGTACAATTCAATATTCATAAGGGAAGTATCGTGAGAGACGGCTGCAGCACTAGTGTGGTGGCGATAGAAGTGAGACTTTAAAGCGGCATATCGAGAAAACACCTGCTTACAGCTTACTTCTACACATTTAAAAATACACCGGGGTTCATTAAAATGCAGTCTGCAATGAAAAACATAAACTTTCACGGACTGAACCGATTCTCCACATATGCAGCAAGAATACATATTCCATAGAACACAGCTTTGAGGTTAACTAACTTACAGCTCTAGCCTGGTATCATAAAAAGCTGGAAAATCCAGGCTGCCTTTACCTAAAGCCTTAAAATGGAGCTACACTTATAAGATGGCCTACATTAATCCACACGTCTCTGAAACATTTACTGTACTACTGGCATTAAAAGGCTGTTTTTTAGTCTGAGGTGGCTAAGGTTAGTGCAGGACCTTGAGCTAAAGCTAACATAACTTTGCACCTTTGCTGTCTGCAACACAACACTGTTCATAAATGAACCAATTTAGATATTTAGTTACCGAAGTAAATAAAGACGACCTGTGGTTGAGGTTAAAGCCAAGAAAATAGAGAAAACTATGATGCAGTAGTCTAAAGTGAGAGGGGCTGCAAAGACATTAATTGCCTGATGCAGTACGCTGATTGGCCCGTTTGAAATCAGGCGCCTTGAGCCTATATTAGATTCAGAGCCAAATGCCTTGAGTTTCAGGGGAAAAAACTTCTGCTTTCATTTTCAACCTGGTAGGTGGTAGTAATAAAAAGAATCTATGTATATATTAATAATATGTTGTCTAATGACTCCTTTCTGATCTCTTTTCATGTTTCCAAATTGTATCAAAATTTATATACCTCTTCTTTTGACCTTAACGCTTCATCTTTATTTTTTCATAATGGTCAGTCTATTATTCTGAAAATCTATGACAACAGAGAAATTGAAAAGAACCGTTTCATAAAGATCTTTCTACCATAATTAAAAGAATTATAAACAATACATCTCCAGAGAAAAAACATCTCATTTGTCTTACACCCAAGCCTAATAAGGATTTAAAACTTTTGAATAATTTGCACCCAATTACTTTTTTGGGCTCTGATTGTAAGTTTTTGGCTTCTGTATATGATGAAAAGCTCAAAACCTTGTTTAGCAGACATAATTTCTTCAATCAGGTTTTTTTAAAAGGTAGACCTATCTCTAACAATATTAGACTCATTATAGATATATTTAATATATAATTTATAAATGAAAAGGTGTTAATTTTGTTTATCGACTTCTAAAAGCATTCCATACAATTGAGCATTTCTTTATTTTTGAAGCCCTCAATAAATTAGGCTTTGTTCCTTTATTAGTGCATTTCATAGTATCTATAATGGAATTAGCAGCTGTATTTCCTTAGCTTCCGTCGCTTCCCCGTTTCCTGTGTGTTGCGGTATTCACCAGGGATGTTCCATGTCTTCATTTCTTTTTTATTGGCTGCCGAGCTACTAATTTGCATATAAAGCACTCAAGTATTGAAGTTTGCCTTAATAATTAGTCAGTTTCAATGCATTAATGAGACATTTAAAATGAGCTGGATTTAGAATTGCCTTGCTAATAATGAATTACCCTGGTTTTGTATCACTCACTAAGAGAATATAGGTTTTCTGAGAATGATGCATCTTTGTGTTCATTCTGTAATGTTGAAGAATCTATTCTACATTTACAGCATTTGGCAGACGCCCTTATCATGAGCGACGTACATAAGTGCTTAAATCTCTAACACTGAATACATTAATGCTGGTTCACTAGGTTACATACTTAAGATACCATGAGTTTAAAACATTTGTTCAAAGTTACAATGAAAAAAAATGTCAAAGGGTTTTTTTTTTAAATGCAAAGGATAAGGAAAGAAGTGCTAGTTGAATTGCTTCCTGAATAAGTAGGTCTTCAACTGCCGCTTGAAAATAGCCAGTGACTCAGCTGTCCGGACCTCTATGGGAAGTTCATTCCACCACCTTGGTGCCAGTACAGAGAAGAGTCTTGTAGTATACTTGCCTCTTACCCTGAGAGATGGTGGAACCAGTCGAGCAGTGCTGGTAGATCGGAGGTTGCGGGGTGCAGTGCGATGAATGATGAGGGCTTTGAGGTAAGAGGGAGCTGGTCCATTTTTGGCTTTGTAGGCCAGCATCAGTGTTTAGAGGCGGATGCGTGCAGCTACCGGAAGCCAGTGGAGGGATCGCAGCAGCGGGGTGGTATGCGAGAACTTTGGCAGGTTGAAAACAAGCCGGGCAGCTGCATTTTGGATCATGCCAGCAGTGCATTGCAGTAATCCAGTCTAGAAATGACAAGAGACTGAACAAGTACCTGGGCAGTCTGTGTGGACAAAAATGGCCGAATCCTTCTAATGTTGTAGAGAAGAAACCGACATGAGCGAGTCACATTTGCAACATGAGAGGAAAAGGACAGTTGATTGTCCATGGTTACCCCAAGGTTGCGAGCTGTGGCTGAAGGGGAGATCAGATCGTTTTGCAAGGATATAGCAAGATCGTTACCTGGGGATGAATCACCTGGGATGAACAGCAGTTCAGTTTTGCTAGGATTGAGCTTTAACTGATGAGCAGTCATCCATGATGAAATTTCTGCCAGACATGCTGAGATCCGGTCAGAAGCTGTGGCATCTGAGGGTGGGAAAGAGAAGATAAGTTGTGTATCATCAGCATAGCAGTGGTAAGAGAACCCATGTGATGAAATAACTTCCCCAAGAGAGTGAGTATACAGGGAGAAAAGAAGAGGACCAAGTACTGAGCCCTGTGGGATGCCAGTGGAGAGTTTGCGTGGAGCAGATGTCACTCCCCTCCATGTTACCTGATATGAGCGTCCTTCCAGGTAGGAGGCAAACCATTCCCAAGCTGATCCGCAAATCCCAAGACTCTTGAGGGAGGATAAGAGAGTCTTGTGGTTGACCGTATCGAACGCTGCTGAAAGGGCAAGGAGGATAAGGACGGATGATAGTTTGGCTGATCTAGCAGTATGTAGCTTCTCAGAGACATCCAAAAGGGCTGTCTCTGTAGAGTGAGCTGCTTTAAAGCCAGACTGGTTGGGATCTTGGAGGTTGTTCTGTGAGAGATAGACAGACAGTTGATTATAGACAATGCGTTCAAGAATTTTTGAAAGAAATGAGAGAAGTGATACCGGTCTGTAGTTACTGATGTCTGATGGAACCAGAGCAGGTTTCTTTAGGATGGGAATAACCCTTGCTCTCTTGAAAGTAGTTGGTACCTGACCAGATCTATTGACGATAGTGGAAATGAAGGGCAAGAGGTCTTGTGAGATGGTCTGGAGCATAGTGGTAGGGAGTGGATCCAATGGGCAGGTGGTAGGATTGCAGGACTGGATGAGTTGTAAAATCTCTTCTGATGCCACAGTTGAGAAATGTGACAACGAAGGTGTAGGGGAATCCATACTCTGAGATGTAAGTGCAGTCGGGGCTGAAGTGAAGGTCCGGCAGATTTCCTCAATCTTCTCCTGGTAGAAAGAAGCAAAGTCTTCTGCAGTCAGGGAGGATGAAGAAGGTGGAGCCGGGGGGTTGAGCAGAGAAGAGATGATGTTGTGGAATTTCCGAGGAAGCTTCAAGCTTTTCCTTGTAGAAGGAAGTCTTGGCAGAAGTCACATCTGAGGAGAACTTGACAAGAAGTGTTCTGTAAAAATCAAGATCTGCATCAAGTTGTGATTTCTTCCACTTTCTCTCTGATGATCTTAGCTCTCTTCGATTGTTGCGCAGCACATCTGAAAGCCAAGGAGCAGAACAAGAAGTTTTCTTGGGTTTAGTGAACATAGGGCAGAGGAAGTCCATAGTTGAGGAAAGAGATGAGAGGAAAGTATCTGTGGCTGAGTCTAATGGTAGTGAGGAAAAAGACTTAGCATCAAGAAGGGAAGAAAGAGTGCCAGAAGCTACAGATGAAGGGGAGACAGAGTGAAGGTTGCGGCGAGTAAGAGCGAGGGGGTGAGAGGTAGTTTTAGGTAAGATAGGTAGAGTGATGGTGAAGGATACCAGGTGATGATCAGAGACCTGGAGTGGGGTAGCAGTCACGTCTGTAGCTGGAGAAGGACGGGTGAAAACCAGGTCCAGGACATTGCCTCCTTTGTGTGTGGGGATGTAGCTGTTGAGTGTGAGGGAGAAAGAGTCGAGAAGAGACAGGAGGGAAGAAGAATGTAGCTTGTCAGAGGGGAGGTTGAAGTCACCAAGCACTGTCAGGGGGGAGCTATCGGAAGGGAAAGCACTAAGCAGTGAGTCCATTTCTTCCAGGAAGTCTCCTAGGGGACCAGGAGGGCGGTAGACAACAATGATAACAAGGTTGATAGGAGAGGTAACTGAAATGGCATGAAATTCAAAAGAAGAGATGGTTAAATGAGAGAAGAGTAGAGGTTTAAAGCACCATTTCTTTGACAACAATAAACCTGTACCACCACCCCTGCCTGTTTCTCGTGGTGAGTCAGAGAAAGCATAGGCAGAGGATAAAGCAGCTGGTGTAGCAGTGTTCTGTGGGGATATCCAGGTCTCTGTTAGAGCAAGAAAATCAAAGGAGTAATGGGAAGTTAAAGCAGAGATAAAATCAGCTTTCTTTACCGCAGACTGACAATTCCAGAGCACACCTACCTCTACTGTTTGAGACTTACACAACAGAGGAGGGTAGATGAGGTTATTGGGATTGTGACCTCTGCTTTGTGGATGAGAGTGTCTGCGAGAGTAGGCCTTGAGTACAGAGATGGGTTTAAGGCACATATTTGTAGTCAAACAAGAGTGAGAATTAAGGTATGGTACAATATATCAAAACAGTACTAGGCACTAATGTTAGAGAGAGAGAGAGAGAGAGCTACTAACACTTTCTTACCAGAAGACAATATAATCAAATGTAGAGAGTTAAAGCACACTGAAGAGTAGGCTGGTTCACCTTCAATTTAAATAGGTAAGCCCTGCCCCCAATTCCTTAAGGGAGACTGAAACTACTCCTGATTAAAAAGCTGAGAGAACAACAAAAACCAACACTATAAAAATCAACAATGCTATAGAATATAACACAATTCAAATCACACTACTCTAGAACAAAGTGAGTTAAGCAGATCGTATACAAAAGACAGGAACCTACTTTACCAGAAGACAATATAATCAAATGTAGAGAGTTAAAGCACACTGAAGAGTAGGCTGGTTCACCTTCAATTTAAATAGGTAAGCCCTGCCCCATTTCACACCTTAAGGGAGACTGAAACTACTCCTGATTAATCAGCTGAGAGAACAACAAAAACCAACACTATAAAAATCAACAATGCAATAGTATATAACACAATTCAAATCACACTACTCTAGAACAAAGTGAGTTAAGCAGATAGTATACAAAAGACAGGAACCTACTTTACCAGAAGACAATATAATCAAATGTAGAGAGTTAAAACATTTATTTCATCAATTCCCATTCTCCAAGTCTTTCTGGTCAGAAGTTACCATCTTAATAGCCATCTGCTGTAACAAGTTGATAGAACTGACTGAATCTTTTTTTTTTTAACTATTATTTTATGATGTCTAAGGACATTAGATTTGAACAGACTGTATTATTACTGCTTTGTCGTCTGGGTAAATTTAATCTTCTCCCAAGCCAAAAGCATTCACTGTAACCCTTTAGAATTTTAGAATTTTTTCCTATATATTAATTAATTTATGAATATGACAACCTTTTAAGTCAATGGATTTGTGGTAAGGTTTTGTTATTTTATATTTTTATTTTATTGAACTTTTTTCATGTTGACATATTTGTGTAGCTTTTATAACCTTGTGTGGTGTCTATTTGCACCGTTAACTGTTAACCTATAATCATGTTTATTGTGTCATTTTCCTTTGCAATGGAAAAAAGACTTGGCAATACTTTGCACTGCACGCTGGTACATACTGTACATACTCAGTATAGATTCAAGTTTAATTTTGAATATAAGCAATGGTGTGTAGAGATGTTTATCAGTTTTACTGAAGTCACTGTTTTTAATCACATTTATTATTTCTTAGTGTTCTAACACTTCAGTGATGAAGCAGCATCTATTTGTCCTAATGTGTTTTACAGGTAAGTGTGTGTGTGTGTGTGTGTGTGTGTGTGTGTGTGTGTGTGTGTGTGTGTGTGGGTTTTAAATAATGGCTGCACCTGTGCTACAGAAAGGAGGCCTTACAGTATTTCTAAACTGTTAGCCCTACTGTCTGATACAGGACACCTCCACCTACAGGAATATTTATACGAGACACAGCACTAGATGAAGCTAGTTACAGATATATGATGTTTGTGTAGATGTTTTTATAAACAAATACATTTAGAATTTATGTTTTACACTGATGGAATTTTAAATCCAATTAAATAAAACTTTACTTTTTACAAACAGATAACATTGCATAAAAACTTTAAACCTCTTCTTCACAGGAGTCATCCCTTTCGTACTGCCTGTCCCTCATTATTACTTTCTGATCCAACAAGGAAAAACATGGAGTGATGCGCTAACTTACTGTCGAGCTCAACACACAGATCTGGCTATCATCGAAACCGGTGATGACATGGATCAATTTCAGGATGAAGTACAGAGAAAACAATTCAGTTCCAGTGCTTGGGTTGGACTGTACAATGACATTAACAGCTGGCGTTGGTCCATTGGAAATGAACCACTGGGAAGTATGAGACTGTGGGGTTTTTTACAGCCTGACAACTGGCATGGAAATGAAACATGTGTTATGATATACAATTATGAATGGTTGGATATAATATGCACTTCCATATTGGACTTTGTCTGCTTTGATGGTAAGGAACAGCATTTGTTTTGTCGGTAGTGAAGGGGACATAATAAAAAACACTGCTGCCATTATGCTGCAATGTTAGTGTTCTCAGTAAATCCCCTTAATTGAGTCAACCAAAAGAAACAACTTGTCTTTAAGAACTTTGATGGAGTTAGAAATTAGTGTACTGGTGTTCATGCTTTTGAAGTTATCCTGTAACTTTTTTTTACATTCTAAGAGTAATTATATTCAAAACATATTCATTCATTCATTCATTCATTTTCTACCACTTATCCGAACTATTCTCTGGTCACGGGGAGCCTGTGCCTATCTCAGGCGTCATTGGGCATCAAGGCAAGGACGCAGGGCAGACACACACTCTCATTCACTCACGCAATCACACACTATGGACAATTTTCCAGAGATGCCAATCAACCTAACATGCATGTCTTTGGACTGGGGGAGGAAACCGGAGTACCCGGAGGAAACCAGAGTATCCGGTGGAAACATGCAAACTTAACACACACAAGGCGGACGCGGGAATCGAACCCCCAACCCTGGAGGTGTGAAGCAAACGTGCTAACCACTAAGACACCGTACCATTTTCATAACATATAATCCATTTAATTTATTGTGAAGTGTAGTCACATAACACCAGTGCACTTCCTTCCAGTAATAGTGTAGATTCATTAGACCAATAAGAATAACAACAATTAGTAGCACCCTATTTTTGAACATGGGTTAAAAACTCAGTTTGTGTAGATAAGGCTGGTACCCAGTATATTTCCTGGTTCTGCAGTTCCAGAGGTCTTTATAGAGAAAAAATAAAGAAAATAACTTTTTAGTTTAAAAAAAAAAAACTTTGTTGAGAAAAAATATTTATTTTATTTTCTTATTGAATATTAGACTAGGTGATCTACACTTACCCTTTTCTCTGACAAGATGTTTAAATTTAAAATCGGTTTGTGAACCAAATTTTCACCTGTTTCATAATCTTTGTTTTTCACCTCAAAGCTTGCCTTTCCCAGAGAGGATCCCAGTTTGATCCCCTCAGTTTCACACACTGTCTTTTCACACTCTGTCTCACATTCTGTCTTTGCTGTCATCTCAGGGCCTTTCTGGTTTTCCTTCCCCACCATCTATTAATTCTTACTGGTGGATCAGTGTGTTAGAGCGGTGGTCCCCAACCTTTTTTTTGCCACGGACCAGTCAATGTTTGATAATTTTACCGTGGGGGGTGGGGGTGCCGGCTATACAATTAAATTAAAATGATTGATTTTAATTTAATTGTATTTAAACATGCCTTCTTAACTCACTACAATGCTAAATCAATGAGAACCCTGAGCTTGTTTCTTTGCAACGAGACGGTTCCATCTGGGGTAATAGGAGACAATGACACCCAAAGTGTGTTGCTTATGTCCAGTTTATTCCGTTGTTTTGTTTTGGTTGCTGTCACTGCAGAAAACCCCGCTTCACACAGATAGCATGGCAATAGGTATTTAAGTGCTGTGGTGGCAATCTCAGGATATTCAGCCATGACTTTAATCCAGAACACTGGCAGAGTTTCTAACGACGTCTGTTTCGTACTCATTTTTACTAATTTGTGGGTTAAATTTGAGCAAACACAATGTACACGTACACCAAGCACCGTTAAACATGAGAAAGTGCCGGTGAATAGAGAGAAGAGCGATACACACCTCCTTTCTCCACCAAAGCTACAATGCCACTGCCGCTTGCAGCCGCTCAGCTCCAGACATCCACGGACCGGTACCGGTGGCATTGTAGCTTTGTAGCAGCCCGGGGGTTGGGGACCACTGACCTAAAACTGCCCCGATATCACGATATTTTGCACACGCGCGGTATTGGTGTGGCTTTAGGTGATGTCTCTCAGCTCCCGGTTAACCGCTCGTGCATGGAAAGTCGCACAAACCCGAGAGAAATACACCACAGTAAATAAAATGGAAATAATTTAATGTTCCTTGGGCGGCCCGGTACCATTTGGTCCACGAACCGGTACCGGTCCGCGGCCCGGGGGTTGGGGACCACTGACCTAAAACTGCCCCGATATCACGATATTTTGCACACGCGCGGTATTGGTGTGGCTTTAGGTGATGTCTCTCAGCTCCCGGTTAACCGCTCGTGCATGGAAAGTCGCACAAACCCGAGAGAAATACACCACAGTAAATAAAATGGAAATAATTTAATGTTCCTTGGGCGGCCCGGTACCATTTGGTCCACGAACCGGTACCGGTCCGCGGCCCGGGGGTTGGGGACCACTGACCTAAAACTGCCCCGATATCACGATATTTTGCACACGCGCGGTATTGGTGTGGCTTTAGGTGATGTCTCTCAGCTCCCGGTTAACCGCTCGTGCATGGAAAGTCGCACGAACCCGAGAGAAATACACCACAGTAAATAAAATGGAAATAATTTAATGTTCCTTGGGCGGCCCGGTACCATTTGGTCCACGAACCGGTACCGGTCCGCGGCCCGGGGGTTGGGGACCACTGTGTTAGAGCATTTGCGATTGCAATCCTGAGAACCAGGTTTAAGCCCATGTTGAACACAAACTTACTGACTAATCGAAACTCTGCTATTGCATTAGGGGATTTAGCTGTTCTTCCTGATTACAGTGCATGTTACAACCCCTTTACTACTTATAATTAACAAGTAGTTATGTTTTTATTCTTTCAGGAAATAAAACTGGCAACCAGAGTTTCATTTACATCTCTAATCGTATGACATGGTTAGCAGCTCAGTCTTACTGCAGAATGTATTATACTGATCTTGCCACTATTAGAGATACCACAGAAAACTCACTTATAGGGGGACTGAACCCTCAGTATTTTGTTTGGATTGGTCTGTTCCGAGATGCCTGGAAGTGGACAGACAATACCAGCTTCTCCACCATCAGTTGGATGTCTGGACAACCTGATAACGCTCTGGGGAATGAAAACTGTGGTTATATAAATAATGGCCAGGCTGCTGATGCACAGTGCTCAGACATAATGCCTTCATACTGTTACTCGGGTGAGTTAAAGTTTCATTCAGACTTGTTTTTAGATTTATATTTATTTAATTCAAATAAAGGATGTAAGTTTGTGCATTGATGTTTGTGTTTTTATGTGTCTTTAAATTTCTACATTTAGATATCACTGGAAAACAACAAATCCTAAGGGTGAAGGTTCGGTTCAGTCAGGATGTGAACAATCCTGCAGTAAAGGAGGCCATGTTGGAGCAGGTGAGTTTTCATCAAGCTCACACTGAACTGTAATCACAATCTGACTGTTGTTTACAGTTTCTGTAACATTTTTACAGGTTTCACAAAGATGAGTCTCTACCATGTTTTATTAAGTAAAAAAAGGACTGTTTTTCAGATCAAGCAGAAACTAATGGATCACGGGATGCCAGAGACCATCACAGTGAAATGGAGAGAGAATCCAGATGGAACTGTGTTTTACATGTCTGTAATATGATTGTTCTAGCATGGGTGGAAAACATACTGAGAAGTTAATATTAAATTAAAGTGTAGATAATAAATGTAAGTATCTTAAACAAAGATAGAAGTATCTAGCTTTAATTTTAGAAGTATCTAGCTTTAAAGTTTCAATTTTAAAATGTAATTTTAAATGTAGTAAAAAGTGACATTTTTAAATTTAGATGATTTGACATTGTGTGGAAAGAAACATTTACTTACTATTATTATTTATCCAAACCTCTTAAAAGACAATGTTTGTTTTAAAGCAATTAACCAGTTTTCCCTAAAACTTCATTCTGTCTCTGCAAGTGTACTGCTCATACTGTATGCTTCACTAATGCGAAATAGTTTACTAGGTAATTAATCAGAAGTAAAGTATCTCACAAACAATTTACTGAGTCCTCATTATACATCCTTAAGGATTATCTATATTCAGACAAAGATAGATTTATCAATAACTACACTGTGTAAAATGAAAAGGTCAGATACAACAAACAATTGGTATGATTCAAGATCTGATTGTTTTAATAATGTATATTGTGCAGTTTTAAGATTAATTAACCTAAATGATGACCTAACCTTGCACTTCTCTTTTCTTGAAAGGAAAAACAGAAAGACATACACCTGTCTCTATAATTAGAATTAATTCCACAGAATTAATACTAATTGTGCAAAAAAAAGTCTAAAAAATAATAATTTGATATATTTTTTATATAAGTTAAATTTGGTGGCTGTTTTCAGCCACGAACTACACTGGTGTGCTATACCTCTAATGTTCCAAATAAAATAAATGTGACAGTATTCCCTCCCAAAGAGCTATATGCATCAGTCTTTGTCAGTTGTTGAATACTACCTGTAATGGATAAAAGTAGTGTCTTCATAGCTTGTCACACCCTATTGCACACCACCACCCACCCATGCCCATTTCCCCAACTTAAATAGCAAAACTCACCCATCAGAAGGAAGGTAGCAGAGAAAGGGGAGGGGGAAAAAAGACTTTGTCATCAAACTGTGAAAAAGAAGCACAATAATCGGATATTGTCTCTCATTTTCTGTAGGAATTAGTTGCAGGGACCTTCAGGCATGGTCCACTTTGACAGGATTAGATTGCTAAATTTTGACAACTTGTCTCTGCTGAACAGCATAGAGATCAGCCTGGGAACAAACTCCATAGGCTGACCCTGCTCTGAGCCTACTTTTGTCTCTGTAAATTACAAATTAAACTGACAAATTAAACAGCCCTCCAGATCATTTATTTTAGTGTGAAGAAATTAGTTTTTTTTGGAGCACAGTAAATATTTTATTTTTTAAATATGTAAAATTTGTTTCTGGAGCACATGTAAATTAATGTTTATTATTTGCATTGTAAACATGTACGTTAAAAGTTGTATGTGTATAGGTCATAAAGTAATGTCATCTGTTTACACAAATGTAGCTTAAAAGTTCTTCAGGAATAATGTTCTAGATGTTTAAAAGTCTTATGTGACACAAACACACTCTCAGGTAATAAATAGTAATAAGAGTATACGTTTATTACTTTCTCCACATGCACATAGACACAGGTGTAGGTAAAAAGTTTATTTTTCCCAAGTAATAAATGGTAATAAGACTATATACTATAATTACTTCCTTCACATACACATAGACACATGTAGATAAAAAGTTTACTTTCCTAGGAAATAAATGGTAATAAGTTTAAATGTTAATTACTTTCCCCACACAACCAGTTAGCGGATCATTAAGAGCAGTGTTCTCTTTATTTAGTTTTACAGGTTTAGGTTAAGTTGCATACAGAAGGGTTATTAAGAGTTTTATTCTCATTTGTTGTGAGGTGTATGTCAAAAGTTAAATAATGTTGTGGATATTTAAAAGTCTTATGTGACACAAACACACAGGTAATAAATGGCAATAAGACTATGTTAATTGCTTTCCCCACAGACACCCAGACAGAGGGACATTAAGAGAATTAAGTTCTCTGTATTTGTTTGTACAGGTTTTGGGTTAAGCTGCATATGTTTAGGTCATAAAAATGTTCTCTCATTTATTTATACGTGTGTGTTAAAAGTTAAACAATATTCTAGATGTTTTACACTTATGTGACAAACACACACTTTCAGGAAATAAATTATATATGCATGCTAATAAAACTATATGCTAATTACTTTCAACACACACACACACACACACACATTAGACAGAGGTCTCTGTCCAGAGCATCATAAAAAATGCTTTGAAGTCTTTATTAAAGAATACTCTGAATCACTAGGTTATAGACAGGATATCATCAACTTAAAACTCTGTTCAAGGATTTTTTTTTTTCCAAAATATACACATGAAATAAACAGGGAAAATACAACAGTGTATACAAATTATTTTTCACACACACAAACATACACAAAAAAAAAACTCCATTTTCTAAATTTCTTTACATAGACATTTCAAATTTTATTTAATGTAAGGATAAACTGCACTAA
Organism: Tachysurus fulvidraco; assembly: GCF_022655615.1. NCBI lineage: Eukaryota > Metazoa > Chordata > Actinopteri > Siluriformes > Bagridae > Tachysurus > Tachysurus fulvidraco. Next base: position 19,633,212 of record NC_062526.1, on the reverse strand, counting down.
TGAATTAATGAAAGTAGGGTATTTATGTGTTTGTGTCTAAAATCCACTTTTAGAAAGAAATCTGAATTTTAAAAAAATAAAGAAAAAAGGTGATTTAATGAGGCGAAAAGACCAAACCAAAACCTCTTGGAAAAAAAATGTCAAAACACACTCGTCCTCTCAGGAGATAAAGTGGTGATAAGTCATAAGTTATGAATTAATTACTTCACACAGATACTGTATGTGCCTTTAAATTTCTACACTCAGATATCACTGGAAAACAACAAATCCTAAGGGTGAAGTTTCGGTTCAGTCAGGATGTGAACAATCCTGCAGTAAAGGAGGCCATGTTGAGGCAGGTGAGTTTTCATCAAGCTCACACTGAACTGTAATCACAATCTGACTGTTGGTTACAGTTTCTGTAACATTTTTACAGGTTTCACAAAGATGAGTCTCTACCATGTATTAATGAGTAAAAAAGGACTGTTTTTCAGATCAAGAAGAAACTAATGGATCACGGGATGCCAGAGACCATCACAGTGAAATGGAGTGAGAAACCAGATGGAACCAGTTGGATGCCTTTAAATTTGCCTAAAACTTCATTCTCTCTCTGTACGTTTACTGCTCATACTAATGCTAAATAGTTTACAAATTAATTAATCAGAAGTAAGGTATCTCGCAAACAATTTATACTTACTGTTAGTCCTCATTATATGTCCTTAAGGATTATCTGTCAGACAAAGATAGATTTAGCAATAATTTCATTCTGTAAAATGGGAAGGTCAGATACAACAAACAGTTGGTATGATTAAAGATCAGTTTATTTCGGTAATGGGGATCATTATGGAAAATGCATTCAAATTCTCACTTCACATATTCTAGGATATGTAACCTTGTATAACTTTTTTCTTTTTTTTTCTTTTTTGTACGCATTAGCTATTTATTATCAGCTTCTGTATTCATGATACACCCAGTCCATGCAATCAAATGTTATACCAATATACCATTTTAATAAAGAAAAGGAGAAAAAAAGACAAAATTCTTTGTTGTGCAGTTCACGATGGATTGATTAATCTCAATTAGGCACACAAATCTAGTACACCTGGAAAACAAAAAACTAGGTCATAAGAATGGGAAGCCAATAACAATGTAAGAAGGCTTGGTAACAAAGGAGAGACGTTGAAACATGCATGGCTTAAATGGCTAAGCAACAGGAAGTGATCTGAGTGATCAGGAAGTGTCAGTATCCCCTCTGGTGGTGAATAAGGGGAGGCACAACTAAAAATGCTACAAAACCCCCCATTTGAACTCTGGGGCATCCCTTAGGTCTGAGGGAAGATCAAACTCGGTGATTATCATGGAATGCTTTGTCAAAGATGTCTTTCCTGTCCATCCATCTCTGCTCTGGGCAGTAGCCCTCCCATTCCACCAGATACTGGAGTCAGCCCCCTAATCACCTAGAGTCAAATTTATTTTTTTATAAATATAATATAAATATTTTTTATTTTCTCGTTTTGGTTAATATTTATGCTGTTGCTTTTGTTTATTAAATTCTATACTGTCTATGACAGTTAATTTTATTCTTCTTCTTCAGGAGTCACAAAGCTTAAGCTAAGGATTGCCCACGGGAGCACCACTTCTCTCTGCTTCACATGTCTAACAGGTTTGCTCTCCTTATTGAAGCACGCCATCTTAGGAAATGCCATCTTAAGGCATGTGAAATTAGCTAGGCCTTTAGGGGCTCTAGCAGCACTGGTTAGGTGTATTCCAGGAGGCAGGGTGCCGGACATAGCAGGTAATCTTATAATCGTAGGCAAGCATAGATACAGTACTCGAAGGTAGTTATCCACATAGGAGCTAACTATATACGCCTTTGTCGATCAGAGATTACTAAGAATAAAATTGTAGAGGTGATGTCCGATGCTATAGTATGCTGTGGTGTTGTAGATTACAGCAGGATATGGACGATGAACTGCTGGATGTCCAGGTGGTGCTCCGAAAATAATGTGGGGTTCATAGATAATTGGAGCACAGGCTGGCCTGTTAGGATGAAATGGTGTCCATTACACTGAGGAAGGAGCTGCTTTAATTTCTTGCAGCATAGTACATCTTTTAAGAAAAGGCCTAGTTAATCTCTGACAAGCTACGGTCAGGGAGCAGACCATATTCTGAATTCTTCTGTGAATTTCCAGATTTCATTTCAAATCAAATATTTGTTTCTTTAGGCAAAACAATAACTGTTGGAGACTTTAATATTCATTTTGATAAGTTAGAAGATCCTTTACTGATGGGAACAACAGTTGTTTTCATCTTAGATTTGGTAGGGATTAAACAGACTGTAATAGGACCCACTCATGACATTTTTTTTCTAGATCAAGAGTGTATATAGAAACTAAAAATGTGATAATATAGGAAATATAGTCACAGTGCCTCAATCAGAAGCTATCTCAGACCGTTACTTAATTTTGTTTAAAATGCATTTCGGACACGATATTTGCAATTTGCCAAATCACCATTTTAACCGTATATTTACAGTCGTATGCAAACGTTTAGGAACCCCTAACAATTTCCATGATTTTTATTTATAAATATTTGGGTGTTTGGATCAGCAATTTCATTTTGATCTATCAAATAACTGAAGGACACAATAATATTTCAATATTGAAATGAGGTTTATTGGATTAACAGAAAATGCACAATATGCATCAAAACCAAATTAGACAGGTGCATACCTTGAGCCATAAACCCAAACCAAACATCAATGACTTGAACATATGGGTAGTCAATATAGACACTTCCAAAACTGTTGCAACAGAAATGGAAATACAATTTGTAGATACATGAATTATATTTTCATCATTGTTGCCACAGTTTTGGAAGTGCCTTTTTTCTGTTCTAAAGAAGGGTGTGTCCTAATACTTTTGTCCATTTAGTGTAAGTACAAGTCATTGGTGTTTGGTGATGTTTTTGGCTCAAGGTCTGTATTTAAATTCCCACCAGAGGTATTTAACTGGGATTAAGCCTTTGCTTTCTGCAGACCAGTCAAGTTCTTCCACACTGACTGAATCAGTCATTTCTTTTTGAATCTTTCCTTATGCACAGCAGCATTGCTATTTTAGAACAGAAAAGGGTCCTGTTCAAACTCTTGCTATAAAATTAGAAGCACACAGTTCCATCGAATATTATTATATGTTTAAACATTAAGATTTGTACTCATGGAAATTACTAAAGTAGTTAAACCTGTTCATTAGAAGTGGGTGTCCCAATGCTTTTGGCAACATGGTGTATATCCAAGCAAACACAATGGAAAATTGCGCCATGTGTGATTTTTGGGTGAGCTATCTCAAACAATATAAAAATCTCTTTGTGGTCCAGCAAAATTTAATAAATTATGGGTTATAATCCTGTCTTTATGCTGCTTTTTACTGCAGGGCACAGACCCAGAAGACACTCACACAAAAGGGATGAAAATGGGGGTCTTACCTGTCATTGAAGATGACGTTGCCACCATCCATTCAAACCCAAATGTAAGGTGCCTCTATGTAGTTTTAGAGGCGCAAGTTGTGCTGGATAATGTGCAAGACTTTCCTACAGCTGTTACTCTCCTATTTGGCTTGATTAATTCCATCAACATTAGCTATCCTAAAAAAAACTAAAATACACTTTTGAAACTATTCAGAAAGTGTTTATTGGCCTTGACCCCCAGTGCCCAGTCCAGTCCTTCAAAAACAAATTCTTAAACTGAAGTAGCTGCAGTTCATATGTCTAATCAAAAGTGCAAGTTCTGGTTTGTTCCTGTTTGTTTTGTAGCTATATAACAGTGCAACATACAGTATGCCAAAGTCAGTTTTGAGTTTTAGTGCAAGGTTTTATGACTTTCATGTTTTGTTTTTAATAGTGATACTTGATTGCTCTAGCACATTTGTTGAAACTCTGCTTGTTTATATCTGCAGCATTTTAAGATTGTTATTCTGGCACTTTGGGAACAACTTATTTTACTGCAGCACTTTAAAAGCGTTTTTTTTGTTGTTGTTGTTGTTTTTTAAGCAGTTTAAAAGCATTTGTGTTGATATACTCCAGCATTTTAAAGGCATTACAAGTTTGCCTTTATTTTATTTTTTTTGCCTTTTATTTTATAACAATTTTATATATTTTTTTATTTTTAATTAGTTATTTTATTTTGATGACTGGAGTAGAACTATATCTGAGTCCAATTTTTGGTGTTCATGTTAGAAAATGTGTCGCTTGGCAGAATATTTTTCTGTAAAAATGACTTGAGTGAATGTCTTTTTTTTATTGTGTTTACAGTACGGTTTGCAATCTCTGTGTGAATGCCATACAGGAATTTGTGGAAAAGTTTGAATGGAATATTTAAAGCTGTACATTAAAAGAAGAAAATTAACTTGAAACAACTTAAAAAATTGAGGTAATTTGCTGCAAAGCTTTTTTGAGTTTACCAAACTTCAGGGCTGTAGTTCTCCCTACTTGTTTCTTAAAGTTCACTCAACCCCATTTTTAACTTTAAACGAACTCATGATGACTAGTTAGATGTACTTACTGAGAAAGGTATACCTAACTCAAACTAGCAGTTTCAATCCACTTTCTACAATGATTTGGAATAACTTTAACCAGAGAATTTTAGTAAACTCAAAATTGATTTGCAGCAAATTAACTACATTTTTTTAAGTTAACTCAACTTCTTATTTTTTACAGTGTGGTTTTTACCTCAAGTACAAAAGGCTTACAGCAGGGAGCAGAGCTTTTTCTTACAAAGTCCCACAGTTGTAAAACAGCCTTCCAATTAGTGTTTGGGACTCAGACACAGTCAGAGTTTAAATCCAGGCTAAATACACATTTCTTTAGTCTAGCCTTTTACAAATAGCTTTTCGTAAAGGAGCATATCTGGAGGGTTCATGGGCATAGAGTGTTTGGTGAAGTGGGATGTCTGGATGCTGTCAGCTTACCACCCTCACAGGTCGCTCAGGGTTGCAGACTGTGAAATGGTGGGACACCATTTAAGTTGCAGGAAGCCCATCATGTCTGTGTCAACTTCTGGCTCTAACATTCTAGTTATTCATTGTGTTCATTGTATCACTTTTCAATTCTAATGAAATAAACAGTTCCCTTGTCTGTAAAGCTTTACCAGATCAGGCAGTGTCTCGTGGTATTGCTGTGGACGAAGCCGATGGAGAATGTAATGCCTTCTTTTGAACCAATGTTGTGTCAGGCAGCTATATGGTCTGGACTTTATCAGCAATCAGGTCTGCTCAGCTCGGAGTTTGTGATGACCCATTGGTTCCTCAGGAGCTCTCGGTTGCACTATTGTAAACCGTTGTAGGAAGGACATTGTTTACATTTACACTATTTACTGTAGAGTGTCACCCAAATGAGGATGGGTTCCCTTCTGAGCCTGGTTCCTCTCAAGGTTTCTTCCTCATATCATCTTACAGAGTTTTTCCTTGCTTCCGTCGCCTCCGGCTTGCCCATTAGGGATAGGGATAGATATATAGTATTTTAAATTTTAAGTTAATCTTTTTTAAATTAATTTTAAAACTTTAATTGTACATATTCACTTATTTATTTTTATTCTTACTTTTGTCTTTTCATTATTATTATATGTATTTCCTTTTCTCTCTCCTCTGTTTCCATACCTCTGTAAAGCTGCTTTGAGACAGTGGGAAATTGTTAAAATCGCTATACAAATAAATTGAATTGAAAATTTAATATGAACTTAAGTTTCTAGTTTGACAGACTTTTTAACTAGTTTGCTAAAAACATTGGTAATTCTTTACAGATTGAATGATATATATGGTTGATATTGCAAGGTAATGTTTATCTTTAGCCAGGGTGTGTGTGTGTAACCCTGATTTGAATCTAACAAGTGTGTCTGCTGAAGTGCCCTACTGTGTACTTTTTCTATAAATTTCACCCGAAAGTCAAATTTTTTAAAGTTTATAATGACCAGAGTACTACATGAAAGAGACATTATGTATTTTATAGCAGAATGTATTTTATAGAGAACAAAGTTAAAGCACTCAGCACGTCTTATTGAATAAGTGTGTTACATGAATATCCAGAGATTAAGTAATAATGTTGAAACATACCTCTGGAAAGCTTATTCTTATATATTTCACCCTTTTTACCCATGCCCAAAAATATGAAAGTTCCACCTGGTTTCGGCTTGCAAATACATCAAGTAAATTTGTGTTGTAACCCTCCACAGGGTTAATGGCTCATATGCAAGTAAACACTCAAGGCTTTAATTAAGTTTTTCTTATCTTCTTTTCCTATGTTTAAAGATTAACACTTTTTTTTTCAATTGTATAGAGTGTTTAAAGCTTATTTGTGGAGAGGTACAAATTGTGTGCCCATTGCCCTTCTTACTAGCAGCTAAATACTGCCATAATACTAAGTGTCTTGACTAATATTAAACAATTGCCGCAACAAAATAATTACTTTGTACTGATTGAAAATGTCTAATAAGTCCATTTCTATTCTATTGGAATGGAACTTAAATATAAATTTGCAACTAAAGAACGTTCTTACTGAAAAATTTCAATCTTTGGCCTCTCAGGAGGAGATCTCTAGCCAAGGTTAGTTTCTCTTTTTCATGATGGTATCGGGTTCTCTGGCCACTTTTTGACATTACTATCAGTTTCATGCAAATGAGATCCAGTTTTTGTTGATTTTTGTCTTAGATGAGAGACTCTGAATTAATGCATTACTAAACACTTTGACATTGGACTTCTTGTCTTCCTCCTTCCTCTGTCAATATGTCTCTCATTGGAGCTCATGACATTTATTGTGATGGAACGTTTACCAAGCAAGTAGTTGTACTTACACACATCTCAATTCCATTTAGAATTTAAAGGTTTTATTTTAATTTGTGCAAATTGAGCATTTCTGTTCAAATCAAACTGTTCTCCGACACACCTATAAAGAAAAACCACCAGACTGCCCAGGAACACGCCCCAAGCCCATAAAGTTAAAGCATCATCGAACACTGATTAGTTTTGGCCGTCATTGAATATAGGGCCAAGAATGAGCTCAGGTCAGTTTTCAATTTCTGAAAAGCATTTTATGGAATTGCTACAATAAATAACAGATGGGGTAAATGTTTCAAGGACAGGGAAGAAACTTGTAACATAAATAACTGGTCATTCCACCTACTCAGTGACATTTGCTTGCTGCATGTTACATGTATTCTACACCAATTATGAATTTATTACCAGAGATCTGAGCTAGATGCGCTGGTGAACATGTCCATCATTGGCAACTTTTGCTGAACATCGGAAAGCAGAGCTCAGGGGAAATAAACAATGAACCACGGAAAGACTGCGGTTTTGCCTAATGCCACTGACTGGACAGAAACGGATCACACATTTTGAAAGGATCAATTTACAGTATATGCATCTTGAAAATTAGGTTCATTATGATCGGTGGTGGAGTGCAAAAAAAAATAAAATTCAGCATAGTCCGTCACCGCCGTTATCAACATTAACATTATTTGTACTGTAGGCCTATTTAACATTGAGGTCAAACATTCCATAATATTTTTTCCCTTTTTCTCAAAAACTGAACGTGCTCAAAATTACCCTAAGTGTAAAGGTAGAAAGTATGGTAATATAATCAGAATATAATCTTCCCTGTGTGAATGCTCTGATGTTATTGGAAACTTCTCAGGTCAGTAAAACTCTTTCCTCACTGTAAGCTGTTATACAGCTTCTCTCCTGTGTGAATTCGCAGGTGATGTTGAAGTGCACCCTTTTGAACAAAACTCTTTCCACACAGTGAGCAGTGATACGGCTTCTCTCCTGGGTGAACTCTCATGTGCTGTAGGAGATGATCCTTTCGCTTAAAACTTTTTCCACACTGTGAGCAGTGATATGGCTTCTCTCCTGTATGGATGCGCTGGTGTAACTGAAGTTCTATCTTTTGAATAAAACTTTTTCCACACTGTGAGCAATGATGCGGCTTCACTCCTGTGTGGATGCGGTTGTGTCGTTTAAGATTTCTTGGGTCAGTGAAACTCTTTTCACATTGTGAACAGTTATACGGCTTCTCTCCTGTGTGAATGCGCTCATGCTGTTGAAGAGCACTTTTTTGAATAAACCTCTTGTCACATTGTGAGCAGTGATATGGCTTCTCACCTGTGTGAATATGGTAGTGTTGTTTGAGATAACCCTGGTGAGAGAAACTCTTTCCACACTCTGAGCAGATATACGGTTTCTCTCCTGTGTGGATGCGCTGATGTAATTGAAGTTCAACCTTTTGAATAAAACTTTTCCCACACTGTAAGCAGTGATGCAGCTTCTCTCCTGTGTGAATACGCTGGTGTCGCTTAAGGTTTCTCGGGTCAGTAAAACGCTTATCACACTGTAAGCAATGAAATAGCTTCTCTCCTGTGTGAATGCGCTGATGTTGTTGAAGATTATCCTGATTAGTAAAGCGCTTTCCACACTGTGAGCAGTGATACGGCTTCTCTCCTGTGTGAATACGCTGGTGTTGTTGGAAATGACTCTGTTGAGAGAAACACTTTCCACACTGTGAGCAGTGATATGGCTTTTCTCCAGTGTGAATGCGTTGGTGCCGTTGAAGATTACCCTGATGACGAAACGTCTTTCCACACTGTGTGCACTGATACGGTTTCTCTCCTGTGTGAATGCGCAGGTGTCGTTGTATAGAACTCTGATCAGCAAAACTCTTTCCACACTGTGAGCAGCGATACGGCTTCTCTCCTGTGTGAATGCGCTGGTGTTCTTGGAGATGACTCTGATGATTAAAACTCTTTCCACACTGTGAGCAAGGATAGGGCCTCTCTCCTGCATGAATGTGCTGGTGATGTTGAAGATGATCTTTTCGATTAAAACTCTTTCCACACTGTGTGCAGTGATATGGCTTCTCTAATTTGTGAATGTTTTGGTGTCGTTGAAGATTACCTAGTTGAGTAAATATTTTTCCACAGTCTGAGCAGGGGTGAATTTCCTTCTGCATTTCTTTTTGAGAAGTGTCTGACCTGAGAGAATCAGATGATGTGGGCATCTGAACCTTGTATTCAATCTCTCCTGACTCCTGCAGTTTTACATTCTCCTCATAATGGCAGCTCCTCATGTGTTTGTTGAGGTAACTTTGAGATGTAAAGGAAAATGTGCACAAGGAGCAGAAGAAGCCTGGCAACAGCACATCAGTTCGTTCTGAAAAATTACCAAAAAAAATATATATCAGCACCTCAATACATTATATATTAATAATAAATTAATTAATAAACAAAATTATAAAACTATCCCACTTTAAAGAAGACTTGAAATGTTTTGTGGTTAAGTAAAAACAGAATTTAAATAAACGCCACAAGAGAATATTATTTTAATGTAAATGTTAAGCAACACATACAAACATAAATTTTACTACATTAGAAAGTAAAATGCATTTTTTTTATTTTAAAGAAAGGTAACAAACCCTCTTTTCAAGGTTTTGAAAAAAATACATTTGAGGAAAACGTCAATGTACACATCTTCCTTAACCTCAAGTGTTTAAGACATCGGTAGCCTAATACAATTAAGGTTTCATTAATTCTAATGTTTTAAATAATAAAATTTTAAATTAGTTTAAAGCAAAGATCAAAGTACTGTAGAATCATTATGAATGGCCCTTACCCTTTGCACAGCACTTTTTATTCCAGAAGTAGTCAAATGCAGGGCCTAAATCTCTGGCATATTTCTCTTCATACCACACCAAAAGCTCTTGTCCTGGATAAATGGGTCGACAGCAACGATACAGAATACGTCCTTGATACTGAAACACCACAAGATTTTGCTCTCCATCATGACGAGCACAATTTACATACCTAAAAGTTGGAGGTAACATGGCAAAAACAAACATGGTGAAGAAGGGAAACACAGATGCCCATATGTTAGAGATATAAACTGATAGAAGGCAAGAAAAGCATACTACCAACAAATAAGTAATTGCAAAATTAAAGATTTAATTCAAAATGAAGGACCCAACAACCAGTGTATTCCTCACCTCATCCAGTTAGCATGCATGTCTCTCTTGGCATCTATGTATTCTTCGCACCGATTATTTGTGTATATCTGCAATAAAGCCACATTTACATGTTATCCATTAAAATCAGCATATGGTATTCATCAATCGGCTACAAAAAAAACCACCTGCCTAGTGTTTTGTAGGACCGCTTATGCTACCAAAACAGCTGCCACTAAATTAGCTGCTGCTAATGTCTTACGTCCTGCAAGTTGCCAGGTGGGGCCTTCATCAATCAGAGTAATACAGATATTAATATGGAATTGGTACCCCCTTTGCAGCTACAAAGGCTTCAGTGCAAGCTTTCCACACAATTTTGGAGTGTTTCTGTGGGTATTTTTGCCCATTTGTAGGTCAGGCACTGATGTTGCACAAGAAGGCTTAGCTCACAATCTCATGTGCAGGCTAGTTGTGTTCATCCACACTAAACTCCAACCATGTCTTTATGTGTCTTCTTTTCTTCACTAGAGAACAGTCATGTTCTCAATTCCATCACAGTGCCTTGCTGGAACTACACTGAGCTTTTAAGAAAGACCCATTTTTTAACAAATGTTTGTAAATGCAGACTGCATGGCTAGGGCCTTGATTTCAAAATATCGTTTTCCATATAGCGTACATCATACACTGCATGAACATTTTTAGCAATTTGTGCTACTGTAGCTTTTGTAAGGGAACATTTAAGCTAGCCTTCACCATATCTGCATCACTAAGCCTTCGTCATCCCTGACCCTCATGCCAGGTCAAAAATTGTCTTATCTTGAATGATTTGTGTACTAACCACAGAATACCAGGTGCCCTCACAAGACATTTTTGAGATGCCTTGATAATGTGTCATCAAGCCAACACAATTTGGCCTTTGTTAGAGTTGCTCACATGCTGTCTAGCATATATCACACCAAATAATAAAGACCATTATAATAGGATAATCAATGTTATTCACTTTACCTGCTAGTATTTTAATGGCTAACTGCTGAGTGATTGTATGATCAATATCCTCTTCTAAAGTTTCTAATGTAGAACATAGTGTTTGTGGTCTCAGACAGTTACAGACAAGTATAGCTGTTTTATAGGTTTTCTATATATTGCTCTTTATGTTTAATCACAAGGTAATTGCATGCAGTGATAAAAAAAATCTTTATTTTGTTCTGTTGCCCAATTCTAATGGCACCACAGTAAAGAACATTTTAATAGAGGCCCAATCTTTGCAAAAAGAAAATAGGAGGCATCAGACAAATCTGAATGTTTCTAGAGCTGGTAAAGGCAATCTGGACAGGATTGTAGTTGAGGCCTCTTCAGTGTTGCGTAGAAATATGTGGGACAATGCCTTTGCCCTAGCAAACTGAAACAGGAGAACTATTTTTTTTATAAAGGGCAACCAAATGTAGGTTACATTTAATAAAAGAAATAATAGGGACAAGGGTCTAGAGAGGAGACTCCTTAGGTTAATCTAAGACTCAGGAGAAACAATGCTGATTCCACCCAGTTTGTACTCTTGAACAAAATAAGAGGTTATGAATGTACACTAGTCAAGTCAAGAAGTTTTTTTTATTATTATCAAATCATATATATATATTTGATGCATTAAACAGAAAAACAAAATATTTTTCCAGGACATGTAAACAAAACAAAAAAACAGTGAACAGCAGGTTGGAGCAGCACTAAAAAAGTAATGTATAAAGAGTTGAACAACTGAATGTGTGTGTTGGCCATCGGTCCAGTCTGAGAATTAAGAAGTCTGTTGGCTTGGGGAAGAAACTGTTAAAATTGTTGGTACCTTTTTCTATCTGGCAGGAGGGTGAAAAGTGTGTGTAAGAAGTGTGTGGGGTTATCCACAATAAGGTTGGCATTGCAGATGACAGTGCGTGTTGTACATGTCTGTGACAGAGGAAAGAGAAACTCCAATGATCTCAGCTGTCTTTACTATCTGCTATCATTTGGGCTTTTCTGGTAATGGAGGTGGTGTTGAGGAATGAGTGTTCTTGACCATCTCCACAGATGATCGGTCAAATATTCAAATATGATCGGTACTGTAGGTCTGTACTCTACTGAAGTCAACAACCATCTCTTTCGTTTTGTAAATGTTCAGAGACAGGTCTGTATGCTGACTCATCATTCTTGATGGTCATCATACTTTAGAGTGTTGGAGTTAGACGTGGTTAGAGTCCACAGAGCGAACAGATGTGGAGTGAGGACACAGTCGTAGGGGGAAGTCCTGGCCTGATGGTTAGAGAGTTTGACTCCTATCCCTAAGGTTGTAGGTTCGAGTCAATACCACGACTGAGGTGCCCTTGAGCAAGGCATCAGATATGAATTCTGCCAAGACTTCCTTCTACAAGGAAAAACTTGAAGCTTCCAAGACCGATGGAAGCTCCACAACATAATCTTTTCTCTACTGAACCCCTCGGCTCCACCTGCTTCATCCTCCCTGACTGCAGAAGACTTTGCTTTTTTCTACAATAAGATTGAGGAAACCTGCAGGACCTTCACTTCTGCCCCGAGTGCACCCACATCACACAATCTGGCTTCCACTTCTTCGTTGTTGCATTTCTCAACTGTAGCAGCAGAAGAGATTTTACAACTCATCCAGTCTTCAAATCCTACCACCTGCCCATTGGATCCACTCCTTTCCACTATGCTCCAGACCATCTCGCAAGACCTTCTGCCCTTCATTACCACTATCAACAATAGATCCATCTATTCAGCTATTCTAATCCAGCAAGGGTTATTCCCATCCTAAAGAAACCTGTATCAGACCAGTATCACTTCTCTCGTTTCTTCCCAAAATTTTTGAACGCATTGTCTATAATCAACTGTCTGTCTTCCTCTCATAAAACAACCTCCAAGATCGTAATCAGTCTGGCTTTAAAGCAGCTCATTCCACAGAGATTTTTGAAAAAAAATATATGTTTTTATAGATTTATAAAATGTGGATTTTTTGCTGAATGCATCATTGTTGTTTTATCTTTTGTTCCATTGCAGGTTGATCTGATCTGTTGTTTGATCATTATTGCTTGTTTAGAAGAAAAGACATAAAAGGTCACATTATCACAAACATATTCAGTAGTATACTCTATTTTATCCAAACACAGAGGAACTTCCAATTATTATTTATAGTAAATGAATAATAACTTACTACCCAAGAGTAGACACTGTTCATGGCTTCTTCTCTGCCTGCCATCTGTCCTTGATAGGGTCCAAAGTGAGCACCCACTGGAACAGTCTGCCCCTTATTAAACACTCCCAGACCTGAGTCAGGAATACTGGACTTCTCAATCTCTAATCCAGAAGGAAGAGTTTGTCTGGCTCGGTCAGCGACCCCCATGGGAACAGGAGTATCAGGAATGAAGGCTGCTGGACCATGAACCTCACACTTTTTAAAGAAGTAGGACTGGCAAGCTTCACAATCTAGAAATGGAGAGAAACAATGCCCAAATTAGTTTAAATAAACTGCATCGTTTGTGTTTATACATTCATGCCAAATAATTTATCCCACCAAAATCTTCTAGATTTCTCAGAATGTAAAATCATACCAAAAAAAGTGAATATTGCTAGGAATAAAATCAAGGCAGACAAAAAGCTAAAACAGAATTTTACTGTTGCAATATGAACAGACAAGGTCCTAAACTTCTGTAAAGTGAACAGAGAGACTAGGTGACTTATATTAAGTAAAAAATAATAGTTTTTTACTATGTTTACAAATGCTCTTAAGTGCTTAGTGGTTGTTTCCGATACAGAGAGACCAAAGCTGACAGTTCACACTATCAATCAGACACAGCAGCTCAGTTCTAATTGCCTCTTATTTCTGATTTTTATTGCACTATATAATATGTAGGAAGAACAATCGGACAGGCTCCAGACTAAAGAGTTTTGATGACTTACAGAGGAAGTCTTTATCATCAGCTTCTTCCTCTTTAATGGGGATTTTAAATTCAGGTGTGTTGATTAAGCTGTTTCCATGGTTACTGATGCTTGGCTCCAGGGTCTCCTCTTTCTTAACACTGGCTTCTGTCCCTCCATCCGAAGTCTCTGTTTTCATGTCCTCACACAGCTAACGATCAAACAACAACACTGAAGCTGATAATAACAATAAAGACTATAGATTACTAAGCTGTGAGTGATCAGCAATAAAGCCTGAGATAGTAAAGCATGGCTAAAGAGAGAGACTGGTCAAGCTTTAGAATCATGTAACTGATTTCTCACACACACACAAAAAAAAAACATTAGGTTTTACCTGTAAACAAGTAGAATCAGGAGCTGAAGACTTTCTGGAAGAGTGCTGTCTGCCATCAGCTGAACTCATAATATTTAACTGCCTTGACCTAAGAAAATCTAAGTTATACATGACTATGGACCACAATGGGTAACAACCAAGATGACCGTCTATAAAAGATGGATTTCTTACACAAACATTTATGATATGATATATATCTATAAACAATATGGTCTAATCAAATGAATACAAATAACTGCTGAATAAATTAATTTAGATTAAAGTATCCTAATTAAATGTTTGTATGGACCCTAAACAGAACAGTCTGAAGATGATGGTCATTACTATGCACCGTATATAATACAAAGCTTTCCACATACAGAGAAAGTGAGATTTAGTGCCAACTTTACCAGTACATGAGTCCAATCACTACGGTCAGCTTTTTATCCCCCACTGTGTGTATGTTTAACAGGCTTTAAATTATTTTAGTCTTAGTGAAACACCATCAAGGTGTCAATGACTATTAAAAGGACAACAAGAAGAAGAGGGCAATAAAATTGATCAGAATTTAATGTTTGCCTTGGAACAAGGATGCTATTTTCAGTAAAAAAAATATTATAAATTTTACACATTATCCATCAGCCTAAGCCAGTTCTTCCCAACCTGGGGTCACTAAAGATTTACGGGCGTCACCAAGCTCACTCTAGTTTGAGGGGTACAATTTATTTTTTCTTTATAAACAGAATGACAAATAATTTTTTTAAATTTATTTTAATAATGATTAATGCATGAGAAGTAATTTCCTTAACATTTTACACTGTGTATCATGAGAGTGGGAATAGACAGAGACATCTTTTAAATAAATAAATAAATAAATAAATAAATAAATAAATAAATAAATGCTCATAGGACAAACAAAAAGAGCCAGTAAAGCAAATCTAGAAAGAAAACATGGATTTATTTGCAATGGAAAAGGTGAAAACTGATTGTGTAATCTGAGACTAGGTAACGAAAGCATGCAGTGTAACAATGGCAGAAATAATGTGCGAGACACGGGTGGCTTCTAAACTTAAAACTGTACCTCTGCTCAAATATAGAAAAAAGACAGAATCAGTAGAATGGTAAGTGATGCTGAAAACACATTGATTGAAAAGTTAAAGACACGACTATTTGATTGATGTGTATTTCACCAAGTAAGCATTCCCTACAATAATTTAGTCGCATGTGCACAGATGGAGCTGTTACAATGATGGTGAAGAGGGCTTTAAAGATTTTGAACGTTAAAATAGTGGTCTCATGAATAAATGGCCTAAACCATTACTAAATAGATTTGGGGGTTAAATTTAGGGGATTTGGGTTTTACTATGTGTTCCTCCAAATTACATAATACATTAATAAATCGTGTTTCAGACTGAAGACCAGCGGGCCAAATTCTGCTGCTGTCGCTTAAGTGATCTTGAAAAAATAATTTGGAATTGTCCTTGAGTATCTATTCTACATTTTACACCATAGTGTAGCATGAAAGTTCAATGCTAATGTACGGTGTACGAGTTCACATCTCACTGCAGCTGCTTAAAATCATAACCTTATGTGTTTTATGCAAGTCACACTCATGTCCAAAAACAATTCAACATGATGTCTGAGTATGATGATGTATAAAAAATAAAACCATCATTAAAACACTACAACTAAACAAAGGTGCTAGATTTATAACATTGCCATAAAATACCTTTATTACAGTTCCAATAACATAATATGATAATCACACACACAAAAAATACTTTTTTCCAGCAGTTACTCAATAAGCTCTCGCCTCCACATCTCTGTGCTTAATAGTGTAACTATCTGGCTAAAGAAATGGGAAAATGCACAATCCCAAGTAGTTAATCCAGCTTCTCGCCATATGTACCCATTACCATATATGTGATGTGTTCCCCAAAATGGACATGGTGACAGTACAGAACATCCTAATACATATTAGAGTGGACTATACAACAAATTATAGGGTTATTTTTAAATAATACATGACCAGTTGTTAGGTGTATGAAAATCTTATTTACACACAAATTAGTCAGGATCTTCAATACCTCATAATTTCAAGACTGGACTACTGCATCAGACTCTTGGAATCTCGGCCTCAGAGATATTCAACCTCCACTGGCGTCTAGCAGCTGCTGGATTACATTTAATACATTGATGTTGATGCCTTCAAAGCCAAAAATAGACCAGAACCCACTTACCTCAAACCTCTTATCACTCCCCGAATCGCACCACGCTCCCTTCGATCCTGCAGCACCGCTCTACCGATCCCACCATCTGTCAGGGTACAAGGAAGACGGGCATCAAATCGCTTCACTGGTCTGAACCCCAGGTGTAGGTGTGAACTTCCTCCAGACATCCAAACAGCTGAGTCTTCAAACAACATCTAAAGACCCACCCCCGAAAAGCAAACCAAGTGAGGGGCTACACAGAAAACTTCTCCATATTAACCTGTGTGCAGCTGCAGACCAGTAAGACTCCTGTCCACCACCATCTAAAGCCAAAAACAGGCATGCAAGTGTCTGAACTGGATCGTGTAACAGCGATACCCCTTCCATGCAATGGCATTTTTCTTTAAGGGCAGAGGGTGGTGGCCTCATACTGTATATATAGCTGAATATTGTGCATCTGAACAGCAGACTGGACAGACAATACTGAGGCAATCTACAAGAAAGAGCAGAGCAGACTCTTTCTGTTGAGGAGACTAAGGTCTTTTGGAGAGCAGGGAGAGCTACTGAAGACCTTTTTTGATTCTGTGGTGGCCTTAGCCATATTCTATGGTGTGGTATTCTGGTGCAGCAGCTCTACTGCAGAAAGGAAGAGACTGGACATGCTGATCAGGAAGGCCAACTCAGTCCTGGGGATTCCTCTGGACACTGTACAGGAGGTGGGAGAAAGGTAGCAAAACTATCATCATTGAATGACTCTCACCCCCTGTATGAAACGGTTTCAGCTCTGAGCAGCTCCTTCAGTGACAGACTGTTACATCCTGTGTCTGAAGGTGCGATACAGACGGTCCTTTCTCCCTGCTGCTATTAGACTTTACAATCAAAGCTGCTCCCAGTCACCATAATACACACTGTTATTACTGTTTCACTGCAATAATAAACAATTTTTTTTCCAAGCAAAACTTTGAAAAATGTGCAATGTTACCTGTGTGCAATATGTCTTCAGTGTAATCACTCTTTTATACATTTTTGTTTTTGTATATACTGCATATTATATTATGTCTTTATTCTTTTTATATATTTTTTGCTACTGTAACAGAGAAATGTCCCCATTGTGGGACGAATAAAGGAATATCTTATCTTATTAATAATTAGTATACACATTTATGGAAGATAATTGGTATTCATGAAAATTCTGCAAATTTGGAAAAGCATTTAAATCCTTCTCATATTCATGTTAAATTTACATAAGAAGACTACAAAAAAACTTAAGCCTTGACTGATCAACTTATAATGCTTATAATATGTAGCCCAGGGAGTAAGAAAACATTATGTGGAAAAAGTTATATATATATATATATATTACGGTCATTAATTAATGAATACGCAAAAGCAACCCTAAAACAAACCCTTCAAATTAAAGTAAACAACTCAGGTGAATGAAGATTTGGACTGTTGTTGTTGTTGTTGTTGTTGTTGTTGTTTTTGTTGTAATAATTACTACACATTTTTATTTGCATTGAAATGAGTCACAATTTCCGAAGACTAAACGCATAATAGGCAGGTGTTAATAATGTTTCGTCTCATCGGGGTATACAGTATGAACAGATAGCCAGTTAAACTTACCTCAGCGTTTAAAGCAGAAAGACGTTTTAAATCCTAACAGTAACGCGCTTTAATTGCAGTTCGTTAAACCTGACTGAGGAGAGGATTGGCTAATTCGGGGGAAAAGAAAACCTTTTCTATTTCAGTGCTTTCTGGAGGTTGGAGAAGCAGCTGTCAGGCGCGTTACCGCCTCTACCCGGGTTGGAGTGGAGTTTCAGCATGGAATCTAATATATTGCTGTCTCAGAGGCGGTGAGCTGTTTGGGTAACCAGGAGCAATCAAGCAGGTCACACTTATATTCTTGTAAACTGTCATTTGCCCTGGCTGCTGCTGATGTCGAAAATATGGTGAAACAGATTATTACACTATTCAGATTATTGGCCCAGAACAACTGTTAGGTAGCTAGTTCTCACAGATGTGCCATTTTTTTACTTGGGGGTTTATACAAAAATTATAGAACAAAAGATTAATTGCTATTATGCAAAAATATTCTACTTGATATGTCATTAATGCAAATAGTACAGAAATCACAGAAAACTTCTCCATATGGAGCTGTGTGTAGCTGCAAATCATTAAAAGATCCTACAACAGGCACACAAGTGTCAGAACTGGACCCTGGGAAAACCGAAGAGAAGACTGTAAAATCAATGTGTGATACTTTGTCCAATGATCTGCTGGGAAACCCTAAGTCCATGCATTCATGTCACATCTCTGTGGACCAGGTTCTTCCTGGTGACACCCCTTCATATCAATGGTATTTCCGAAGGGCAGAGGGCTGTGATGATTTCCAGCAGGATAATGTACTCTGAAACCCAAAGATTATCCTGCTGAAAATCATCACACAATCAGCTCCATATTCAGATGAGGCTGAATATGGAGCTGATTGTGCATAAATCGTTAGTATGAGAATAATTTTTTTGAGTGCATGTTAAATTTACACATAATACAAAATCATGTAAACTTCATGATCAACTTCAGATCATGTCAAGAAGAAACTACATTTCAGAATGCAATAAAAATAAAGAAAAATGAAACATATCAAATGACTGAGAACCGCAATAAGCTTCTAATCACACAAACAAAAGAACGTATTGTGCAGAATTACAGTTTTAACCAGTCTTATATACACTTAAGACTTTCTTTACATGGGTGGAAAGGTATGGTTTACTCTAATATGTTCTAAGATATATATTATGTTCTAATGTTATCATGGGTTTGCTGTAAATAAAGTCCTCATCAGTTACGGCAGGAAAAAAGGTTTCAAATATTTTACACATAATTGAGGTAAATAGTTTATTGTCCACATTCAGAATAAAGATTGGTCTATACAAATCACAAAGTTCTTGGGATTTTGAATGTAGTGTCAAATGCATTTCACAAAGAAAGGCAGGAGATCCACCCAGTTTTGGCATTAATGTTTCTATTTTTTCTTTCTACTATCCCTAAACTTTGTGATGAAGGTTACGAAATAGAATTCCGGCCAGTATTAAGATAAGTTTCTTGGTCACTTTGGATGTGAATTGTATACTGTTATCACTGAATTTGGGATACCATTCCTAGGTATGATTTCTTTTGCCAACATTTTAATGACAGCCTATGCATGTACTTCTGCACAGGGAAAAGCTTTAACCCATTTTGAGATTTTATCAATGATAAGCAAGAAATATTTTATGATTTTATGATATTTTATTGGATCTCAGAGAGATTTATGGGCATTTTAAGGTCATCCCGGACCTTGGTCATGTCAGATGTACACATAACAGAAGATAAACAGAGATTAGTTGGAGTGCTGAAAACAAGACCTCCTCCTTCAAAAGATAAACAACAGTTTAACTTAGCCAAAATGTCACAACCTAACAGATTGAATGGTTATGATGGAATGGCATCAAATCTATGATAAAAGAGAATTTCAGGATCATCTGGACTAGAACATTTAAGTCAGAATATTTTGAATATTTTGGGATTTATCAATTTTTGGAGAATGTTATTGTCTAAGGCAGAAGGTATTTCCAGATCTGTATACACTTCTTTATCATTAGATGTTCCCTCTATTGTGATAAAAGACTTGGATAAGATATTGTATGACTTTATCTGGAGAAAAAAGCCCCATTATTTAAAGAAAGAGGTCATATGTAATATTAAAGAACAAGGGGGGCTAGAGGTTCTGGATTATAGTACACTCAATAATACTTTCAAGATTAGATGGTTAATAGAATTTATAAAAAAAAATAAAGATAGTGTTTGAAATGTATTTACTAAATATATATTTAACTCTAATGGGGGCATACATTTTTGTTGAAATGCAATATTTCTGTTGATAAAATTCCGGTTAAACTGGCTGGTTTCCATAGACAGGCCCTGTTAGCATGGAATTTGATCTATAAACACAATTTTTCACCACACAGATATTGCATTTGGAATAACAAAGACATTTTATTTAAAAACAAATCACTTTATTTTATCAAAACTGGCTTATTGAAGGGATTATTTTTGTAAAAAAAAATTCTGATGGGTATTTGTTGTCTTACATTTTCTTGAATGTAAGACAACAAATTTTCTTGAAAAATTGCAATTACCAGTTAAACCAAGAGATTTTGCTATTGTTCTTGGTGCAATTCCAAAGAGTGTTGTATTTCTTTTACAGAATTCTAGTTTATTGCAAATTAATATAGATGACTTTTGTGGTAGTTTATACATCGGATATGTTAATATCTTGAAACAAAAGTGTAGCAATAATATTATAAGAAATATCCTTTGTTTTGTTTCTTTTCCTGCAGCAAGGTTTTTTTGGTCTTCCTTATTTGTTAATATATACTGGGATAAAACATGGAAAATACTGAACAAGTTTTGTTTCAACAATAAAATTAAGGAGGTGTCTTACAAAATTCTACATAGGATTGATCCTGTAAAACATGTTTTCGAAAGATTTAAGCTTAATATTTCATATGCTAGCGAATTTTGTGGTCAGGAAAAGGAAACAATTTTGCATCTGTTTTATCATTGTATCTACTCAAGACTTTTTTGGAAAGATGTGGAAAACTATATTAGTGGAAAATTGGGTTGTGTGGTAGAAATTGGTGTAGTTGATGTGTTTTTTTATTTTGAAAGATAATTTGGAAAGTAATGAACAATATATTATACAGCTATTTATTGTATTAGGAAAGTACCATATACAAAAAACAAACTGGGCCCTTTGTGAACCAAATCTGTCCCATTTTATGAATGATTTCAAGTTATACAGTACTCTTTTGGAAAAAGTAAAACAAAAAAAGCTCAGAAAACATATAATAATTTAAAAGAATTAAATTTTTTTGCAATTTTCTTTTTCTTTTTTCCTTTCCTTTCTTCTCTGGTAACCTATGTGACTGATACCTTTTGTTCATGTGGCATTGAAAATATGTGTATTTTGTGTTTGATGTTGTTATGCAATAAAAATAAATAAATAAATAAAAATCGTGTACAAACCAATAGGGTGTCAGAATGGTACATGTTTATACTTCTCATCCAATCACAATCAAATTCACTCTATCCGGATGGCGCCATTTATCTTGATAGGTTTTTTGAATGATGACAAGCCGGAATGAAAACAAGCCGAAATGAGTAAAAAGTATAGATAATTGCGTGAAAATGTAAGGAGTAGAAGTAAAAAGTCTCTAAAAAAATTATTATTCTATTTTTTCATATTTATAGAAGCCACTGATTAACTGGAAGTTCAGCAGTTGTTCAGTTCACTACCGGAGCACACCGAAGGAGAACATGCCACCCAAAGGGGCAATAGGCAAGCTGCAGCTACTGCCAGCCAAGCAAAGGGACAACACGGATGTGACGCATCCCGGCTATGACCAATTGGTTTTTAAATAGGAAGTGTACACTGCTAATTGGTGAACGCAACTGTCAATCATTCATTCACTTAATTCCGTTACATATGCATTTCATCTCATTATGAGGTTGGATTAGTGCACTGTTATCCAGCCAGCTTGTGGTGGACTTAACTTTTCAGTAATATAATTTTTTTTATTCTAATTTTTGTAATCAGAAACAAACAATAAAACTGCTATTGACTGTAGACATGATCATTCAAGTCAGATGTGAGATTGAGTCTCAGTGGATCAGACTTGTGACTTTATATCAGAGTTGTCCAATCTTATCCACAAAAAGCCCATGTTAGTGCAGGTTTTCATACCAATCAACCAGGAGCAACACCTGAGAGGACGAGGAGTCCTTAGAATGCTGCAAGCTTTATGCAGACACTGCTTCCTCTGGATGTCCTCAATGGCAAGAAGTGGGGTCCCAATAATGCAGTTGGTGGTTTTCACCAACCTGTGTAGTGCTTTAAGGTGTTTGACAAAGCAGTTCCCATCTTGCCACTAGGGAACACTGTTGACATGAACTCCAAGACACAAGGTTTCCCAGCAGAATATAACACTGCCTCCATCTTGCCTTATCCTTATCTTGCCTTATTGCCTTAATGTGTCCTCTTTCCCAGGTACAGTAAGTGTTAGAAATGCACCCAGCCATCCACATCATGAAAAAGATCATGTTCTGACACCTTTCTATTATGGCCAGCATTAACTTTTTCAGTAGCTCTTTTGTGGGATTAGACCAGACAGGCTAACTTTCACTCCCCACACACATCACCCTGTTGCTGGTTCAACGGTTGCCTTACTTGCAGCACTTTTGGCAGAAACTAACCACTGCATACCACTAACACCTTACAAGACCTACTATCTTTGAGATGTTCTGAACCAGTCATCTAGACATCACAGTTTGGTCCTTGTTAAAGTCACTCAGGTCCGTACACTTGCTCGTTTTTCCTGCTTCCAACACATCAACTTCCGGAACTGACTGTTCACTTGCTGCTGTTACAACCCCTGCCTTGTATGTAAGTATATATGTTTAGTTGTGAAGTTTGGTCCATTTCGTATTCCAGCCCAGACTTTCCTGCTGCACCATCTCAAGCTTAACCACTTCTGCAGGTTGGGATAGAAGGCAGTGCCAGCGGCTTCGATTCCCGATGCTTGTGTGGTTGAATTTTAAGTTTTGGTTGCTGTACTTATGCTAAGACCTGACGTTGAACAGTGTTGAATTTTTATAGTGATCCTTGTCTAGGTAATGCTTGTATGTGATACAGCTTCCTCACTAGTGATCCAACAGTGTTTATTAAGATGTCCAACCTTTTAGATATGTTCCTTCACCTTATTTATATGTTATGAATTTCTATTAACTTATCTTTAACTTCCTTAGAATGCTCTTTAGTCTTTATTTTCACTCCATTCCTTCAGAATGGCTGTCTCTTCCATACCAGTTTAACTGAGGGGATTTTGTTCTAAAAATGTTAAGCTGTTTTAACATTTCAAAGATAACGTACAATTAGATGTCAAGTAAAAGCATTTATGTACTGCTTACAGGATGTGGTAATGCGGTATGTGTTACAATACACACAGTGTTCCAATGTGGAAAAAAATTACAAAAGGGACATAGGATGAAAACAAAAAAAAAGTTACTCATCTCACAATATTATATGCTATCAGGACACTTTATCAGTGTTAGTCGAATTACAACAACTGACATTTGACCCTGACTGTGTGCATTTACACACTGGTGAAGGAAAGACCTGCTTCCATGGCACGCTGAGGAGTTCGAGTCAGTGTGTGTGGCATCATCGGCATTTGGAGGGTCACATTGAAAGAATGCTTGAGTAAAGGGTCTGAAAAAGTAGGGCTCAGCTACACACATACACACACACAAACACACACAATGAGATGCACAATATCCCACATACACACCAACCTCGTATACAGATACACACAAATTCAAGAACTCAGAATATCATGTGTATGTGTGTATATGTATGCATGTACCATGTATGCTCCTGGTCCGGGTGTAGTGTTTTTAGATTGTTTAAATCGATCCTCATTAAATCCAATGAGAGCAAACTGTGATTTAGTCATAATGAGTGGACTGTAGTGACCTGGGCCTATAGACAGACAAACACACTTATCAAACACTGACAATATGCAAAAAACATTATCTCAGCTGTGTGACAAAGGCAGCAAATTGTTGTGAATCTGTGTATCACATGGTGAGAGTGTTGCAGTTAAGTAAAACATAAACATGAGAGGGTGACATGATACAGCACTGATGGGTTTGAGTGACACTATACCCTCAAGCTCACATGCCAATGATTAGAAAGCAAAATATGCTGTGTTGAAAACCTCCATATAAAAGACATAGCCTCACAGGACAGCATTTATTGATAGATTGCACGTTTTGCTGATATCCACTGTAATTCTATAACTGCAATGAATCTGAGGATTGGACCCAAACTGATTATTAAAGGATAACATGGCATAGCCAAAGCTATTGTGCATCAGGTGACTGATCCATGTGATGGTTTGACCCCTTGCTCCTGACTCCTCACCTGGGATGTGGGGATCATAGTGAAAGAAGGAATTTCTGGGCACAGTGCTTAAGAAACAGCTCTTCCGTTTTTGTGCTGCTTTTGTGCGAGGTTCACTATGTCCTCCCTGTCCAAACATTTTTTCATATGCTTCTCTCACATTGTATGAGCTTGGAGAAGGTGTGTCCTGAACAAAATCATAATATTAAAGAAGTAAAAAATTACATTTACTAAACAATGTATTAAACCTTAAAATGTTTACCACAGCACCCAGAGGTGCAGGAAGTCTCTCCATGGCTGATTTAAAGACTGCTGTAGGCTGTTGCTTGTAAAACTCCTCCCTCTTTTCCTCTACCTGTACTCACAATATACAACAATGAGCCAGTACTATATACAGCACTCAACATGCATGGGTTCCTTAATGTACCTCATCACACTGTACCTCATCACTGCATTCAACACAGTCAAACAGGCCCAATGAGACAGGGGGCTTAAATCTAAAGTCTTTACCTAAAAAGTCACTCCTATTAACTACCAAGAGTCAAAAGAGTAAAAGTCTCCCTGAAAAACTAAAGAAATAACTTACATCAAAAAAATCATCATTTCACCATCAGTGTGAGTGTTTATGTATAAAGTGTGACTTCTGTATGATTTTAGGGATCAAATAGGCCACATTAAACGTGTATAAACACACACTAAACAACAGGGTCCTTCGCATCAGTTCACTTCACTGTCACTTGACCAGTGCTAAGATCATTTTTATACAGTATATATTAGATAAATAGTATCCTATAGTGTTTATTTCATAGAGGCAGTGTGTGTAGTGTGTACCATATAGTGTGATGGTCCTGGTTCTGTGGTTTTACTGATGAAGGTGGTGGTTCTTTTGGCTGTTGAGCCAAAGCCGCCCGTCCTCTTTCCATCAGACTGTGCTTTCTTCAGACTCTCATTTGCCAGACCATAATCAAAAATGTTATATGCACCAGGACCTAACACACAAACATAAACACAGACACACACACACATTTTATTATATTTGTTATTTATATTATTGTCTGTTGCATTTATCATTATAGCACAGCCAATAAAGCTGCACACACACACACACACACACACACACACACACTCACACTCACACTCACACTCACACTCACACTCACACTCACACACACACTCACACACACACACACAGACACACACACACACACACAGACACACACCTACCTGGTGTGGTGTTTTTTCTGTTTTCAGGAATGAATCGAGCTGCTGTAAGGTTAAAAGGACTTTTATTCACGCCATTATGTTTATTTAGATGTTCCAGAGCACAGCGCGGATCATTATAGGATCCCACAGGGGGCGCCACATCCTTCTTTAAGCAGAACCTCTACACACACAAACACACACACCAAAGCCAAATCATTTTAGATGTTTTATATGTCAGAAAATTATTTTGTAATATATTCCATGACAGGACAATACAAACACTTTCCCCTAAAGATAAGTAAAAAAAAAAAAAAAACTTAAAACATCTAAAACATAAAGCTGAAAACTTTACCATATCAATAATTATACACATTTTTATTTTTTTAAATAGCTGTGTGTGCATGTGTGCAAAAAACAAAAACAAATACATCACAGAAAACAATGAAAAACTAGCTTAAGAAAAATAAAACATCCTTTAATTTTTTTTTTTTAAAGCCAGTTTGGTCTCTTCTTTTGTGACATAACCATATACTGTTAATATTTTAATATTATAATAATTGAATATTATAAAAATATTATATAAGTATAATATTTCTGAACGGCATCTATTCATGATACATAGATATAAAAGGGACATGCGGGGAACCTCTCTCTCTCACACACACACTCACACTCACTCATTTAATTATTTTTTTTTTTATTATTATTATTTAGTTAAAAAGGAATAGAATAAAATGCTACTTAATTGATTGAAGAATCCCTTAATATTCAGCCATACTTCTGAAAGCTGAAATAGTTATATATTATTAAATGTCAATAAACTTTTATTAGATGACAAGAAGTCAGTTGTATTCTAATCAAGGCTGTTTCCTGTTGCCATAGTTAGTTTGTTTACGTCAGTCGTTTCAGACAGATGATACTAAGCTTTCCAGTAACCTCCACAGGACATTTGGTTTAGGAGTTGAATAATGTATTATGCAGAAATATAAATGATTTTTTGTTAGTAGCCCAGTTTTCCAGTACACAGTAACAGGAGTAACATAAGAGCAAGTTCCAGTACAAACCACAGCAACATCCATTTTAAATCTAAATACAAGAAAAGAAAATTATTTTTGGAACAAAAAATTGAGTTTACACCTGTAGGGTTTACATACCGGTGTTTGTGACATAAATGCTGGTTTGGACATCGTGACTCCATTTGACTTCTCAAATTGTCCTTTAATATCATACTGACCAGGACCAGGAACTCCCTACACACACACACACACACACACACACACACACACACACACACACACACACACACACACAGAGAGAGATATACACTGAGGTGCCACTTCATTAGACATGCCATTTTTCTCTGTACCCTCAGCTGCAGTTAACTGTAGAATCTCTAGGCTTTTAGTCTGATTCTGTCAGTTCGGTACATTTTTATGGATTATGTTTTTCTGGATTGCATGTTACAGAGTATCTCTTTTGACATGAAAGATACTGATATTTGGTTAAAAGAAACATTTAAGTACATAGTGCAGAAAGAGTTTACAGACGTATTATGGCCATGTGACGTAATGATCAAGATTTAAATGCAGCGTGGAAGGAAAGCGTTATTAGCTACAGAAGATCTCTGCTTGATCAGCATATCTCACAAAATTAGTACTAAGGTAACAAAAATATTTCCAATAAAACCACCACATAAAAATGCATACCATAATATTGCACATTCCTGTGTATCTTAATATTTAAGACTACAGTATAATGCACATATGCACAGTGCCTCTTGTACATCCCTGTCTATCTTATATTTATAACTACAGTTTACTTTCATACACATTATTTTCCATTCTACAGTATACATATTTTTTTTATTTTATTCTTATATTTTCATTGTTTACTTTTATCTCTTTTTTTCATTGTTGTGTTTTTCTAATAAGTGCAATGTCCATGGAGCGGACCTGACTCACATTTCACTGCTAGTTGTATATGCCCTACTGTATATAACTGTGTATGTGACAAATAAAATCTTGAATCTTGAATATTTAACATTAAAGAAAAAAATATTTAAATGGCAAAATTACAAACGTTTTGTCTCTGTTAAAAAACAAAATCTCCAAGTACAGATTTCCAAAACAGAATGAACACTGCCATGAACATATGGGCTACAGAATATTTACATATATATACCACTATCACATTCCTTAACACACAGTATAGACTGTATACATTAGACAAATAGACAGGCTTGTTTCCAGGCCCAGGAGAATGTGCATATGTGTGGGAAGCTAAATGCAAAAACAGGATTATAGCCTGACTTTACTGACACACAAGAACATTATCAGTAAATTCTACTGTAAGTAAAATATTGCACAGCTTCATAGAAATAACCGAGATCATAATGTCAATGCGAATGGGAAAGTTTTCCTAGAGCTCTAACAAAATCAGACTTCAGCTCTACTTTGTTGATGGTAGAACACAAGGAAACACTTCAGGAAGCTTTATCTCTTGGGATTAACCAGTGTAGACCCAATTTAAATCCTACATCACTTAGAGGATTCAGTGTTAAGACGCTAAACCCAGTATCCCAGTCATAAACAAAATACTGCATCTCAACAGAATAAACACTAACCTATGGCAAAAATATGAACAAAACCACAAATCATAAAGCAACAACAAGATTTTCAAGGATAATGGCTGTGACGTGTGTGTGTGTGTGTGTGTGTGTGTGTGTGTGTGTGTGTGTGTGTGTGTGTGTGTGTGTGTGTGTGTGTGTGTGTGTGTACCTTCTTGTTTGCCTGCAATATAAGGAGATCAGGATATCGAGGAATCTGCAACACAGCTTGGCTTTTCATCTCGCGCTTCAAATTCACATTCTCATAAAACACGGAGTGATCCCTACACACCACACACACCACACACACACACACACACACACACACACACACACACACACACACACACACACACACACACACCTCATGCAGATTCTCTTTATCAGGACTGATTTTCATATGATTGTGATATGATATAGTCATAACTAATGTACGTTGTCTTTAACCATTACATGATCACAAACAAACGTAGGATCTCTCACACACACACACACACACACACACACACACACACACACACACACACACACACACACACACACACACACACTCTCACTACACATGCAACTGCTGAGCTCCAAGTGTCCTGAGTCCTCAGTGTGACCACCTCTTCTCTGTGGCCCTGCCTGATCAGTCCTGATGCCCTACTTCTGAGTGGAGTCTCATTGATTGGTAGTTCTCACTGCTGCTGGGGATGGCTCTGTATGGACAGCCCATAACCCATAGGGCTGCTGTGTATAGAACCATGTGGAGGCTATGGTGCCAGATATGAAATGCTGTAATGTCACTGTAATCCCAATAATCCCACTCTGCATATTTATAATGTTTTTTAATCCCACTCTGTGTTTACAATGATTTATAATTAAACTCTCAGTGTTTATAATGATTTGTTATCTGGTGTGAGAGAATGAGGTTTCTTTTTGAGTATGGTTCCTCTGAAGGTTTCTTCTCAGCAAGGATTTTCTTGACACTGTTTCCTTTTTAAACCATGTATGTATTTCCTTTCCTGGATATTATGTAATCATACATGATCGTGTGTGTGTGTGTGTGTGTGTGTGTGTGTGTGTGTGTGTGTGTTCACGTTTCTCACTCCTCTGGATGGTAGTGTCCTGGTCCAGGTCCTTCCACCAGCTTCATCTCTGTCCGTTTCCCCGTCATTTGGCCAAAGTGGATTCCTTTATACTTTTCTTCTACCTGATAAACATATGAAGTTAAAAGACAAAACTTCACTTTACTTCACACTCACACAGTAACACACACCTGGGTGGGGTTGTAATAGGCAGGGCCCAGGCTCTGGTCAGTTCTTGGTGGTTTCTGCATGCACAGATCTCCCTGCTCGTCCTCCTCAAAACCAAAGGCCAGACTGGGAGATGGGATGGAGGGAGCAGAGTGGAGCAGCCACCTCACACGCTGCTCTCACACACACACACACAACAAGATTAGTGTAGGAAAGGAACCATGGAACAGCTACTGTATAACACACACTGGACTGCACCTTAATACCCCTGTCTGAGATGGAAGGTAAGCAGTGCTTTTCCCCCAATGGCTGGATGATATCATAGGATCCTGGTCCCGGAATATTTGAATCTGCCTCCTCAAAACGCTTTGATCGGTTCTGCAGAGAATTACCACCAGGAACAGGAGCCTGCAGAACCAATGATAAAAAAGAAATACAAGAGGTGGCAGCAAAGGACACAATAACAGTTAACATATAAAAAAGGGACAAAATAATGCCAATAAATAGACAAATATAAAAGAAATATTCAATAAAGTATATAATAATGTACAGTCAATTATCACAGAAACTGCTTCTAATAGGGCCATAAATTTAACCTGCAAATAAAGCACAATAACTAAGAGTACACGGATGAGTGGTGCTATAGTATGGGGAGGGCTAAATAATGGACAAGGCTACAATATAGGTGGAGATAGACATATGTTTCAGTACCCAGGAAAGGACTCCATTATAGTGAGCCGGTCCAGGAGAACACTGCTCACTGTCCCCCGTGTCAAACACTGAGGGCCGGGAGGAGAGAGACAGGAACGGAGCAAAGGACTCTACAGAGACATACACAAGGAGAAAGGATGAAAGACACATAGAGAGAGAGAAAGTCAGACATGTGGAGACAATGCAGTTTTAATGGTTTGATACTGAATGATTACTCTTTGACTTTTGAGCTTAGATGTTTCATTCTTGTTCCTCTACAACAGCTTCATATGTTTAACCCAATTAATGGTTCACCTCACAGTTACAATTCCAACAGAATACTAATCGTGTTCATGTTGTGAGTTTTAGTTCTGTTTAGATAAATCTGAACAGCCTTGTTATAATAAACAGTGTTGATATGAAACATAACTTTAAAAAAAAAAAAAAACATTAAAAATGATCACAGTGCTCAGGTGCTTCTCACCGATCAACGTTTTTCTCTTTGCACATTTCGCACCGTTAGTCACACTGTTAGAAATCAGCACCATTTTTAATATAAAACCTTTCCTTTCATGGAGAATGATGGGACAGGATGCATGTCCATATAAAAAAAAACTATCATATAACTTTTGTATACTGAAACTGCAGCTGTTTGGTTCATTGCACTTTGGTGCACTTTCATACTTACACCCACCCTTTTATCTGAGCACACAAAGAGTACAATAGTAATCTTAAAAGTTTTATGGAAAGTTGAACAAAAGGTATGTTACAAATGTGGGTGGTTTTCGTGGCCATGTTCATCAAGAACAAGTCTCAAGAGCAAGGGAAGTGTGGTGTGTTATTATGCTGCATAGCTTATAATTTATGACTTCAAACTGAAAGGCTAGAGCTAAAGAAAATCTAATCTCAACCTGAAATTCCTATTCAGGAGCTCAGAGTAGTCTTCTGACATACAATTTCCCCTACGTTCAGCAAGCCACTTCAAATCAACATGGCCACTGACCGTACACACAATCTTTTTTCTGCTGCCATTTTTGGGTAGGTACACCACTAAAGATAAATAGTTATAAAAATATCATTGTATACACATGCATAAACACTCTATGCACATGACTTGAAACTAGTCTATACACGTTTTAGCTTTTAATCAGTTAACATACAGACTTTTTCTGTATTTAGCGTGTTAAATCAAACACTGACTAAACAGTTCAACGTTCTGAGGAAAATATACATCACTAATTGTTTGCTAACAAAAGATGAAGATGGCAGCATCAGTTTTTCCACTCTTTATACCAAGGACACACACACAGTCTTCCAAGGTATGTTGAATGCATCATTATACAGTAGACTATACAGTAGAACAGTTTACAGAATAATAGAAGGAAATGAGTGCAGCAGAGAGAGATGCTCAGCAAAAGAACAGTTAGAACCGCAGAAGAGCAGCAGAACTATAAGAACAATAAATACATTAGAATTTTCTGAATCTGACATTATGTTCTGGATTTTCCAGTGATCATTGATGCGACCGTGAACAGTGTTGGGTTCTCACCGGTTCTCTCTGGAGCAGGTCTCTGGATGTTGTAGGAACCGGGACCCACGCTGGCAGCGCTCGCGGTGCACAAATCCGTCACCCTGCGTGCGCGACTGTACATCTTTAATTGCACTATTTAGCACAGTGGTGGTAATAAACTAAACAAACTCCCCCTGCAGTGTCTGAGGTCTGAACTGACCTCCGCTTGCGTCTCAGCGTTGCTTGGATGCAAGACGCAGCTCATGGTGTCTAGACTAAAGAGTGCGTGTGTCTCAGCCCGTGTACACGTGGTAACCACGGAGATCGGCAGTAATGCATGAGGATTAGTGACTAAGGTGACTGTTTTTGCACTGCTTTTTTTGCCACTCTATGAACTCTCTGCAGAATGTCTGATTTATACGCACTACATTTAAATACATTAGCAGACTGGAAACACAGCAAGTTATTAATTACATTCATTCACCTGAAGTATATTGATCACTATAAATAATTAAAATTAATTATTGGTTTATGATTGTTTTTGACAATTTCGTACATGACACTCAAGCTTTAATAAATAAAGAGGAGTTTTCAAATGGTACGATACTTTAATACCATGTGATACTCTAAGCTAGCCAATGCAACAATCTCAAAATCTCACTTACACTTTGGAACCATGTAAGCTTTTATTTTCAAAAAAGTTTGTGGGGATGGGAGTGTTTTCAGGAAAAAAGCTGAAATATTTTGAAAAATATTCTCATTCAGAGACTCTGACAAATCCAAAATAGCATTTGTACCTAATACCTCTTATTACCATCTGAGCAGTGACACAGTGTTTTCATAAAGCAGTGAGCTGCCGATCTTCACTGCAAAGTTCTCAACAAATGTCAGCGGTGAGAAATCAGTGTAATGAAGATTAACTGAAAGTGGTGTGAAGAGATTAAAAACACTGCTTGTATTTATTTATATATATATATATATATATATATATATATATATATATATATATATATATATATATATATATATATGTTTTATCTTCCGCTCGGAAACTGGAGTGTAGTTATGAATTCTGTTTTGTTTGTGCTTCAAGTAGTATAGGGTTAGGGTTAGATCCTGTACGGTGACATCAACTCGACTATCTGGCATACAGAAGAAGAAGAAGAAGGAAAAAAAAAACAGAATTAATGAACCTTTTTTCCATCACTCTAGTCAGATCACTAGCACTTATCCCAGCAGTGAGACAGCCAGAGTTGTCATGATGTTCTAAAACACTAACCAGTCATCAATCATACAGAACAGGGCAGACGCTTTCCACTGAATGTTATGCTGAGGGATCAGTGGGTCAAAAGGCGGCTTTACCTGTTAGCTTTCATCCTTCCGGTCAGTAGCTGTGGACTAATAGGGGTAACTGGCCGATGGATGAAAAACTGGCAAATGAACAAACCAGAACAAAATGGGGGTTTAAAAAAAGGTCTAGAACACAGTAGAACACTGGATGATGTTTATTGTGACTTTATTACAAAGTCATTACTCTAACATGGTTTTATGCTACACCAACACATACAGATTACTGTTTTTTTTTATTTACCGCGATGTTTAGAGCAAGATTTGTAGCACGTTGGACATGTTACATGTGCCATTGCCTGGTCTGTGCTCGGTACAGTTTTTCTGTGATTCACCATAGCTAATGCTTCTGTTTATCATGTACTTTAGAAAACTAATCTACACAGAAGCTGTGATCCTGCTGTTTGTGTTTGGAGAACTGCTCCAAGGTCTGGTGGTGTTTCAGGAGATCCGCCCACTTCCTCACTGGTTCTGATTCGGTTCCTGCAGTTCCTGTGCTTTCATCACAGTGATGTGTGTGAGATGATCTCTGTGTGTTTGTGCTAACAGGTGATAAAGGTTAATGGTGTTAATCTGTTATTAGGTTGAATGAGAGTGAAGTCATATGTCAATGAATCAACAAGGTTTGCTAATCACTGCTCCTCATACACACCTCAAAGTACACCTGTAATCACACACACACACTTTAACACCTTAAAGTTTCCTTCATGCACTGCAGCACCCCTCTGCTTCAGCTCTCACCATTTAGGAGTTTCATGTTACATACTGAGGTACACAATGCCAAGGGACAAATGTGTTGGTAGTTTTAGAGAGCCAACTGAAGTCAAAGGTCAATCAGGGAACTGAAGTTCAGTTGATTGGTGAAGTCATGGTGGGGTCATTCTGAGGTGAGGATTTGAGTGTTTGGGGTCAGGATCGCTCAGGCTCAAAGGTCAGTCAAGTGGTTGAGGGTCTGCTATAGGCATGGTGTGCAGAACTTCATCCAACAGCTGTAGTGCTCTGTGTAAGTGAATCTCAATCCAACATGGTGTTTCTTTGATGCTCTGACGAGGATAATCAGGACCCCAACCTTTAACGAAACTCATGCGCAAAATACACAACCGACGCAGATCATCCACCCCGATACCTGCAGCTGCAGACAGACCTGACACACACACACACGCAACGTCACCACAAATGTAGCGCATGCAACAGTACAACAATAGTCTGTGTGTATGTGTATGTGTGTGTGTGTGTGTGTGCTCACTGATTGCTGGTGCTATCCCTCCCACTGATCCTGGTCCTGGTATGTTTCCTGCAACTGCTGCAGCCTGAGCTGCTGCTGCAGCCTGTGCGGTGGCTGCCTGCTGCTGCATCTGTCGATGGCACTGCCTCAGATCAAACACCTACAAAACCACCACAAACACCTGCATTTTGCAATGGAAAAAAAAGAACAGTACTTGGGGATGGGGGTGTAGATGAGGGATAGAGTGTGTTGATCTGGGATATGGGGAGTGTGATTAGAAGTCTGGTGTTTGGGGACTGTGGATAAGGGAAAGAAAGTCTGGGGACATTGGTGTGGGCATACAGTTTAGAAAACAGAAACGCATTTTCAAGATTGTGGGCTTTGATTTTGGAAACTGGGGAAGTGCATTTAGTTGTTTTGGATATTGTAGAGTGTCCTTCAGGATTCAATGATATAAACACTTAGCAAGGGTTTAGAGGTTTGAGTTACCTTGATGTAAGCACTGGGGTATATTTTGTGGACAGCATCACCTGGTGCACGACCTGCTTCACGATCCAGATAATAACTCTGGACAAACACAGCATGGTCGCTAAGACATCGCACCCACACATCACCCTCACCCTTACACTCCAACTGTACACCTTTACCAATGTGTAACCTGAAGGGAAAGTGCAAGATCAGGAAAATCACAAAAACTTTTGCACAAAAAAAAATATTGTTGTTCACACTCATGATGTGACTATAAAATAATTATGCTATGAAAATGCCCTATAATTAAAAATGTGATGATGAGCACCATGCAAACGTCATAAGTTCTGTTTGAGTGTAGTCTGAAATAGATTAGCATGCCTCGCTCTCTCGATGGCCTCGGTGCGGTGAACATTGCTGAGCTGGCCCAGGCAGAACCGATCTCCTCCTGATGGATCCACATAACCGTCCACTGTCACCACCGGACATGAAGATGGCACCTTAAATGTCTCACCCACCTGAACATCCATCTCAAAATATGCTATAGAACACCAGTAATCTGGAGCTGAAAGAGAGAGGCAGTCTGAGTTCTGGACAATCTTAACACATAGTAACAGCTACTACAATTCAAGTCCACATTATCAGGTGTGTGTGTGTGTGTGTGTGTGTGTGTGTGTGTGTGTGTGTGTGTGTGTGTGTGTGTGTGTGCCTTTTACCTGGGTGTGTAGATATCGGGGGCTGGAAGATCAGTTCATTATGTACAGGCCCTGTGAAAGAGACAGCAAGAAAGAGCAGAAAGAGAGAGGAAGATAAACATCGCAAACTTCCTAGAGACA
Organism: Tachysurus fulvidraco; assembly: GCF_022655615.1. Lineage (NCBI taxonomy): Eukaryota > Metazoa > Chordata > Actinopteri > Siluriformes > Bagridae > Tachysurus > Tachysurus fulvidraco. The sequence goes on along the minus strand of NC_062526.1, from coordinate 19,597,648 downwards.
AGTAGAGAGATAAACATAATTCACAAAAACTGTAAGCTTAATAATAAGACACTACTGAGGTAACATTGTGATGACAATAAGGTAATGTAACGACAGTAACGAGGTAACATTAGTGATAGTAATGAGATAACTGTATGACAGTAATGTTGTAACATAATTGACCATGATGCAGTAAAGTTTCTGACGAGGTAATGTAATGTTCTGGCGGGGATTCAATAATGTTATAATTATAATCGGGTCAAGTTACACCAGTAATGACCAGGTGGAGATAACATTATGACAGCAATAACATAAGTTTGAAAGTGCACTGAAACAATGTTATGACAAAAGTATGGAAATGAAATGACTGATTCTAACCTGTCACCAGAAAGCATACCACCACGAAGGACTCACCACATCCAACAGGAGGAAGGATCCAACATCCATGCAAGAGGAAGCTGTTTGAAAGGTATATCTAGGAACTAACCTGTATCCAAAAAACCTAAAGGGGAGCTCTAAAGGGACAATATTCATGGTCAAGAGTACTACAGCTGATACGGTACTGCCTGCAAAAGGAGGCCTAGCAAAAGACTGTCTTATAAAATCAGCTGTTTCAGTTTGATTTTCCAACCCGTGTAATTCGGCAGTAATTTGGGTATCTGTAGATTTGGGTTTTGTTTATACAATCTGGGTTTGGGATAAATTTATGATGGCAATGAGAAAACGTGTGTCAATGAGGATGCTGGTGAATTTTATTGCGGACTATATTGAAACTTACAGTATTGAGGTGGATGGTGCTGCAAAGCTCCGCTCGGATTGGTCAGATTAGTTGGAAAGGCACTTCCTCTTGGCCATGAGCCACTGGCTGCTGTAGGTGGAAAATAAAGATGATCTTGTTGGATGAGTCCACTCCATCATAACACTGAACTTTATGTCTTCCTATTCCCTACTCCCTCTGCTGGAGAATACTGCACACTACACAGGTAACAGAATAAGTGAAGAGAAACGTTTAGCAATACATTCGGGGCACTACATTCTGCTTGTACAAGTTCTAAACGATGAATTTTATTCATATATATGAGCAACCTCAACACTAAATAGGATTATAGTTCATCTAAATCCCAGGGAGTGCATCATTTAGACACTGATCTATTGTAATTCAAATTCCTCAGCACACTCACTAATGTGCACACCGTCTGACACAGAAACATAGTGCACTACGTTCAGAACAGGGTGTGGACTTAGATCAGGGGTCGGCAACCCGAGGCTCCGGAGCCGCAAGTGGCTCTTTCATCCCTCTGCTGCGGCTCCCTGTAGATTTGGAAAATAAATATTTAATTTAAATTTATTTTATTTTAGTTAGTGAGTTTTTTTTATGTAATTCTAAATTCTAAGTTTATGATGCTCTTGTAACATTAAAATAAACCATGTTTAATTTGTTTGTCACTCAAAATATGCGTCATAACGGCCACTTGCAAAATCCGACACACAGAAGCAGACGCATTTTTGGTTTGCTGCAGCCGGCAAGTTAAAATTTTGATGTCATGAATACAAAGAGGACTCAATTAGACATTGAACATTTTATATGAAAGTAACCTTCAACTCAGCATCTTTTTGGTTAAGGTTAGTTCAAACTGTTCAAAATATTTTTGTTTGCCTGCAGAAATAAAATTTCGTTTACTCTGTAGCAGTTCATTGATTTCATAAATGCAACACACTACAGTTTTTTCTACACTTTCTATAAAGGTAAAGAACAATATATGCAGTGTTCTTCATTTTACATGTCAAAAGGGTTTTGTGGCTCCCTGTGTTTTTTTTTCTGTGGGAAACAGGTCCAAATGGCTCTGAGTGTTTAAGGTTGCTGACCCCTGACTTAGACATACAAGAACAGGTCTTACAGGCTGGAGTAGGAGCCATGCTGGAGAAAGCAGGGCTGGGGGCTGAGCTGGCTGCCTCAGGTGGTGGCATAAGAGCAGGGCTGCTGAACGTCTCAGGGAGAGGTGGGCGTGTGGAAGTGGGTGGAGCAGAGTGAGAGGGGGCAGGCTGATGCTGGATAGTCTGAAGACTGTGTGGCCCATCAGAGCTGGAGTGAGACGGCTGAGGGTCAAATTCCTCCTTAACAATGAGTCCGGCACTGGGACCTGTACACACAACACACACGGTTCAGTTCACCGAATCACTGAGTTGTAATATAATTGCAATCGTTAAATAAATAACATCACCCTCACCTGTTCCACCCAGATTCAGTCCAGACAGATCTGAAACAGTGAGAAAGAAAAACAGAAAGAGAGACAATTCATTTATTCTTGCATTCTATCTCTTCAATGTTAATGTTCTTACAAATGAACATAAACTTTAATGTCAATAGGTATTTTTTTTATTTTATTTTTACTCTTTAGCCCTAAGTTCTGTGTTGTTTTGAGTCCTGGAAGAACATTGTTTTATTGCACTGTGTACTGCATCAGCTATACTTGTTCAAAATGGCAATTAAGGCCTCATGACTTGACATTGTGTAGAATGGTGAAGAGTCGGTATGATTAGAAATGATTAATTGTTAATGTTAATGTTCTTATTGCCATCTTCTGTGCAACTGAAATATGTTACACGTTCATGCTGTGTGTGTGTCTTACCTATACCAGGTGATGCCACTCTCTCATAGTGGTAGGGGTTTACACACACACTGTCACACTTCAGGTCAAAGGCATACTGGCAGTATTTCACGTGTTTCAACTCGTTCTTATGGAGATCGGGCCACCGCCATAACCGTGCATAGATCACATGGGGAAAGCCTTTACGGCCGGCAACCTAAACACACGTATACACACATTTAAATATAAAATTATTCATTATATAATATTATATTAATATATAACATAATGTACAGTATACTCCGAAACTATTGGAACAGTGAGACATTCTATTGTTTGCCAAAAAATGCAACCAGGTGAGTCCTGATAGACTGACCATTTAAACCGTTACGATCACTGAATGTCTCTTAGTTAGAGTGGGTTTCACCTGCGGAGACTGCAATTGTAAATAAAAAAGAAACTAACAAAGACCACAGAGCTGTCTGTCAGGAAAACAGAAACCTTTTGAAGCAGAGAAAAGAATAAAAGTCCACCCAGAGTCACTGCACAAACACTGAGCAGATACAAAACAACAATATGTAAAGTCCTGAAAAAGAAAGAAATCCCTGGAGCGCTGAGTCACACACACCAACCAGATCAACTAAGAAAACTACAGCAGCTGATGACAGAAACCTAAAAACAACAGTCAACTCCACAGGGCAGGGTAACAGTCTCACCCAGCATTCACACAGCACACCAAAGTGGCCTGAAGCAGATCTTTTTGGTGCCAAATCTATTTTTGCTGTGTGGCAAATGAGGAATGAACTGAGGAATTTCAACATAAAAAGACAGAATTGTTCTAATGTGTGTGTTTTTATTTTTACACAGTCATCATATTTTTTGTCTTCAGTATATTACTTTCAGGTGAGACTGAGACTCACTGTTGGACAGTCACTGCTGACAAAAACCCCAGTAATCAACATATTAAAGTGTGTGTGTGTGTGTGTGTGTGTGTACCTGTAGTCTCCCATCAAGTGTGCGCTGTATAGTAACACACTTGCTGGGATGAGCTCCGTTGGTTGTGACAGCAGTGATCAGAGAGTCGAGTTCATCTTTTTTCTCTTTCAGTTTCTTCACCAGACTCTCGATGGCTCTTTTACTGAAGCTCTCGCTCTCACCACCCTGCCGGTGGCACATCAGACTGTGCACAATGCTGAGACACGCGTCACTGCTCGATACTGACATGCTGAACACACTCAGTTACACCGGAGGGACTTGGCACTACACAAACACACACTCTAATACTCAGCTTTTGGAGGGCACATACAGTCCCTCATACTGCCTCTGTGTGCAGTCACTCCAAGCCACACACACACACTTTTAGCGTCCGAATCAACTGGATCAACCCTGCAACACACACAAAAAGCAGCCCTGTATGTATGCGTTTTTTCTCTATAAGCCTGCAGGGGGCGTCAGTGACACGTTTACTTTCTTGTACACTAAAGACGAACCGCAGCAAGACGATAGTCCAAGCTACCTTTTATAATTATTATTATAGTGCTGTTTCTGAGAAAATAATATTTTGATAGCAGCAAAAAAATACCTCTATATCAACAAATACAGATTTTTTTTAATTGTTTAATATTGTGCTTTAAAACCTGGATGATTAATTTCTTTATCCAATTAAACAAACAATAGAGCAAACATTAAGTCCAGATAACTTTTATATAAGTAGTTTAAAATATATTATTATATCCTATCCTGCCTGTGTAATGTTTTAACCAGCTTATCCTCCTCTCTCTCTCTCTCTCTCTCTCTCTCTCTCACACACACACACTTCTGCATCAAAAGCTAACAATTAAAGCTAATGTAAACAAAGACTACGTTAGCATCACCGTTAAACTAAGCTTTGCTGAATTAACCATTGTGAGAAAATGCGACATTAAAAGTTACTAATGGCTCCGTAATTGTTTAGAATTGTGAGTTACTACCTGATCTAATTATCAATTTTATTATAAAATCAATTATATTGCTCTCCAGCTAGCTCAGCTCGAACCCTTGTACTGTTAGGCGCCTGGCTAATGTTGTTAGCAAAACCAGGCTAACTGTATGTGCAGGTCCTAATGAGTCAATTAAACTCAGGTTAAACTGAACTTGACATTTAACGAGTTTTATGAACAAATAAAAATGGTAAATGAACACTTGCACAATCACCTGAAGGCTGTACAGTCCGCAGTGTGTATGTGTAAAATTATTCCGCCAACGTTAATAACAATAACAGAGAAGAAAGGTACTGATCAGGCGCATGCGCACACCTGCGCGCCGTCCTCGGCTCAGGACACCGTCAGCAATTCAGGAGAGCCACCTGGTGGCCATTTAATAACATGGTGTAAAAACATTATATTTATAAGATGTTATAATATATAAGATGTTCAAGAGGAAGAAGCATGGGGTTTATATATAAAAAATAAATAAATAAATAACAATAATTATCATTTTTACACTAATAATATTTATGGTTACTATATTTTAATATATTATAATAATAATTATTATTATTATAATATTTACAAAATCAGCTCTGTAATATATTGTATTATCTACCTATCCACACTGGACGATTAAACTAAAATGTAGTTATTATAACAAGGATGTTTTTCACTAAATTGTTGCATTGATAGTTATGGCTGCAATGTATTGTACGTTGAAAGTAGTTATCTAGATTATAATAAAATTACCCTACATAATATTAAGTACGTTTTATTCCATATAAATTCCACTTCAGTTATTCTTAAAAATGTTATTAAACAACCCGTTTTTAAATCCTATTATTAAACTGTGATCATATGGAGCACTTTCTGTAGAAACAAGACAGGAGAGCAGTATATAACGCTGTGGTTAGCTTACAGCTTGAACTACTGTTAGTCTAAAAACAGCTACTGACCAACCAGATTAAAGAAAAACTCTGACGAAGGTGGTGAAAAGTCAAGTGAGAAAACACGTGTTGTAATTTTAACTAATTTTTAAATCACATAATATCAGCTGAAATACTCAACCACATTTACATTCTGCTCAGTAATTATTAGTGTTTTTTGCTTATTCTTGGAGGTGATTGGTCAGAAAATGTTGATTAATTCTCTAGAATAGCATCACTAAGAGCAGTGCAGCTACACACTAAGAAGTATTTCTGTGATTCGGTTTTATACTATGAAACACTGAAACACACAAAATAGAATTTATACATTTATTCATATAGCAAACACTTTTATCCAGAGCAACTTCTAGTTGAAATCAATTCAGCATACACAAATTCTATAATAATATCACAATCACAAAACTATAATAATAATAATTATTATTAATAATATTAATAATAAAAAAATACTAATACTAAAATTAATACTAAAATAATACTAATACAAATAATAATAATACTAATAATACTAATACAAATAATAATAATACTAATACAAATAATAATAATAATAATAATAATAATAACAACCTTGTCCATGGCTCTGTCACTAACTGTACTTTTTTGCTTTGAGCTACACACTCACAGTACTAAACTGAGACAAGTCAAGGATAATGTAACAAACACACGCCAAAAACTTCTAGGTCAGTTATGAAGCTGAAGACAGAAAGGAGTCATACATTAACTTGGGGGTGTTTTGGTGCTCATTACTCATGTCTTCATAATTTAAAAAATATCAAAATCTGGTACAAACACAAGTAACTATAGGAGTGTGTGGAGTGGCGATTATCCTGTCATGAGTGACATCAGCAGCAGGCATTACCACCTCCTTTAAGCTCCAGGGTTCATCCTGATCCCAGGTTCCTGTATATGTGAAGTACCACATGTTCTCCTCATGCTGCTCTTACTGTGAGCGACATGCTTTCCATCCAGGGTGTATTCCTGGGAATATACTCCAGATCCACAATCACTAATAATTGCCCAATAAATAAAATAAAGCTCTTACTGTAGAATGAATGAATGATTGCCTTAGGAGTGAATGGGTTTGGTGACAATTCTGGTTTAGACTAGTGGAGTGTTGCAAATGATAGCAGCTATTCTTAACAGTTAGTGACAGATTTTCCAAAAATTTCAGTGTGAGGAACTGTGTGCATCTAGAGTGTGTGTGGAGTGTATGTGTCCATCACGATTAGGTTTGTGTGTGTACGTGTGTGTATGCTGGAGTGTTCTTACACTAGTGAGCCATGAATTCATATAATCAGGAGGAGTGCTGCTGAGGGACTAAAGCTCAGTCGAGTATGGGGCTGTGGGAGACACCAGGCCATTCATAGGTATCTGGGAGGAAGGAGTCGTACTGTGTGTTCCACACAACTGATCTTACATATTCCTCTTTATCCACTGGCTCTGGGTACCGGAATGCCATGCCCTTACTGTACAGGTACTCCACCACCTACACATACACATAATTAGACACACCACACCATCTCAATATATGCGTGCACACACACGCACACATGCACACACACGCACACACGCACACACGCACACACACAAACCTCACCTTAACAGCCATCTGCACAGACACCTCTCTGATGCTGGACAGTGGAGGGTAAAGCCGACCCTGACTCAGCTCCTCATCAGTCAGCTGATCTGCCAGGGTCTAACACACACAGACACACACACCTGAGCAAGAAAAGATTTCTGTGTGCACCAATATGAGGACCTGGTGTAAACATACCACAATATTAAGCACAAAGGTGAAGAAATTTATAGGAAATGTTGTACAAAGATATTGGAATAAATATCATTGCACAGGAGCTGAACAAGAGTGGAGCTGCTTATTCAAAACTAGACGTTTGATGGTTTATTTGTGGCTTGCACTGGGGGGTTGTGTATTTGGTTTGATAGCCATCAGGTGTGAAATTTAGGCACCATCTCAACATGTTTTACAGCAAAATTTGACACAAACAAAAGTCTTCGATGTAGTCGTGTCTCTGCACCAAGAAACGGGCTGAGTGGTTTTGGAGCCCATGGAGGCAGGGTGTGAAATTTCTTCAGAACTGTTAGAACTTGATAAAGTAAATACATTAACAGGTAGACAAAAACAGACAGAAATGCATTGTAATGAATATTTAAATAAAAGGCAGGTGAATTAGTAACATCATACACCATAATTATCTGTGAAACTGTAATGTACAGTATTCTACAGTACACATATATCTACACAGCCCCCCAGCATGAAGGTGTTCTTCAACTGCAGAGGCAGATGATCAGCGTGTAAAACTGCATGTTCTTTAGCACAGAAAAAAATAATTGTCCTTTAAAAGGTGGTGGCAGAGAACATGATGGATTGTAACCTCTATTGCCCTACGTCCGGTTTGCTGTCCACTTGTAGACGGTTTTACAAGGGACTTGACCAAACGCAAAGCCTCACATTGGCCAAAGCTATTGTGTCACATCTTGCTTGCCTGAAACGATACTGCAGATGAGGTGAAGGTTCGAGAGAACTCTAGTGTCCTGAACAGAGCCCTGACTCTGACTAGACCCCACTGAACACCGACTTAACGTCAGACCTCCTCACCAACATCAGAGTCTGATCTCACTAATGCTCTTGTAGCTGAACGATCAATCACTAATCCCCACAGACACAACCCAACACCTAGTGGAGAACCATCCAGAAAAGTACACAGTACTGAGTGTTCAGCTTCTGCCTCATAGATTTAACATTTGCAAATCCAGTCATATTTACCTTGGCAGCTTCAAGGAACACCGTATCACTGATGTGTCTGACTCCACTGAGGATCACAGCCAGAGCTACACCTGACCAAACACACAGAAAATGTACAGTTCAAACAGTTTAGATTAATAGATTAATTATTTCACCTGACCAAGTTTAAAGCACAGCCACCAGAGGGTACTGCTTCTAAACAGAGAATATGAACGCACACACAAGCGCGCGCACACAAGCACACGCACACGGACACACACAAGCATGCGCACACACCAGGAAATATGTACGCGTTGTTTCCCTGTCCCGGGATGAGGATTCTGCCATCATCCAGAGTAACAGCACCAAATGGACTGCCACTTGCAAACAGACACCGACCCTTAAACACACAAACACACAAACACACAAAATTACACCATTGTATCCCAACAACAGACATCAAAATGGTGATTTCTATTTTCTATATACAATGAAAATCAGACTTAGACAACAATTTATAAATATTGTAAAGCTTTTTTTTTCCAAACAAATATTGTTTATCAATATTTTAATTTAATTTTAACTCAACTTTTACAAGTTAAGTTGGCTGTGTTTTCCACGGCATAAAGGTTTTTGTTGAAGTGGTTATTTTGTAAAGCATGCTAGTGGAACATGTTTATGATATAACAGCTAATATATATTTTTAAAAAATCATGTGTTTCTAAATTGCTCTCTATTTGATTTCCACTGTATGTATGATTCACTATATGATTTTTTCAGAAAAAGCTGTGTGTGCGTGTTGTACATGTGTGAGGCTGTAGGCATCCTCTGCAGTGCACTCAGCTTTAGCAGTCGGGTTGCTGAGAGCAAAGATGATTGGCCGCTCATTTAACGAGCCCATTGCTCTGATGACATCATGAGAGAAGAGACGCCCCGCCCCTGCCACACCTAAACACACAGGAAAGGATCAAATACACACACACTCACACTGACACACACACACACACTGACACACACTTACCAATAATGGCTGTTGGTCTGATGACATTAACAGCATCCAGAAAACTCTTTACCTCTCCAGGACTTGGTTGAACAAATCCTTCCTGATTACTGTCGGTGGACTGAGATCTGCCCTAAACACACACACGCACACAGTAGAGTCATGTATTTAGAAATAAATACTTTAATTTTTAACAAACACACTTGATCTAACAAGCAAACATACGTGTACACTGACTCGTGTGCACACTCACCTGGACAAGGAGGCCGTCTTTGTCAAACATCCATATCTTCTTACGTGCGTCTGTCTGACTCACTCCCTCCTCCATCATGGCCATGACGATAAGGTTAGCGATGCCTAGAGCAGCCTGAACACATGCACTATTTACACACTGCTCTTAATGCTAAAGCTAACAGATCATTAACATTGCCATCTGTTATAGCAAATACGGTACATGGCCAAGGAATGTGATTAGTGTTGCATAACTTCCTGTTTAATGACTGAGTTCAATGATATGAAATCAGCAATTGCAGAAAAGGAGTTTAAAATAATAAATAAATAAATAAAAGAAAAGGGATGAACTTGTGCCCGATCATTTCCAACCCTAAGTGTACAAAAGTAATGTACGAAATTGTGAAACTAATCCCTGATTCAGATAATGTCTTTTATATAAATACATCGAGTCCAGAATCAGAAACATTCAAAATAAAGTGTGAAATCTGTCACTGTACTGGTTTGTGGTGGTGAATAAAGACATCGGTTTCACTCGGTTTAATAATCAATACATGTTCCTATCCTCAGCTAAGGAAGAGGCTCCATTCTCAGGAGGCAGAATAAATAAATAATTGGAATAATGATTTGATACAAATGGTTATGTGTGTGTGTGTGTGTGTGTGTGTGTTTGTGTGTGTGTGTGTGTGTGTAAACGTACCTCTCCCGCTCCCAGAAACAGAACTTTGTGCTCAGTGATTGGTTTCCCTACCACACGCTGTGCTGCCAACAAACCCGCCAGAGCTACTGCTGCAGTGCCTATACACACACACACACAGAGTTCGTAAACCAGGCTGTGGAATGTGTGGATCTTTGATATACCCAGTCTTCTAAAATCAGATTTTCAGACTTTTCTTTGTGGAAGTGGGGACGTTTTTGACCAGCAACTTGTACAGTAAGTGGAAAAACACAGAGCTACATTTACGGCATTTGGCAGACACCCTTTTCCAGAGCAAAAAAAAACTGTGTGTGTATGTGTATAAGCTGAATAACAAGCAGAAAAAAAGGCAAATCAAGCTGTGATCTAAAAGCCTGCCTCCAGTCTCCTCTTTCCCCAAACACTCTCAAAATACACTAGTCTCATTGTATGACTCGCTCCTAATAAACAGTTTCACTCTCACTCAAACAGTGTGTGTGTGTGTTTGTACCCTGGATGTCATCATTGAAGGTGCAGTATCGATGTCTGTATTTTTTCAGGAAGCGGAAGGCATTGTGATTTCCAAAGTCCTCGAACTGTATAAGTGTGTCCTGACCGTACTTATCCACCACCGCTTCCATGAACTCATCGATCAGGTCATCGTATCGCTGTGAGCGTTCACGTCGCTGGTACAACCCCATATAGAACGGGTCCTTTAGCAACTTCTAAACACATACACAAACAAGCACAGTGTTAGTGTGTCAGAACCCTGTCAGAACAGTCAGACGATTCTGAAGTCATCCTGTAATAAAGGAGTCTGTAATATTACTGGTACTGAACTACTGGTGCGTAGGGGCTCAGCAGTTAATGTTCTGGATTACTAATAAGAGCTTATAACCCTCTGCTCTAGAGAAGAATTTCACTGTACTCCAACATATATGAGGTAAATAAAATCTCTCTTTTTATCCCGAATTTAAAGAACTCTGAACTACACAGAAGGTCACAAGGTCAAGGATACAGTGTGTGTCTTCTTTGTTTATATTTTAGAATTATATATTCGTCGTGACACCGTGCTCTGCCTGTATTCTCTACAAAACCTCTTTCAGTATAGAATTCAGTAAAAATAATTTCAACAAATCCCGGTGACAAGAGTCACAAAAGTAAGTATGCAGCGCTGAGGATTTCAAACAGACTGAACACAGGTTAAACGTTTGGATCTCACCACAGTGGAGGAACGTCCAGAGACGATTAGTACCTTTAGATCCCTCAAGTGTAATGGAAGCACCTGATACAGTCTTTAAGAACATTTCCTAAGTTAGCTGGACAAAAAATTGTGTGCTTGTGTGTGTGTGTGTGTGTGTGTGTGTGTATACACTCACCTCATTATCTGTTCCCACATCGATACACACAGGCAGGCAGCTTTCTGGTCTGATTCCAGCACATGCGGTGTACAAACACAGCTTCCCTACAGGAATACCCATACCATATACACCCAGATCACCCAGACCCAGAATCCTCTCACCGTCTGTCACTACCACAGCCTGCAGGCACACACACACCCAAACAGTTCATTCAGTTAATCTCTTATTAAATAAGAATAAGCATCCTGTACCTGTGGAAAGGTTAAGAAGAAGAGAGTGATGTCAGAAGCATTTGGTGTCCATTGGAATGGCATCATACGTTTTTTCTCTAAACCAAATCCATAAACTGATAAACCATAACCAACCAATTACAATCACCTTATCACCGCAAACTTATTATGAGAAAGCTTCAGGAAACATACAACACAGCTATGGCTCACTTATTAGACAAGAGGAGCAGTAAGAACACTCTTCACCTTTTATATACTATTTTATGGCCATAATAGCTTCATCAATTTTACTGTTTATAACTTTACTATCAAGTTTTACTATCTAAAGTACATTTGAAGACTATTCAAAATTGTAGATCACAGGATTGTTTAAAAGTTTAGTGTCCATCCCAATCAACATCAGGTCGTAAGGGACATCAAAAGGAATCTCATTGTTTAGTATCAGTATGGGATGGCTGGGACATTTGTGGACATTTGGCTGTGCAAAGGTTTTAGACAGGTGTGGAAAAAAGGCTGTAAATTACAAATGATTTCAAAAATAGAATTGTTTATTTTGATCAATTAACAAAATTGAAAGTAACAAAAGAGATATTCAAATCAAATCAATATTTGTTGTGACCCTTTGCTTGTTAAATAGTATCAGTTTTTCCAGGTCCACTTACACAAGGTTTTTTAAGGAACTTGGCAGGCAGATTCTTTGAAACATATCTGAGAACTAACTTCATGTTACATGTATCTTCATGTAATCCCAGACAGATTTGATGATGTTGATCAGGGTTCTGTGGAAGACACAATTCCAGGACTCCTTGTTCTTCTCTATGCTGAAGATGGTTCTTAATGACATTGGCCTGGTATGTTTGAGGTCATCGTCCTGCTGCAGAATAAATTTGGGGCCAATTACACACCAACCGGATTGTATTGCATGATGGATACCATTCATCCTAAACAGATCTCCTACTCCATTTTTTTTAATGCAGCCCAAGGAACCTTCTCCATGCTTCACTGTTGCCTGCAGACACTCATTAGTGTTCTCCAGCTCTTTTGGTGAACAACCTGTCTCTTGCTACAGTAAAATACTTCAAATCATCAGTCTAGAGACATGCTGCCATTGTTCTGCTTAAAAAGCTTCTTGTATGTCGCTCTGGATAAGGGATTCTACCAAATGCTGTAAATGTAAATACCCCCAGTCCCAATGTTTGTGTGCATAGTTGAGCCTCTTTGTATTGTTTCCATGTTAGAGGTTTGGCTTTTTGGCTGCAGTTCTTCCATCAAGATCACTTCTGGCCGGACCTTTGATGGGTGTACCTGGGTCCCACTCGCTTCCTCCAGTTTTTTGCTGATGAACATCCGATTTTGAAGGGAAATAAGAGCAATGTTTCTTTCATCTGCTGCATTAAGTTTCCTTGACCCACTGTGTCTACACGCTCCAATGTTGCCTGTTTCTTTGTGCTTCCTCAAAACAGCTTGAACATTATATCCTGAAACCCCAGCCTGCTCTGAAGACCTTGCTGATGCAGTAAAACTACCTTGTGTCTTGTTGCTGTGCTCAGTCTTGGCATGGTGTATGTCTCCACAACCTCACCTTAATAACAAGAGTTTGGCTCCTAATCTAGTGTAAAGCTCCTACACAGCTGTTACAATTAATGAATGGGTTTAACCTATATATGAAACTGATGATCATTAACACCTAGGGTTGGGAACCGAGAGCCGGTTCTTATTCAGAACCGGTTCCGTTTTTTTTAACAGGAACCAGAACCACGTGGAATTGTTAAGTTCCGGTTCCAAACGCGGTTCCGATACGATGACGGACAAAGCACTGGGAGTGGTCACTTTAAATAGCCATGTCTTACCTCATGAATATTAATTGTTTACACTGTTTACAGTCACGCAACCAAATTAACGCAGTTTACCACAGAAATCGTCACTCGTGCTGCTGTGCTGAGGTACGCTTTGTGTCAAACATGTCTAAAAAAAGTCTAAGGTGTGGATTCATTTCCAAAGCTACAACAATGAAGCAAATCTCCCCCGTCTGAGAGGGTTTTCTCCACAGCTGGAGATACAATAAGCCAGGAAAGGTCTCGTCTTCTCCCAGAGAAAGCAGACGTTAATTTTTCTTCAGAAAAATTAATAACTGTTTTGCTAAGTTGTAATTCTGGAGGTTAAATTCGATGTTGGATTTATTTAAATTTAAATTGATATGAACTGAAATGCTCTGTTTAAAATATTTAAAGAGTGATTAATAAACACAAATGGAATTGTTTAAGTATTGTGCATTATTTTTCACATTTCTTTTATTATGGAATCTGAATCAGAACCGGGAATCGTAAGGCAGAACTGGAACCGGAATCGAAACCAGAAAATTTCTTTTGATACTCAACCCTATTAAAACCTGCTTGGTATAAATGGTGAATCGCACATCTGACTCTGATCCTACAAAATCACAGACTTTGTGAAAGATGCCGGTTTTAAAGCCAAAGGGGAATCACAGCAAATATTAATTTGATTTGATACAGTGTACAGTGATATGAAAAATGTGTAGTCAACAGGGTTTATTGCACACAAAGTTGACAGTTGACTGCATGTATGTGTGTATATCTAAAGTACCTTCACATTAGTTTCTGGCCAGTTGTCCAGGATGGAACGGATGTGTCCCTGATCCATAATAGAGATAAATAGGCCTCTGGTATACCACACACAAACACACACAATGTACACACATAACAAAGCACATGATAGTAGTTGAATATATAGTGCATGTGTTAAGAATGTACTTGGGCCTGCGGAAGATGTGTCCGTATTGGGTGCAGGCGAGTCCCACAGTGGGCGTGTACACAATGGGCATCAGAGCCTCAATGTCCTCCATCAACACACGATAGAACAAACGCTCATTACGCTCCTGAATCCCCATAAGGTAGATATACCTAGTTAGACACACACACACACACACCGACTTCACTGTAGTATAAATTTCTGTATGAAATATTCTGTGTTGTATAAATTTGAATAAACACACTGCTATGGTGAGGTTGCTATGTATATTCATACAACCACAAAGTCCAATATGCAAAGAGCATTTCCTGTCTCTGCTTATCACCAGCTGATAACAAAAGGAGTGGTCTGTATGTGCGTGTACGTTTGTTAAGAATTTGAGTAATTTACTGAGTAATACTGAGTAATTTTTTTCACATCATGATCATTTGCACATCCCCAAGTGTTTTATTCTCCAGTTCCACAGCAATTTAACAATTACCATTTTCTACTCTACATCTAAGTTTAAAGTAAATAAATAAGAATTCCATACATGATACAAACATTTTACAGAGCTGCTTTTATACCAAATGTTATATATCAATTGAATCAGTGCGTGTTGTGAACAGAAAGGATTATGGGTGAGTGTTCAATGTGCAGTACTTTTGCAGGGGGTCCGACATCTTCCTCAGATTCTTCTGAAAGCGCATGGCCTGTAGGTCCTGAGTCTCAAACTTTGGGGGCAGCAACCCATGGAGTCCCAGGACCTGTCTCTCCTTCAGGGTGAAGGCCATGCCCTACAAACACACACACACACACACACACACACACACACACACACACACACACACACACACACACACACAATGAATAAACTGACATGTGCAGTACCATTTAATATTCTGATGCATATAATAAACATTAAAGAAATGCAGCATTTATTATCGACATTTAAACAAAATAAATCCTTTTTTTCACCATGTAGATTCAACATTCAAACATGTATTTACAGCTTAATTTTCTTGTGTATCTGTGTGTGTGTGTGTGTGTGTGTGTGTGTGTGTGTGTGTGTGTGTGTGTGTGTGTGTGTTAGTTCATGCATCATTTAAGACAAAATTCAAATACAGTTACCAGAGATTCTTGACTCACAATGTACAATGGCTTCCAATTTAAAATAAATTCTGTAGTTGGTTTGAGTTTTTATCTGAATTCTGAACATTGGTGTTTGCATTTTCTTTATACCATGATTCAAAATAAAACTATAAAATGATCATGTTTGGTGTTTTGGAAAAATGAAAAAAAATGCATCAACCTTAAGAAAGTGGTTTTAAAATTATGGAGATCTCCGCAGCAGATGTTGGGAAATTCTATGGTGTCCCAGGTAGCCTGAGGACACGTCAGTCCACACTGTCTGTCTGCTTTGTTTCAGACTGAAGTGATCCTTGACTGGCTGAGAGTGTGCGGCTGTCACCACCACAAACTACATTAATAAAGTCGTCTGTATAAACCTGTGTCCGACAAACACAGATAAATGCCTCACGCTCTCAGGAGCATGCAAACCTTTATGGACTAAAGCCTGGGAAATAATTCATGAACTGCAACCACTGTGTTAAAGATAATGTGGCTTGTATATAAGAAACATATTTTAAATAAGTTTTGTTTATTAAACCCAGTTAATTAAGTCTGAAACATAGCATATTACCAGGAACACAATTGGAAATCTACATTAGAATTAGAATTACCAAATTAGAACTGAAATAGAGAAGGCCACGGAATGCTGACAAATGTTTCTCTGAGAATCACTTCCCTGTCTTTGACTTGTTGATTGTGAAGGATTTATGTAGGGCTCTCACTCTGGTCAATGTCTGCAGCAGATCTTTGCCCCGTTATCTTCACCTCTTCCTCTAAAATTTGTAGTAAACTGAATCTCTTCATTTTTTCGAATGTTTGAGGAACTTTCCTTCAGTTTCATTCAGGAAACTTTCACAAGCTGTGGTTAAGAAGCAACATGATTCCTGTGTTTTTATGTTTAGAGTGAGGAGCCGATCTGCTGAGTCACTGCTCTAATGACTTCCAGACCCAAACACCTCTGTGTGTGTTACCTTGTTGGTGCGTGGGTTGAGCATCAGTGGTTTGCCCTTCTCTTTAGTGTGAGCCATGCGACACACACTCAGACATGGCCACACACTCACACGCAGTCTTGACAGCATGATGATACGCCTACAGTAACACACACACACAAGGAACTTAGATTTAGAACACTATAATCCTGCCCACACTCACACACACACAAGGAACTTAGATTTAGAACACCATAATCCTGCCCCCCCACACACACACACAAACACTCTCTCTCTCTCTCTCTCTCTCTCTTAAAGTCATTAATGCTGCTGTTATGCAATTCCAAAGTGCACATTGTGACAGGTGTGTAATGAAATTGAGCTTAAAATGAAGTGAATTTAAAAGTGAAGTTGTACTATCATCACTTGTACTTGCAATTTTAAAATAAAAACCATATTTCAAGCAACAAATACTACATAATGTTGTGAGGTAAAGTGTGTGTGTGTGTGTGTGTGTGTGTGTGTGTGTGTGTGTGTGTGTGTGTGTGTGTGTGTGTGTGTGTGTGTGTGTAACGACCAGCAATTTTAAACATCGTCACTAATCTCTTACCTTCACGCGTTTTACCCGTCTTTAATAATCACTATTACAGCTGCATACTCTTTTAAATGTCCATATAAACAGCGCACGACCTATTTTGAATGAACGTTTGCGGTGCGTGAAGCCAGAAGTAATTTGACTTCCACTGAAGTCTCGTGTTGCGCTTGTGCGCATGCGCATTTCAAATGTGACTTTCACTAGCAGACACCATCAGCGCCTACTATCGGAATTAAACATAATAATCACGACGTAATTCTCATAAATCTCTCTATGACGTGTTATTCCGTTTCGTACTGAATTTGTTGATAATCACTGGATTAGATGTATCTTTGTATTCATGTAGTTATCACTTTATTATCACTTTATTACTTCCAAACTGAAATAATCAAGAGTAATAACGTATCCAGAAGATTCTAAATAGCAGCAAAAACCTAAAACAGAGTGAATTTAAGTGAAAACTCCAGTCCTTAGAGTAACAACAAACACACAACAGAGATTCATCAGATGATCCACATTAAAGTGCAGTGTTACTGAAGGTGCTCTGCTGTTCGACAGTAATGCCTAAATGTAGCACGTTGTCCAGGATGGAAACTCGTTTGTTTATGATCTTCTTTTCTAAATCCTCTTTATCAGTTTCTTGCTTTATCGACGTTAATGCTGCTTCTCTGGCATATTGCAGTAGAGGATCTCCAGCATTTTAATGCAAATGTTAAAGGACCTGAGATTCCTCAGAGAATAGAATCTGCTCTTCATCTTCCTGAACACAGCTGACCTTCATGTGGACCTTCCAGTCCAGCCTGTTGTTGAGGTGAACAGCAAAATATTTGTAGAATGCAACCAGCCAAACTCTTGACCCAACATTTTTACTGGTCTAGTTGTGGTTCTCTTCCTCCTTAAATTAACCACCATCTCTTTTGTCTTAGCAGCATTAAATAATAGATGTCTATCCATCCCACAATGCCCCCAACCTTCAGATAGTCATGTGAGAAATTCAGCAGGTGACAGAGGTCTGACTTGTCCTGGACATCTGTGATGAAGAGGGTAAAGAGGAAGAGGGACAGCACAATTCCCCCTTGGTGCTAATCTTCATGTCTTTATTCATAACTCCATAAACTGTATCAAGTCTATTTAAATACTGATATCATCTCTTCTGAACGACCAACAGTTTAATAATAATGTCAATATTGTGTCCTGATGTGTGTGTCCAAATGATTTGCTCACCTTTCTAGATATTGTCATGCAGCTCAGGGTCCCATTCAGCTCGACGGAGCTGTTACTATTGCACTTAGTGTTCAAAATAGGAACAGAAATGTCCTAGACAAACTATGTGTCTGTTCTGTTCCATCCTTTGTGTAGGATGGAACACAGTTTAACAAGAGTACATCTAAAACCACTAAAAACGAAGATACTGTGAGCTGCTAGACTGTGTATAGTAAGATGTCAACTGTCAACTCCCACAGAACCTAGGCTTGTCACAGAAAGCTGCTCTGCTCAAGCAATCATGACAGCTCAGCAGTGACAGTGAGTGTGTTTATACAATAGTTTGATTTGACAACAATCTGATTAATGTGTTTATGGAAAGTTCAATAATCAAAACACATCAAAAGTTGGATTTAGGCACTAACAGACTCAGAATCTGATGTGAATAAAAAAGAGATAAAAAAGGAGTAATCAGAGTGTGACATATTTTTAATACTTTTATTGGTGATCTACACAAATTGTTTACCATGTTTACACCACCATACTGCATAACATTAGCCACACTTTTAACCTAGCATCAGAATTAACGTTAAAATCAGAGCATGAGCGAAACTGAAATGTTTATATATATCAGAGTTGATCTATTTTAACAGCCTTGTGAACCGTAATAGGCCGATGCAATTTGTAAAGGTTTTTGGCATTTAATAATGATATTTTTTTAAAGTATCCTGGTGCTGAAATGATCAACACCACCTTTCTGTTATAGACTCTAGGCATGTGTAGTGTAATTGCAGTTGCACTTCTCTTTACAGGCAGAAGACATTACACACTGCACCTTTAAATAGCAATGCATCAGCAACACATCAACATGCTGTTTGTTTTTACACTCGGCTGTTAATGAGGAACAATCATCATCATCATCATCATTGGATCTGTGTAGTAACAAAATTGTACATCACACACTGTGAAAATATTAAAATATAAAATTCATTTCCAATAAATAAATAAATATTCAGGGTGAAGCGTGTAGCATGTTTCTCCAAAGCTGTGTGTTCATGAATGCTCTGCTCATTCTTTCGTGTCTGAAACACACACACACACACACACACACACACACACACACACACACACACACACACACACACACACACACACACACAGATTAATCCTCTTTAATACTTCCCCTTGGTGGACTGCTAAATAATTCTTCACACTCATACTTGATGTAAGTGTAAGTGTGTGTGTGTGTGTGTGTGTGTGTGTGTGTGTGTGTGTGTGTGTGTGTGTGTGTGTGTGTGTGTGTGTATGTGAATGCAGGTATGATAAACACTCCAGAGTGGTTAAGGGAAGTGAATGAGTGTTGGGAACAGCACTGGGGATAAGAGTTGATGAATAGGGGTGCCATAAATGCTACTTTGTAAACGTTATTTATTTGTTAGTTTATTTGTTTGTTTGTTTGTTATTACCTGCAGGAGATGCTCTGTCACACTGCGCTGTTATACTTCTGCAGTTTGTCACTTTCATCAGCAGCACTGAATAGTGCTGCTTGGAAACTGTGCTGAGCTCGGTAACTAACACACATACAGACACAAAGTTAGTGCGGAGGTTTATGTGTGTGTGTGTGAGAGAGAGAGAGAGGTCTTACTGCACACAGATGATGAGCAGGAGAGCGGAGCAGCTAATGATTGACAGGACGACTGTGATGGTGATGAGTGTGATGTGCAGTGTGTCGTCATGTTGATGATTTCGATCCACAGACCCTATCTGTAACAGCTGGATACCACATCGCACACCGTCATACCCCTTCATACACCTGTCAATAAAATCGCACCTGCCAGTCAGATCAAAACCTGCCAATCAATTCAAACCTGTAAATCACATTATACAGCTGTCAATCATCTCACCTGTAACAGGTAAATTATGTAAATAAATTAGTGCACAAGTTAAACAAAAACTTAGGAACTTAGATTTGCAAAAAAAACTAAAGTGTGCAAACATTAAGCATAAATTGTGTGTGTGTCTGTGTGTATGTGTGTGTGTGTGTGCATTTACTTACACACAGACGGGCTCCTTTAAGTCATATAAGTATGTGCAGTAACCGTGGATGCAGTACTCTCTGTGGGAGGTGTGACAGGGATCAGGGGCAGAGCTTAGGTTTGCGATGTGGGTGGAGCTATGGGAGGTACTGTGGGCGGGGCTGTTGGTGAGATTCTGTGCAGGAGTGCTGTTTCTCTGTCTCACACTCAACTGGGCCTTATTCCTCTTTTTCCAACCATGTTTCTTGCGGCCACCTCGACCTAATACAAGCACACGCAGACACACACACACATGCACACACACACACACAATCTACAATAACTCCAACACCACCACTGTTTACTTTAAATAGCAAGGGCAAGTTTGTATAGATTTCTTTACTCCTTTCCTGTAATGTCCTTTACTCATGAGGACTCTTTTAATCTCTCTCATCACTCTAATCTCTGTACTGTAGTAAAAGCATATTCTAATCAAGCGTTCGATACAACGATGTCCTTGCATAATGGCCTTCGTCCCTAACAAAAATCACGTTCCTGAGATATTTCAGTCTGGATTCAGCATCATGGTCATGAGTAGAGCAAGAATGTAAACTGCACCATCTACCACTACATCATTTGCATATACAGTACCGTATCAACACCAGCAGCAGCCTCTCCTGTGAGACATTGTCACACAAATGAATACTATTAAAACATGTAATCGCACATTCCTCACAGCCCAGCTCCTGCACCACTGTATGTGTATTACGCTGACAATGTATACACACAATTTCACTGCTCTAGCGAAATCTAATCTGTCATTTTTAATGTCAAACAGCCTAAATATTTGCCAATTAGTGAGATGGCTGATGAAAAAACAATGAAACAATGTTATTTTCCTTATTGTGAATTTTTTTTTATTGTACACTTAAGTTTCAGTTAAAGGAGTTAAATTCTAAATGAGTGTTAGATGGTTCCCTGATTTACCTACTTGAATGTAGTAAAAGTCTAAATGGGTGTCTTACAATACACTGATGTTATGTAGTTTCAAAATACAACACGAGCATGTTTAAATGTAGGAAAAAAAGCTTTTTTTGTTGTTGTCTTATAATGCAAAAATACAACATATGGGCTATTGTTGTTGTGTCATCACTCATATTGCAAACCCTAACCCTGCTTTTCATGAAAAACTAATCGAATAGCCCTGACCTACACTATCTATGCCATGTACAACATTATACCATCTATAAATCTTACAACCCAAGAGTTCAGCTGGACTAAATCTTCTTTTTAGATGTTGAATCATTTCTTTCCATTGTAGGTAATATGTGTGTGTGTCTGTTTGTGAACGTACCTCTACCTAAAGGTGCCCCTGTAAACAGTCCTGAAGGTCCATCC